>NC_056731.1:69599972-69620363 GCF_019279795.1 Protopterus annectens
TTTTTTCCCCCCAAAGGGACCACGAGGAGCTGTGCTGAATCTGAAACAAGGGCAAAACCACGCAAATGCGGGTTTTAAGGCAGGGAGCTTGAAAGAGATAGGAATTAGCCCAAAATGGCCAATAAGCTAGTAGTTGCTGGGCTGAGACCACTCCTCCAGGGATAGATAGGCTGCTCAAAGCTCCCCACTCTCACGGGTGAACAGAGAAGCTTCCTCCTATCCAAGTAAGGATATAGGCAACACAGGACCTTATACCACAGCCCGGAATTCATCAAAACCTGAAATCTGGACTACTCTAGTTCAGAAAAGGCAGAAAACAAGGATTTTTTTTTTCAACAGAACAATAGTAACTTAAGAAACACTGTAAATGCTTTAAACAGGCTAGCGCACTTAAGTGTGTAGCCTACAGCAATTAAACAACACAAAAACAATTTATAGAAGTGCAGGAACAGTATAAATGCAAAAACAAAGCTTTTTCAGATCTTAGAATAGCTAGAAACTTGCTTTTTGGTGAGAATATGCAGTTGCAAGTAGAACGGCAGAGAAAAAAATACTTAATATGTTTAAAGTCTCTCTTTCATCTCTTTACTGCTTGCAGCACTCTGCATGACCACGAGGAGCTGTGCTGAGTCTGAAACAAGTGCAAAACCGCACAAATGTGGGTTATAAGGCAGGGAGCTTGAAAAAGATAGGAATTTGCCCAAAACGGCCAATAAGCTACTAGTTGCTGGGCTGAGACCACTCCTCCAGGGACAGATAGGCTGCTCAAAGCTCCCCATTCTCACTGGTGAACAGAGAAGCTTCCTCCTATCCAAGTAAGGATATGGGCAACACAGGAACTTATACCACAGCCCAGAATTCAGCAAAACCTGAAATCTGGATTACTCTAGTTCAGAAAAGGCGGGAAACAAGGATTTTTTTTTTTTTTTTTTTTTTTTTTTTCAACAGAACAACAGTTACTTAAACAACAAACACTGTAAATACTTTAAACAGGCTAGCACACTTTAGCGTGTAGCCTACAACAGTTAAACAACACAAAAACAATTTATAGAAGTGCAGGAACAGTATAAATGCAAAAACAAAGCTTTTTCAGATCTTAGAATAGCTAGAAACTCACTTTTTGGTGAGAATATGCAGTCGCAAGTAGAAAGGCTGAGAAAAAATACTTAATCTGTTTAAAGTCTCTCTTTCATTTCTCTGCTGCTTGTAGCACTCTGCAGGATCACGAGGAGCTCTGCTGAGTCTGAAACAAGCGCAAAACCATGCAAGTGCAGCTTTTAAGGCAGGGAGCTTGAAAGAGATAGGAATTAGCCCAAAACAGCCAATAAGCTACTAGTTGCTGGGCTGAGACCACTCCTCCAGGGACAGGTAGGCTGCTCAAAGTTCCCCACTCTCACTGGTGAACAGAGATACTTCCTCTTATCCAAGTAAGGATATGGGCAACACAGGAACTTATACCACAGCCCAGAATTAAGCAAAAGCTGAAATCTGGACTACTCTAGTTCAGAAAAGGCAGGAAACAAGGATTTTTTTTTTCAACAGAACAACAGTAACTTAACAAGAAACACTGCAAATGCTTTAAACAGGCTAGCACACATGAGTGTGTAGCCTACAACAATTTAAAGAACACAAAAACTATTTATAGAAGTGCAGGAACAGTATAAATGCAAACACAAAGCTTTTTCAGATCTTAGAATAGCTAGAAACTCATTTTTCGGCGGGAATATGCAGTTGCAAGTAGAACGGCAGAGAAAAAAATACTTAATATGTTTAAAATCTCTCTTTTGTTTCTCTGCTGCTTGTAGCACTCTGCAGGACCACAAGCAGCTGT
Source organism: Protopterus annectens (assembly GCF_019279795.1). Taxonomy (NCBI): domain Eukaryota; kingdom Metazoa; phylum Chordata; order Ceratodontiformes; family Protopteridae; genus Protopterus; species Protopterus annectens. The sequence goes on from NC_056731.1 coordinate 69,601,804, forward strand.
GCTGAGTCTGAAACAAGCGCAAAACCATGCAAATGCGGGTTTTAAGGCAGGGAGCTTGAAAGAGATAGGAATTCGCCCAAAATGGCCAATAAGCTACTAGTTGCTGGGCTGAGACCACTCCTCCAGGGACAGATAGGCTGCTCAAAGCTCTCCACTCTCACTGGTGAACAGACAAGCTTCCCCTATCCAAGTAAGGATATGAGCAACACAGGAACTTAAACCACAGCCCAGAATTCAGCAAAACCTGAAATCTGGACTACTCTTGTTCAGAAAAGGTGGGAAAAAATGATTTTTTTGTTTGTTTTTTTTTCAACAGAACAACAGTAACTTAACAAGAAACACTGTAAATGCTTCAAACAGGCTAGCACACTTGAGTGTGTAGCTTAAAACAGTTAAACAACACAAAAATGATTTATAGATGTGCAGGAACAGTATAAATGCAAAAACAAAGCCTTTTCAGATCTTAGAATAGCTAGAAACTCGCTTTTTGGTGAGAATATGCAGTCAGAAGTAGAAAGGCAGAGAAAAAATACTTAATCTGTTTAAAGTCTCTCTTTCATTTCTATGCTGCTTTTAGCACTCTGCAGGATCACGAGGAGCTCTGCTGAGTCTGAAACAAGCGCAAAACCATGCAAATGCATCTTTTAAGGCAGGGAGCTTGAAAGAGATAGGAATTAGCCCAAAACAGCCAATAAGCTACTAGTTGCTGGGCTGAGACCACTCCTCCAGGGACAGATAGGCTGCTCAAAGCTCCCCACTCTCACTGGTGAACAGAGACGCTTCCTCCTATCCAAGTAAAGATATGGGCAACACAGGAACTTATACCACAGCCCAGAATTCAGCAAAACCTGAAATCTGGACTACTCTAGTTCAGAAAAGGCTGGAAACAAGAATTTTTTTGTTTTTCTTTTGTTTTTTTTCAACAGAACAACAGTAACTTAAGAAATACTGTAAATGCTTTAAACAGGTTAGCGCACTTGAGTGTGTAGCCTACAACAGTTAATCAACAAAAAAATGATTTATAGAATTGCAGGAACAGTATAAATGCAAAAACAAAGCGTTTTCAGATCTTAGAATAGCTAGAAACTCACTTTTCGGGGAGAGTATGCAGTCGCAAGTAGAAAGGGAGAGAAAAAATATTTAATATGTTTAAAATCTCTCTTTTGTTTATCTGCTGCTTGTAGCACCCTGCAGGACCAAGAGGAGCTGTGCTGAGTCTGAAACAAGCGCAAAACTGCGCAAATATGGGTTTTAAGGCAGGGAGCTTGAAAGAGATAGGAATTAGCCCAAAATGGCCAATAAACTGCTAGTTGCTGGGCTGAGACCACTCCTCCAGGGACAGATAGGCTGTTCAAAGCTTCCCACTCTCACTGGTGAACAGAGAAGCTTCCTCCTATCCAAGTAAGGATATGGGCAACACAGGAACTTATACTACAGCCCAGAATTCAGCAAAACCTGAAATCTGGACTACTCTAGTTCAGAAAAGGTGGGAAACAAGGATTTTTTTTCAGCAGAACAACAGTAACTTAACAAAAAACACTGTAAATGCTTTAAACAGGCTAGCACACTTGAGTGTGTAGCCTACAACAGTTAAACAACACAAAAATGATTTATAGAAGTGCAGGAACAGCATAAATGCAAAAACACAGCTTTTTCCGATCTTAGAATAGCTAGCAACTCGCTTTTCGGTGAGAATATGCAGTCACAAGTAGAAAGGGAGAGAAAAAAATACTTAATCTGTTTAAAGTCTCTCTTTCGTCTCTGCTGCTTGTAGCACTCTGCAGGACCACGAGGAGCTATGCTGAATCTGAAACAAGGGCAAAACCACGCAAATGCGGGTTTTAAGGCAGGGAGCTTGAAAGAGATAGGAATTAGCCCAAAATGGCCAATAAGCTACTAGTTGCTGGGCTGAGACCACTCCTCCAGGGACAGATAGGCTGCTCAAAGCTCCCCACTCTCACGGGTGAACAGAGAAGCTTCCTCCTATCCAAGTAAGGATATGGGCAACACAGGACCTTATACCACAGCCCAAAATTCAGCAAAACCTGAAATCTGGACTACTCTAGTTCAAAAAAGGCAGAAAACAAGGATTTTTTTTTTCAGCAGAACAACAGTAACTTAAGAAACACTGTAAATGCTTTAAACAGGCTAGCACACTTAAGTGTGTAGCCTACAGCAATTAAACAACACAAAAACAATTTATAGAAGTGCAGGAACAGTATAAATGCAAAAACAAAGCTTTTTCAGATCTTAGAATAGCTAGAAACTTGCTTTTTGGTGAGAATATGCAGTTGCAAGTAGAACGGCAGAGAAGAAATACTTAATATGTTTAAAGTCTCTCTTTCATCTCTTTACTGCTTGTAGCACTCTGCATGACCACGAGGAGCTGTGCTGAGTCTGAAACAAGTGCAAAACCGCACAAATGCGGGTTATAAGGCAGGGAGCTTGAAAAAGATAGGAATTTGCCCAAAACGGCCAATAAGCTACTAGTTGCTGGGCTGAGACCACTCCTCCAGGGACAGATAGGCTGCTCAAAGCTCCCCATTCTCACTGGTGAACAGAGAAGCTTCCTCCTATCCAAGTAAGGATATGGGCAACACAGAAACTTATACCACAGCCCAGAATTCAGCAAAACCTGAAATCTGGATTACTCTAGTTCAGAAAAGGCGGGAAACAAGGACTTTTTTGGGGGGTTTTTTTTGTTTTTTTTTCAACAGAACAACAGTAACTTAAACAAGAAACACTGTAAATACTTTAAACAGGCTAGCACACTTTAGCGTGTAGCCTACAACAGTTAAACAACACAAAAACAATTTATAGAAGTGCAGGAACAGTATAAATGCAAAAACAAAGCTTTTTCAGATCTTAGAATAACTAGAAACTCACTTTTTGGTGAGAATATGCAGTCGCAAGTAGAAAGGCTGAGAAAAAATACTTAATCTGTTTAAAGTCTCTCTTTCATTTCTCTGCTGCTTGTAGCACTCTGCAGGATCACGAGGAGCTCTGCTGAGTCTGAAACAAGCGCAAAACCATGCAAATGCGGCTTTTAAGGCAGGGAGCTTGAAAGAGATAGGAATTAGCCCAAAATGGCCAATAAGCTACTAGTTGCTGGGCTGAGACCACTCCTCCAGGGACAGATAGGCTGCTCAAAGCTCCCCACTCTCACTGGTGAACAGAGATACTTCCTCTTATCCAAGTAAGGATATGGGAAACACAGGAACTTATACCACAGCCCAGAATTCAGCAAAACCTGAAATCTGGACTACTCTAGTTCAGAAAAGGTGGGAAACAAGGATTTTTTCTTTCAGCAGAACGACAATAACTTAACAAGAAACACTGTAAATGCTTTAAGCAGGCTAGCACACTTGAGTGTGTAGCCTACAACAGTTAAACAACACAACAATGATTTATAGAAGTGCAAGAACAGTATAAATGCAAAAACAAAGCTTTTCAGATCTTAGAATAGCTTGAAATTTGCTTTTCGGCGAGAATATGCAGTCACAAGTAAAAAAGCAGAGAAAAAAATACTTAATCTGTTTAAAGTCTTTCTTTCATCTCTCTGCTGCTTGTAGCACTCTGCAGGACCACGAGTAGCTGTGCTGAGTCTGAAACAAGCGGAAAAGCGTGCAAATGCGGTTTTTAAGGCAGGGAGCTTAAAAGAGATAGGAATTAGCCTAAAATAGCCAATAAGCTACTAGTTGCTGGGCTGAGACCACTCCTCCAAGGACAGATAGGCTGCTCAAAGCTCCCCACTCTCACTGGTGAACAGAGAAGCTTCCTCATATCCAAGTAAGGATATGGGCAACACAGGAACTTATACCACAGCCCAGAATTCAGCAAAACCTGAAATCTGGACTACTCTAGTTCAGAAAAGGCTGGAAACAAGAATTTTTTTGTTTTTCTTTTGTTTTATTTTAACAGAACAACAGTAACTTAAGAAATACTGTAAATGCTTTAAACAGGCTAGCGCACTTGAGTGTGTAGTCTACAACAGTTAAACAACACAAAAATGATTTATAGAATTGCAGGAACAGTATAAATGCAAAAACAAAGTGTTTTCAGATCTTAGAATAGCTAGAAACTCACTTTTCGGGGAGAGTATGCAGTCGCAAGTAGAAAGGTAGAGAAAAAATACTTAATATGTTTAAAATCTCTCTTTTGTTTATCTGCTGCTTGTAGCACCCTGCAGGACCATGAGGAGCTGTGCTGAGTCTGAAACAAGCGCAAAACTGTGCAGATATGGGTTTTAAGGCAGGGAGCTTGAAAGAGATGGGAATTAGCCCAAAATGGCCAATAAACTGCTAGTTGCTGGGCTGAGACCACTCCTCCAGGGACAGATAGGCTGTTCAAAGCTTCCCACTCTCACTGGTGAACAGAGAAGCTTCCTCCTATCCAAGTAAGGATATGGGCAACACAGGAACTTATACTACAGCCCAGAATTCAGCAAAACCTGAAATCTGGACTACTCTATTTCAGAAAAGGTGGGAAACAAGGATTTTTTTTTCAGCAGAACAACAGTAACTTAACAAAAAACACTGTAAATGCTTTAAACAGGCTAGCACACTTGAATGTGTAGCCTACAACAGTTAAACAACACAAAATTGATTTATAGAAGTGCAGGAACAGCATAAATGCAAAAAACACAGCTTTTTCCGATCTTAGAATAGCTAGCAACTCGCTTTTCGGTGAGAATATGCAGTCACAAGTAGAAAGGGAGAGAAAAAAATACTTAATCTGTTTAGAGTCTCTCTTTCATCTCTCTGCTGCTTGTAGCACTCTGCAGGACCACGAGGAGCTGTGCTGAATCTGAAACAAGTTTAATAAACTAAGCCTGAGCAAATATGAGCAGTATTTATCCCTTATACACACCTCATATAAGGCAAATTTGTTTTTAATGTTTTAAGTGAGTATTAGAGTATATTTTTGGATAGATCTACTCACATATATTGTATAGTAGTTTATTGTAAATAGTAATGACATCTGTTTTTTGTCATCCATATTATTGTTAAGTCGCTGAGATCTTTTTTCATATAATTGAATCCATTTCTTATTGTTGTGTGCTACTTTTAAAAAAGATTCTAAATGTGGGATGCCTTTAACTTTTTAGCACTTTGTATGTGTTTTTAAATACAACTGTTCGGTAACAGGAAACAGGAATATGTCATTTCCTGATGTAGTATTTTAAAGTGAGTGTTTTTGTCTAACTTGTTTCTCTGAAGAAGCTGCAGTGGTCTGTGGCGGCAGCTCTTTGGTTTGTTCAAAATAAAAGCGTTAAAGCTTTTGACTCGGGCGTTCTGTCTGCAAACAAGGTTCCTCATTGTGTACTTTTGGTCTGACTTGTTTGAAAGCAGTTTTGTGGTTTTTAGGAGGATTCCTGTTGGTTTGCAGCTTTGCAGCCTTCCGTGTTTTACCTTGTTTACCGGTAGTTGTTAGCAGTTGTCTAACAGTTGAGTTAATGGCAACTGGCAGCACTGCTATGGACACTGACTTAACCGCTGATAGCAGGTCTATCAGCTAGACTGGATGACATGAACTCGAGGATGGATCGATGCAAGCTTCCTTCCATGCACTGAGAAATGGTCCGAGCGAATGGTTTGACAATAGAGCACAGCCAGGGCCCAAATGAAGATTGGATCCCAGCAGCACAACCTAACCCTCGGACTATGTCACCTGCCGATGTTCTTGGCACAGGAATGAGCCAAGGACCTGGATTACAGCTTTCCGGTTTAAGTCCGAGTGGCCTGGCAGCAACAAGACGGACTGGTTAAATGCGCTGCAGTGGCCTCTAACGAGCGTACCACCGTCAAACAACTGCTCGGAATGGAGCAGTTGCTGGTTCAATAATGACAATACACCTACAGGGTCTAATAATAGAATTCCAGACCTCGGTGGCTGGCTATTGGACACTACTAACTTGCTGTTCACCGAGCAAGGAATAAATACAGGTACTGTTGCAAATAATGATGGCTTATGCTTATCAGAAAAGCTTAAGATTTTTGACTCTAAATTATTAAAATTAAAAAAACTGCAGCTTGAGTCTGCTTACTTTAAGCAATGCATCAATGAAAATATTGTACCAAAAGGCTTGCGGAATAATTTTACGCCTTCTGGTTTAATTTCAGACCATGATTTTTTGATTGACCTGGAGGCTCTTTTTCAAAAACATGGGGCTGAGTTAATGAATGTTATTATTAAGCACTATGGTGCAAATGTTGATGTTGTATTAAAAGAAATTAATGATTTAGACAATGAAATTAAGCAACATTTAGATTTTAATAGATACCAGTTCGATTACGGACGGATCTTGTCCAGTATTGATACTCTGCTACTTAAACTAAAGGAAACAAGAGTAAAAATTGAGTAGGGACAGAGGCTTATGGTAAAAATGTTGCTTACCCTAACCTTAAAGGGACCAGACATGTTCGTATAAGTAGTAATAATGAATATCCTGTCCAAACACTAGGTGAGGATGAGGACGGGGTAGAAGACCTTGATGAAGAAGATTCTGGGAATGTTCATTCCACCCCAACACCTAGAAGGAGTAACAGAATTAAGGGCTTTGCTAAAGATAAGGGAAGTCACGAGAGAAGTGACAAAGGTTACAATGACAATAGGGGGCACAACACTTATAATGCAGCGAATAGTAACAACAAAAATTTTTTAGGGCAATGCAGCAAGAAGTCTTACAGGAACAGAACGAAGTAACAAACTTGCCCCTGCTTGACCCCATACCTAACTTCTTGGTGGCAGACAGTTCTAGTATAGTCGACGCTGATGTCTCTAGCTCACCTTCTTACGGTGGGCCCCCTGTCATTCTCACTAACACGAATGGCGACTTCACCATTTATAATTTTTCTGACATCATTTTGGACCAACAATTGATAGAACTGTTAGCTTTTGGAAACACCTTTGTTCCAACTTCCTATGGGAATGTTGCTAAAGAAATTATTGAACTAAAGTGTTTTGTAAGAAAAATGAATCTTAAGTTACTGTTCAATCATGAAACAGAGGCTATGAATGATGGTGAAGTAAACGCCATCCCCAATGTAGGACTTCCAAAACTGTCCAGTGTTTTTAATCCTCCATTACATTCTACGTTGGAATTGTTTGAGAACATGTGTGAATTTGATTTTAGATTTTGGGTAACAAATATAATGAATATAATAGGACTACAACTCCCAATATTTCTAAAGAACAACTATTACTGGATGAACTTAGTCAGTTACCTATACGGGTGTTAAAACCGGACAAGGGAGGAGGCTTGGTGATTTTTCATAATGTCACCTATAATGAGAAAATGACTTCCCTCCTTGACAGTGATGCCTACACAAAAGCTTCAGAAATGAAGTTAACGGTACCACACAAAGGATCAGGGGATATTTTAGGGACCTTTTCTTAGCAGGAAAATTGATATCAAGACATATAATTATATTGACATCATGTCTTCTAAGATCCCGTTATGTTTGGGATCTAAAATCCATAAAATGTTACTGACCCCTATGAGAGCTTTAATTGACAGTAGATCCTCTATTACTTACCCATGTTCCAAACTAATCACACACATCTTGGACAAATACGTTAAGTACATTCCAAGTGTGTGTAAGGACTCATGGACATTTTTGGACAACATAAACAAACTGCCATTCAATGAAGATGACAACTTGTTAACTATTGATGTCATTGACCTCTATACGTGCATACCGCACTTAGAGGCGGTTGAATGGACAGGGTTAATGTTACAAAATTTTGGCGTCCAGATTGGAGGTCGAACTGGTTATGGAATTACTTGAAATAGTACTAACCAGTAACTACTTCCTATTTGGCGGTGACTTCTATTTACAGAAGCGGGTGGCGATGGGCTCCCCATGTGGAGCAGGTGTGGCAAACTATGTAATGGGGTACTGGGAAGCAAACATCTTGGCTGATCTCCCTGGTATTATGGCCCCTGTTACCTTCTACACCCGCTACCTTGACATGTTCCTCCTGTTCAGGGGTCAGAATTGGAAGCGAAAACTTGATGGATAATATCAGTAATTCCACTGAGTTCCTGAAGTTCACTTTTAAATTTTCTACCACCGAGCTGGATTATTTAGATGTCAAACTTAGAAGGATATTTGTCATCAGTGCTTCAGGTCCACCGTCTTTAGGAAAGCCACATACTGCAATTCTTTCCTGCACTTCACCAGCTTTCACCCTCACAAACAGAAAAGATCTATAGTGAAGGGACAGCTGGTGAGGGCAGGAAGAATGCAACACCCTTGTGGATTTTGTTAAGGAATGTTCATTTCTGAAGGAAATGTTCACTAACCGTGGCTATCCTGAGAAAATGGTTTGTGAACTTATTGAGGAAGTTACTCTTAAAAGAACTAGAGGCTTCTACACCCCTTTACTGACTAAACAAAAGGTCTCCTCCAGTGTAGTTAGTAGTTTCACAGATGAGGTGTCTATAAGTGGTCTAATAGGTAGCAATGTTGACCGCAGAGAATCAAACACAGATTTATCTTTGAGCTTCACTATTTTTAGTACTAATTCAGAAGCAATTCTGGACATCATCCGTAAAATTGGAGGTTGATATCCTCAAACCCATCACTAGCAGGAAAATTGGGAGGCAACCCAGATTTATTTTTAAACGATCTAAAATTTGAAGGAACTATTACAAAGGATATCCAACAGCATAGTTTTATAAAGGAAAGGAATGTCCAGATGTGGATTCTGTAACTTCTGTAACAATGTCCGAACAGGGGAGACATTCCTTGTTAGGGACAGGAAGTTTGTCATCAAGCATGCACTTAATTGTGAGAGCAAATCAGTTATATACATTGCTATGTGCAACTGCTGCTCTGGGTTCTACAGGAAAAACCGACAGGAGACTGCGAGATAGGATGTATGAGCACTTGTATGCAATTAGGACATGTAAAGATGACAACGCACTGGCCAAACATATTACATTGTTCCCAGGACATAGTTTTAGCTTTATGGCTATAGACCATGTACCTTTAAAAATCAGAGGGGGCCCTGTATCTTTAATACTAGAAAATTGTGAGCTGGATTGGCAGTTGCGCTTGGACGCTTTCTGTCTTCCTGGCCTTAACACTAACTGCAACATTGCCCCAGTTCTTAAATTAAAAAGTTATTTTAGGTAAAACCTACTGTTACTATATAGTTTTCTCTGACTTTAGGTCTGACCCGTATATCAGGCAACACATATTGGATGATTTGGCAGTGTTGTGTGTTATCAGCACCTTGCACTAATACATTGGGTCTAGCTACTTGACTTGACCGTCTACTATTCAGGGCTTGCTTAACCTAACAGTCAGGTTTATAACCTAGTCTTAGTGGTCTTAGTAGGGAGACACAATGGATTCTCACGTGCTGAATCTTTTAGGTCGCACGGGTTTTCCGCAGGGCAAAGGATACTTCTCCCTTTCCTTTTCTTCCCCCCCCCTTCTTCTTTTTTCCTTAGTCCTGCATTGTTACAGCACAAACAGAATGTTTAATAAACTAAGCCTGAGCAAATATGAGCAGTATTTATCCCTTATACACACCTCATATAAGGCAAATTTGTTTTTAATGTTTTAAGTGAGTATTAGAGTATATTTTTGGATAGATCTACTTACATATATTGTATAGTAGTTTATTGTAAATAGTAATGACATCTGTTTTTTGTCATCCATATTATTGTTAAGTCGCTGAGATCTTTTTTCATATAATTGAATCCATTTCTTATTGTTGTGTGCTACTTTTAAAAAGATTCTAAATGTGGGATGCCTTTAACTTTTAGCACTTTGTATGTGTTTTTAAATACAACTGTTCGGTAACAGGAAACAGGAATATGTCATTTCCTGATGTAGTATTTTTAAAGTGAGTGTTTTTTGTCTAACTTGTTTCTCTGAAGAAGCTGCAGTGGTCTGTGGCGGCAGCTCTTTTGGTTTGTTCAAAATAAAAGCGTTAAGCTTTTTGACTCGGAGGCGTTTCTGTCTGCAAACAAGGTTCCTCATTGTGTACTTTTTGGTCTGACTTGTTTGAAAGCTGAATCTGAAACAAGGGCAAAACCACGCAAATGCGGGTTTTAAGGCAGGGAGCTTGAAAGAGATAGGAATTAGCCCAAAATGGCCAATAAGCTAGTAGTTGCTGGGCTGAGACCACTCCTCCAGGGACAGATAGGCTGCTCAAAGCTCCTCACTCTCACGGGTGAACAGAGAAGCTTCCTCCTATCCAAGTAAGGATATAGGCAACACAGGACCTTATACCACAGCCCGGAATTCATCAAAACCTGAAATCTGGACTACTCTAGTTCAGAAAAGGCAGAAAACAAGGATTTTTTTTTTCAACAGAACAACAGTAACTTAAGAAACAATTTAAATGCTTTAAACAGGCTAACGCACTTCAGTGTGTAGCCTACAACAGTTAAACAACACAAAACAATTTATAGAAGTGCAGGAACAGTATAAATGCAAAAACAAAGTTTTTTCAGATCTTAGAATAGCTAGAAACTTGCTTTTTGGTGAGAATATGCAGTTGCAAGTAGAACGGCAGAGAAAAAAATACTTAATATGTTTAAAGTCTCTCTTTCATCTCTTTACTGCTTGCAGCACTCTGCATGACCATGAGGAGCTGTGCTGAGTCTGAAACAAGTGCAAAACTGCACAAATGTGGGTTATAAGGCAGGGAGCTTGAAAAAGATAGGAATTTGCCCAAAACGGCCAATAAGCTACTAGTTGCTGGGCTGAGACCACTCCTCCAGGGACAGATAGGCTGCTCAAAGCTCCCCATTCTCACTGGTGAACAGAGAAGCTTCCTCCTATCCAAGTAAGGATATGGGCAACACAGGAACTTATACCACAGCCCAGAATGCAGCAAAACCTGAAATCTGGATTACTCTAGTTCAGAAAAGGTGGGAAACAAGGATTTTTTTTTTTGTTTTTTTTCAACAGAACAACAGTAACTTAAACAAGAAACACTGTAAATACTTTAAACAGGCTAGCACACTTCAGTGTGTAGCCTACAACAGTTAAACAACACAAAAACAATTTATAGAAGTGCAGGAACAGTATAAATGCAAAAACAAAGCTTTTTCAGATCTTAAAATAGCTAGAAACTCACTTTTTGGTGAGAATATGCAGTCGCAATTAGAAAGGCTGAGAAAAAATACTTAATCTGTTTAAAGTCTCTCTTTCATTTCTCTGCTGCTTGTAGCACTCTGCAGGATCACGAGGAGCTCTGCTGAGTCTGAAACAAGCGCAAAACCATGCAAGTGCAGCTTTTAAGGCAGGGAGCTTGAAAGAGATAGGAATTAGCCCAAAACGGCCAATAAGCTACTAGTTGCTGGGCTGAGACCACTCCTCCAGGGACAGATAGGCTGCTCAAAGCTCCCCACTCTCACTGGTGAACAGAGATACTTCCTCTTATCCAAGTAAGGATATGGGCAACACAGGAACTTATACCACAGCTCAGAATTCAGCAAAACCTGAAATCTGGACTACTCTAGTTCAGAAAAGGTGGGAAACAAGGATTTTTTTTTTCAGCAGAACAACAATAACTTAACAAGAAACACTGTAAATGCTTTAAACAGGCTAGCACACTTGAGTGTGTAGCCTACAACAGTTAAACAACACAAAAATGATTTATAGAATTGCAAGAACAGTATAAATGCAAAAACAAAGCTTTTCAGATCTTAGAATAGCTTGAAATTTGCTTTTCGGTGAGAATATGCAGTCACAAGTAAAAAAGCAGAGAAAAAATGCTTAATCTGTTTAAAGTCTTTCTTTCATCTCTCTGCTGCTTGTAGCACTCTGCAGGACCACGAGTAGCTGTGCTGTGTCTGAAACAAGCGAAAAAACGCGCAAATGCGGTTTTTAAGGCAGGGAGCTTAAAAGAGATAGGAATTAGCCTAAAATAGCCAATAAGCTACTAGTTGCTGGGCTGAGACCACTCCTCCAAGGACAGATAGGCTGCTCAAAGCTCCCCACTCTCACTGGTGAACAGAGAAGCTTCCTCATATCCAAATAAGGATATGGGCAACACAGGAACTTATACCACAGCGCAGAATTCAGCAAAACCTGAAATCTGGACTACTCTAGTTCAGAAAAGGCTGGAAACAAGAATTTTTTTGTTTTTCTTTTGTTTTTTTTTCAACAGAACAACAGTAACTTAAGAAATACTGTAAATGCTTTAAACAGGCTAGCACACTTGAGTGTGTAGCCTACAACAGTTAATCAACAAAAAAATGATTTATAGAATTGCAGGAACAGTATAAATGCAAAAACAAAGCGTTTTCAGATCTTAGAATAGCTAGAAACTCACTTTTCGGGGAGAGTATGCAGTCGCAATTAGAAGGGTAGAGAAAAAATACTTAATATGTTTAAAATCTCTCTTTTGTTTATCTGCTGCTTGTAGCACCCTGCAGGACCAAGAGGAGCTGCGCTGAGTCTGAAACAAGCGCAAAACTGCGCAAATATGGGTTTTAAGGCAGGGAGCTTGAAAGAGATAGGAATTAGCCCAAAATGGCCTATAAGCTAGTAGTTGCTGGGCTGAGACCACTCCTCCAGGGACAGATAGGCTGCTCAAAGCACCGCACTCTCACGGGTGAACAGAGAGGCTTCCTCCTATCCAAGTAAGGATATGGGCAACACAGGACCTTATACCACAGCCCGGAATTCATCAAAACCTGAAATCTGGACTACTCTAGTTCAGAAAAGGCAGAAAACAAGGATTTTTTTTTTCAGCAGAACAACAGTAACTTAAGAAACACTGTAAATACTTTAAACAGGCTAGCGCACTTAAGTGTGTAGCCTACAGCAATTAAACAACACAAAAACAATTTATAGAAGTGCAGGAACAGTATAAATGCAGAAACAAAGCTTTTTCAGATCTTAGAATAGCTAGAAACTTGCTTTTTGGTGAGAATATGCAGTTGCAAGTAGAACGGCAGAGAAAAAAATACTTAATATGTTTAAAGTCTCTCTTTCATCTCTTTACTGCTTGCAGCACTCTGCATGACCACGAGGAGCTGTGCTGAGTCTGAAACAAGTGCAAAACCGCACAAATGCGGGTTATAAGGCAGGGAGCTTGAAAAGATAGGAATTTGCCCAAAATGGCCAATAAGCTACTAGTTGCTGGGCTGAGACCACTCCTCCAGGGACAGATAGGCTGCTCAAAGCTCCCCATTCTCACTGGTGAACAGAGAAGCTTCCTCCTATCCAAGTAAGGATATGGGCAACACAGGAACTTATACCACAGCCCAGAATTCAGCAAAACCTGAAATCTGGACTACTCTAGTTCAGAAAAGGTGGGAAAGAAGGATTTTTTTTTTTTTTTTTCAACAAAACAACAGTAACTTAACAGGAAACACTGTAAATGCTTTAAACAGGCTAGCACACTTTAGCGTGTAGCCTACAACAGTTAAACAACACAAAAACAATTTATAGAAGTGCAGGAACAGTAAAAATGCAAAAACAAAGCTTTTCAGATCTTAGAATAGCTACAAACTCACTTTTTGGTGAGAATATGCAGTCGCAAGTAGAAAGGCTGAGAAAAAAATACTTAATCTTTTTAAAGTCTCTCTTTCATTTCTCTGCTGCTTGTAGCACTCTGCAGGATCACGAGGAGCTCTGCTGAGTCTGAAACAAGCGCAAAACTATGCAAATGCGGCTTTTAAGGCAGGGAGCTTGAAAGAGATAGGAATTAGCCCAAAACGGCCAATAAGCTACTAGTTGCTGGGCTGAGACCACTCCTCCAGGGACAGATAGGCTGCTCAAAGCTCCCCACTCTCACTGGTGAACAGAGATACTTCCTCTTATCCAAGTAAGGATATGGGCAACACAGGAACTTATACCACAGCCCAGAATTCAGCAAAACCTGAAATCTGGACTACTCTAGTTCAGAAAAGGTGGGAAACAAGGATTTTTTTTTTCAGCAGAACAACAATAACTTAACAAGAAACACTGTAAATGCTTGAAACAAGCTAGCACACTTGAGTGTGTAGCCTACAACAGTTAAACAACACAAAAATGATTTATAGAAGTGCAAGAACAGTAAAAATGCAAAAACAAAGCTTTTCAGATCTTAGAATAGCTTGAAATTTGCTTTTTGGTGAGAATATGCAGTCACAAGTAGAAAAGCAGAGAAAAAAATACTTAATCTGTTTAAAGTCTTTCTTTCATCTCTCTGCTGCTTGTAGCACTCTGCAGGACCACGAGTAGCTGTGCTGAGTCTGAAACAAGCGAAAAAACGCACAAATGCGGTTTTTAAGGCAGGGAGCTTAAAAGAGATAGGAATTAGCCTAAAATAGCCAATAAGCTACTAGTTGCTGGGCTGAGACCACTCCTCCAAGGACAGATAGGCTGCTCAATGCTCCCCACTCTCACTGGTGAACAGAGAAGCTTCCTCATATCCAAATAAGGATATGGGCAACACAGGAACTTATACCACAGCCCGGAATTCAGCAAAACCTGAAATCTGGACTACTCTAGTTCAGAAAAGTCGGGAAACACGGATTTTTTGGTGGGGTTTTTTTTGTTTTTTTTTCAACAGAACAACAGTAACTTAACAAAAAACACTGTAAATGCTTTAAACAGGCTAGCTCACTTGAGTGTATAGCCTACAACAGTTAAACAACACAAAAACAATTTATAGAAGTGCAGGAACAGTATAAATGCAAAAACAAAGCTTTTCAGATCTTAGAATAGCTAGAAACTCACTTTTCGGGGAAAGTATACAGTTGCAAGTAGAAAGGCAGAGAAAAAATAGTTAATCTGTTTAAAGTCTCTCTGCTTCTTGTAGCACTCTGCAAGACCACAAGGAGCTGGGCTGAGTCTGAAACAAGTGCAAAACCACACAAATGCAGGTTTTAAGGCAGGGACCTTGAAAGAGATAGGAATTAGCCCAAAACGCCCAATAAGCTGCTAGTTGCTGGGCTGAGACCACTCTTCCGGGGACAGATAGGCTGTTCAAAGCTCCCCACTCTCACAGGTGAACAGAGAAGCTTCCTCCTGTCCAAGTAAGGATATGGGCAACACAGGAACTTATACCACAGCCCAGAATTCAGCAAAACCCGAAAGCTGGGCTACTCTAGTAAAAAAAATGCAGGAAACAAGGATTTTTTTTTTTTTTGTTTTGTTTCAACAGAACAACAGTAACTTAACAAGAAACACTGTAAATGCTTTAATCAGACTAGTGCACTTGAGTGTGTAGCCTACAACAGTTAAACAACACAAAAATGATTTATAGAAGTGCAGGAACAGTATAAATGCAAAAACACAGCTTTTTTTCAGATCTTAGAACAGCTAGCAACTCGCTTTTCGGTGAGAATATGCAGTCACAAGTAGAAAGGCAGAGAAAAAAATACTTAATCTGTTTAAAGTCTCTCTTTCATCTCTCTGCTGCTTGTAGCACTCTGCAGGACCACGAGGAGCTGTGCTGAATCTGAAACAAGCGCAAAACAGCACAAATGCGAGTTTTAAGGCAGGGAGCTTGAAAGAGATAGGAATTAGCTCAAAATGGCCAATAAGCTACTAGTTGCTGGGCTGAGACTACTCCTCCAGGGACAGATAGGCTGCTCAAAGCTCTCCAATCTCACTGGTGAACAGAGAAGCTTCCTCCTATCCAAGTAAGGATATGGGCAACACAGTAATTTATACCATTGCCCAGAATTCAGCAAAACCTGAAATCTGGACTATTCTAGTTTAGAAAATGTGGGAAACAAGGATAATTTTTGGGGTTTTTTTTGTTTTCTTTTTCAACAGAACAACAGTAGCTTAACAAGAAACACTGTAAATGCTTTAAACAGGCTAGCTCACTTGAGTGTGTAGCCTACAACAGTTAAACAACACATAAACGATTTATAGAAGTGCAGAAACAGTATAAATGCAAAAACAAAGCTTTTTCAGATCTTAGAATAGCTAGAAACTCACTTTTTGGCGAGAATATGCAGTCACAAGTAGAAAGGCAGAGAAAAAAATACTTAATCTGTTTATAGTCTCTCTTTCATCTCTCTGCTGCTTGTAGCACTCTGCAGGACCACAAGGAGCTGTGCTGAGTCTGAAAAGGTGCCATAGTCTTAACTTTAAACTCTTTATAACAAACTTGCCTTCTTAAATTCATGGTATTTCTGTTGGCCTGTTCCCCAATAAGTTTACTAATTCTGGCATAGAAGTCAGTATCCGCCAATTTCTTTTAATAATATTTTCTACTTTTATGGTCATTTTATTATATGTTGTTATATAACGTAAATTAAATGTTTTACCTTTGCTATATGCCACAGGTGAATTGTCTATCAATGTATTATTAAAAAAGGGAAAAGTATTTGTCCTTCTATTATCAAAAGTTTCCTTCATTATTCCAGATACTAAACTTTTATTATACCCTCTGTTAGTGAAAGCATGCATTAATTGTTCCATTTGCTCTATACATTTATCATTATCAGTATTTAGCCTACTTATTCATAAGAATTGTGCCTTAACTATTCCACAAAATACATGACTAGCATGTATGCTATTAATATGTGTGTATCTGTTCACCTGAATGTCCTTATTATATACACAAGTATTGAGCACATCAGAGACATTGGTAATCTGTACATCCAGATATGATATTTCATTACTAGAACAATTCATTGTAAACTTCAAAAATAGGGTACTATTTAGATATTCAACAATATTTTTCAAAAGCTCCTCACTTCCTTTCCAAATTAGAAAGCAACCATCTACAAAATGTTGATAGAACAACACTCTGTCTTTATATTGATTTTTATTCCCATATATGAATTCACTTTCCCATTCATTCAATGTTATATTAGCATATGTGTTGGCCATGGGCGTACCCATGGCCACTCCAGAATTTGCAATGATGGTTGTCCATCAAATAAAAAAACATTTTTAGTTAATACTATATCATACTACATATATTTTATATTGCTGGGGATGAACCCAGCCACTGGGGATGCACAAGCCAGTGTATTTCTTTGTGCCGGTCCCAAGCCCGGATAAATGGGGAGGGTTGCATCAGGAAGGGCATCCGGCGTAAAATTTTGCCAAATCGTACATGCAGACAACAGTACAGAAATACATACTGGATCGATCGAGGCCCGGGTTAACAATGACCACCACCAGTACTGTTGGCCAACAGGGTGCTGGCGGAAATTGGGCTACTGTTGGCCGAAGGAGGAGAAGAGGGGGAAGGCATGCCTGAAGGCAGGTAAAGGCTAGGACTGTGATAGTGAGGGTCGGAACTTTGAATGTTGGCAGTATGACTGGTATAGGGAGAGAGCTAGCTGATATGATGGACTGAAGGAAGGTTGGTATATTGTGTGTGCAAGAGACCAGATGGAAGGGGAGCAAGGTTAGGTGTATTGGAGGCGGTTTCAAATTGTTTTATCATGATGTGGATGGGAGGAGAAATGGCGTAGGCATTATCCTGAAGGAACAGTATGCTAAGAGTGTTTTGGAGGTGAAAAGAGTGTCGGATAGAGTGATGTTTATGAAGTTGGAAATTGATGGTGTAATGATGAATGTTGTTAGTGCATATGCTTTACAAGTTGGGTGTGCGATGGATGAGAAAGAAAAATTTTGGAGTGAGTTGGATGAAGTGGTGATGACTGTACCCAAGGGTGAGAGACTGGTGATTGGAGCAGATTTCAATGGGCATGTTGGTAAAGGGAACAGAGGGGATGAGGAAGTGATAGGTAGGTATGGTGTTAAGCAAAGGAATGCAGAAGGTCAGATGGTAGTGGATTTTGTGAAAAGGATGGACATGGCTGTGATGAATACATATTTTAACAAGAGGGAGGAGCATAGGGTGACATACAAGAGTGGAGGAAGATGCACACAGGTGGATTATACCTTATGTAGAAGGGCCAGTCTGAAGGAGATTGGCGACTGTAAAGTGGTGGCAGGGGAAAGTGTAGTTAGGCAGCATAAGATGGTGGTTTGTAGGATGACATTGGTGATCAAGAAGAGGAGGATGAGTGTGAGGGCAGCACCAAGGATCAAATGGTGGAAATTGAAAAAGGGTAATTGTGAGGTGATGTTCAGGGAAGAGTTAAGACAGGCACTGGATGGCAGTGAAGAGTTACCGAATAGCTGGGTAACTGCAGCAGAGCTAGTAAGAGAGATGGCTAGAAAGGTGCTTGGTGTGACATCTGGAAAGAGGAAGGAGGACAAGGAGACCTGGTGGTGGAATGAAGAAGTACTGGAGAGTATACAGAGAAAGAGGTTGGCGAAGAAGAAGTAGGATTGTCAAAGAGATGCAGAAAGTAGACAAGAGTATAAGGAGATGAGGTGCATGGCAAAGAGAGAGGTGGCGAAGGCTAAGGATAAGGTGTGTGAAGAGTTGTATAAAAGGTTGGACACTAAGGAGGGAGAACAGGACCTGTACCGATTGGCTAGACAGAGGGACCGAGCTAGTAAAGATGTGCAGCAGGTAAGGGTGATAAAGGATAATGAGGGAAACGAACTTACAAGCGAGGAGAGTGTGTTGAGCAGATGGAAAGAGTACTTTGAGGGGTTGATGAATGAAGAGAATGAAAGGGAGAGAAGGTTTCATGATGTGCAACTAGTGAATCA
>NC_056731.1:69620863-69666361 GCF_019279795.1 Protopterus annectens
CAGAGTAATGGTGAGTGTGGAAGAGAGGTGAAGAAGAGAGTACAGGCAGGATGGAATGGGTGGAGAAGAGTGTCAGGAGTGATTTGTGACAGACGAGTACCAGTAAGAGTGAAAGGGAAGGTCTACAAGAGGGTAGTGAGACCAGCTATGTTATATGGGTTGGAGACAGTGACACTGACAAAAAGGCAGGAGTCAGAGCTTGACGTGGCAGAGTTGAAGATGTTAAGATTTGCACTCGGTGTGACAAGGATGGACAGAATTAGGAATAAGTGTATTGGAGGGTCAGCCCAGGTTGGAAGGTTTGGAGACAAAGCCAGAGAGGCAAGATTATGTTGGTTTGGATATGTGCTGAGGAAGGATGCAGAATATATTGGGAAAAATATGCTAAGGATGAAGCTGCCAGGTAACAGGAAAAGAGGAAGGCCTAAAATAAGGTTTATGGATGTGGTGAGAGAGGACATACAGGTGGTTGTTGTGACAGAGCAAAATGCAGAGGACAGGAAGAAATGGAAATAGTTGATCTGCTGTGGCGATCCCTAACAGGAGCAGCTGAAAGAAGAAGAAGACTATGACACCTTTTTAGGGTAAATTTGGAACATTACCTTGCTATAATTGCAGTTGTTGCAATAAGATTTGTAATTTATTAGAGTTTGAACATCCAACAACTAAGTACATATTTAGTATAAGATACCAGGCAACATGTAACACATCACTAGTTGTTTATTTAGGTGCATGTACAAGATGTATATGTTTCTATGTAGGAAAATGTTCAAGACGAAGATCGGATAATAGAGCACAAATCTGATATAAGAAGAAATGTGATAAATGCTTTAGCTAGACATGTTAATGAATATGGTGGTACACATAGATGTAAATTTAAAGTCTTGGAGGTTGTTCATAGGAATATAAGAGGAGGTGATA
Source organism: Protopterus annectens (assembly GCF_019279795.1). Taxonomy (NCBI): domain Eukaryota; kingdom Metazoa; phylum Chordata; order Ceratodontiformes; family Protopteridae; genus Protopterus; species Protopterus annectens. The sequence goes on from NC_056731.1 coordinate 69,621,785, forward strand.
TAAATAATAAACTGGATATTGCTGAGTATAGATGGATAACTAGATTAGATGCTGACAAGTTTCCTGGTTTGAATAATCTGGTGACTATAAAACCTTATTTAGTTGAGAAACAAATGCAATATAAATGACATAAGAAATATATATATTTCTTAAAAACTGTTTATATATATGTATTTATAAATTCATTTAATTTTTATGTTTTATTGTATATTTTATTTGAATTGTTTGACAACTGGATGTATTATTTTATTGGTTGGCTGTGTCATGTGCTATTATGCATTGAACTGAAAGGTATATAATGAGATGTATTTTAAAGCTTATTATTGATAACTGAGGAAGGGTGTATCCCAAAAGCTTTTATCTTGTTTAATAAATTAAGCGTTTCTACTATCGTGATCTTCTTTTTTCAAGTATTGTAACAGTGTTCCTAGTGGTTTGGTGCAGCTAATTTGTTGACCATTTTAACTGGTAGTGCCATAAGCAGAGAAGACTAAATCATTAACCATAATAAAGTATATGCAATAAAAGTTTGTACTGCAATAACTGTGGAATTACAGCTGTGTTGCAACGCCTGCATAATGGCAATTGTTGTGCAATAAAAACATGAAATTATACCAGTAACTGAAGTTTTCTCTAATAAAGTCTGTTGTGCAATGACTGTGGATGTAGGGTTGTTTTGCAAGATATCAATCATTAATAAAAACACAATATAGTATCATTACCTGCATGAAGGTATGTCTAATAAAGTTTATTGTGCAATAGGTCTGTTATGCATTAAATCAATTATTAAAACTGTTCTGCAATTAAAACACAAGACAATATCAGTACCTGCATGAAGGTATATCTACTAAAGTCTGTTGTGCAATAAGTGTAGGTTTAGAGTTGTTTTGTAAGAAACGTCTTATGACAACTGGCCTCCAACAACACATGGACCAATAGCAATAACACCAAGGTAAATCATGTACAGCAGGATTGTTTTGTTTTCACCATTGCATGTCAGCTGCAAGCATTCAGGCTGTGAGGTATGGTGCTGCAGTTAGGTATAACAATGTAATGGTTGTACACTGCAAATAATAACCCATAATCGGATATTGTTTGTTGACTTCACAGATATTTCAACACAGTAACAATGTATTGTGTACACCTGAATTCTATGTAGTAATGTAGACTTTACCTAGTATCTCTGTCATGCTTGAATGTCATATAAGTGTGTTCAGCTGTCACTGCAGTCAAGTATAAAACTGTACCACTATTAGCAGGTCATATTTTGGTGCCAGGTGAGCTCTAGGCAAATATCAGTCATTCAGTAATCAGCAGTGACTCAGTAGCTCAGTTTGCTAAATGCTGTGTATGAAGTACATTTTTGCCACAAACAGACCAGGTTCGAATCAACTACTATGTAGATCTAAATATTACAGTATCAGTCACATGTTTACAGATATTCTCTCCACAGGAACGACAGGTAAATAGGTGAGATATCCCATATTATGAGCACATTATTGTGTGTTTACATGTCACAGACTGTTACAGTTATTACCAGGAATCTGAAAATACAGCATAGAATAGAGGAAATAAGTGTAATAATAATAATAATAATAATAATAATAATAAAATAAAATAAAATAAAATAAATAAAATGTGTAAGCTTTGGTACGGCTGCATGCCTGGAGTGTGTGTTAAAGGTTGCTTCAGTCAATTAGTACATTTGATGCAGATGTCCTCTGCAGTCACTGCTATTGGGTTCTATCCCCATGTTTACTATGCAAACATTATAGTTGTTTACTGTCTGTACTGTACTGTACACATGCATAGAAAAACCAACAGTCCCAAGGATGAAGCAGCAGCAAAAACTAATAAAAACCAAACCACCAGTCTGACCGAACAATGAAGGAAACCACCAGCAATAGTGAAAAACACAGTTTAATATCGCTTTCGTCTCAAAAGACTTCTTCAGAATGAAATAAAATGCACACAGCAGCATCCCCTTATATATCAAATCAAAATAATTACCTAATAAAACAATCAATTACTTAAAATGCACTAGCAAAAGGAATGCAGTCATTTAAAGGCACACATACAGACGCTGTAAGGGGATCTATAAATGTGTTTTTTGTTCTTCATGTCTTTATTTTAGAGGGACCCTATATTGATTTACCCAGTTTGAACAGGACACTTTCTATTGATGGTGTATACAATTGCAATACTAGTGGCATAGTCTATCTTGCTGTTTGTTCTGTGTGCAATGGATTTTATGTAGGTATGTCCACACGACCACTTAGTAAAAGAATTAAAGAGCATTATTATTGTATTAGAACTAGGGACATCAGCAATGCTCTATTTAAACTTTCCATTACATGTAGTGGTTTTAAAAAGTTTCTGTTTGCTGTTTTGGAACATGTAGTTAGAAATATAAGGGGGGGGGGTCTTATAAGGACCAACTGGAACAAAGAGAAACTATGTGGCAGCTCAGGTTAGGGGCTGACAAAAAACCTGGTATTAATGACTCAGTAAATATTAAATGTTTTTCTGAAGAATAGAAGACTGAAGATTTTAAAATGAACTGTCTATGTTATGTTATTAGATGTGTGCCTTTAAATGACTGTATTCCTTTTGCTAGTGCACTTTAAGTAATTGATTATTTTATTAGGTAATTATTTTGCTTTGATATATAAGGGGATGCTGCTGTGTGCATTTTATTTCATTCTGAAGAAGTCTTTTGATACGAAAGCAATATTAAACTGTGTTTTTCACTATTGCTGGTGGTTTCCTTCACTGTACACATACAAGTCTCTCAAGTGTCGGTCTGTCATGGAATGTAATTACTGTTGCGTACTCCCTGTCACAGATGTATCACCGACGTGATTATGTAAATAACAAAGTAACACTACATCAGCCCACAGTACACCTTGGTAGTTATATAGGTACACCTGATGTGCAAGTGGTCTGTGTAGTTGTGTACCTGCAGTTGTTACTGCTTGGCCCATACTGTACCATGCAGACAGCAGCTATAGGGCACTTTTACACATAAATAAATGGCAGACCTGTAGAGTAGTACTGTTGTCAACTATATAGCTTATAATCATATTAATGGACTGTATTTCTCTCTCTCTTCACCTCTTATCTTCAAATAATTTTTAATGTTATGCATTGGTTATGGTTTAATGTTAACATTGGGGCATGTGTTTTATTATTGTTATGCATTACAATGGTTGCATATTAACATATCTTGTCGAATTACCTGTTCTGTTGGCCACATGCAATAACTGTTACTGGCATGCTGTTAATATACTGACTGTTCTGTTATTCATTGTTGTGTTTCACATAATTTGCATTGAAATGTAATGGGGTTATTTCCAATGTTCTGGCATGCTGTTATTAATAACAATGGTTTTGTTCATAACTAACCTAAATATATTGTTTCACCTCCATAACCACAGCACGTCAGGGTAGGCCAGTTCCTGCTGATCTTCCTGCCTTACCTCAACCAGCCATGGCACCAGGTCCCAGACTGGACCCCAAGCTGGTGGTGCCCCCTCTGCTGGCCTTGCACCACCTTCCCCACCTGGGAGTGGTGGCGGAGGGGTGATAGTCACCCAGGATTGACTACCAGCCATGGTGCACAGGATTGTTCATAGGAGCTATGAACATCACCTACGCCGGATTGAGGGCAGACTCGACAACCTGGTGGGGCCAGGTGGCCCTGGTGCCTAGCCTCCAGCACAGCCACCTTCGGGGCAGTGAAGGAGCAGTGTGGACTGCTCATGCGTGGGGACCTCTGTCAGGCTGCTGCTGTCTGGAGGCTCATGCACTTTGGATTCCACAACAACCTCCCCATCCAAGGTGTTTACCCTCCTCATGTGTCTGTCTGCTGTCTAGTCTATCTGCAATTGCATCCTCATCTACCCAACTTACCTCCCCACATGTACCTATACCCCTTCCCCAACATTCTACTCTCTTCTTATAAAAAAAAAAAAAAAAAAAAAAAAATGGACATCTGTCTCACAAAAAAAATATTGCCCCATACATAGCTCTCCATTTCACACGTGTCTACTGGACACAACTAATTTGGTCCAATTGGCTTGACAACACATTTATGTTGTCCTCACCCCTCTCTCTCTGGGGTTTGAGAGTCCAAATTCATCCACAAAATTTGTCAACCTGCACAGCTGTTGGTGTACAAGAAATGGAAAGTTATGGTCCTTCCCTACACCTATCCTGCACACCCCTACCTGGCTTTCACTATGTTTTTCCCCCTGCTTACTGCCATTTTACTACTGTCCTATCACCCTCTTTTTCCTTTCTTTTTGTGGAGTGCCACACTGCACAAACCCACTAAAATGAACTTTAAAGTGCCTTAATGATCCTATGTGTTTCTAACAGTGTTAGGCACGTGTATAAAATAATTTCCCCTGCCATATTTTAAACCCAGACCTCTGTCAACTACAGCTTACTGCACTAACCCACTAGGCCATACAGATCTTAATTAAAGCAGCTGTTTCCAGCAATACATACTGATTGTCACTGACAGACTGAAATCAAACCTAATGTGACAGATGAGAGTGTACCTGGGATTCTGATGCAGAAATACACCAGTAGATAGCCAAATAAATAATAATAGCAGTATGTGAGGCCTGGGATAGCAGGTAAATTTTCCCTTTTATCTGCAAAATCTTCAAACACACCTGCTAAGGTGTCAATGGCAGAGTATATATATGTTCAAATTAGACCCTGCTGCAGAACAACTGCCTTCGAGAGCCATGCACACATTCATGGATGCAGATAATGTGTGTCACAGCCTGTATATCAGCACATAGTCACCAAGGCCATTGATGAGGGAAAGGCAGTCCATACAGCCTACCTTGACCTTGCAAAGGCTTTCGACACAATACCCCACTCGGGTATTGTAGAAAAACTTACCAGCTTAAATGTAAACCCATATGTCACAAGATGGGTTGCAAACTGGCTTAAGGACAGAACCCACAGGGTTAGAGTTGCTGGCGCTGTGTCAGACTCCAAGCCGGTCACAAGTGGTGTCCCACAGGGCTCGGTCCTTGGCCCCTATTGTTTGGCATCTACTTCTCAGAAGTACAGGCCAACATGGGAGGACTTTGGCTGACAAAGTTTGCAGATGACTGCAAACTGGGCCATAGTGGAAAGTGCATCGGACACTGATATCCTTCAGAAGGGACTCACGAAACAGATAGCTGGTGCCAGAGCCATGGCCTGAAGTTAAACGCCAAAAATGTATAGTCATACCCTTCGGGAAAAACAAGGTAACCCCAAGCTACCATATAGGTGGCAATCCACTAAGCACAGAAGAGGTTATCAGGGACCTGGGGACCCAGGTTGACAGTGGCCTTTCTTTTGACACTCACATTGCTAAAGTGGTTAGAAAGACCTTCTACATTGCCCACCTGATCATGAAGGGATTCACATCCAGATCTAGTGAGGTCATTGTTCCCTGTACTCTTCACTTATCAGACCAATGATCGAGTACAATGCCCCATTCGGGATGTATCTCACCCGACATCTGCAGCAATTGGAGAGGCCCCAAAAGTTCCTCACCAAAAGGATAAAGGGACTCCAAAATCTGTCATATGCTGCCAGATTGAAGAAACTCCAGCTCTATTCAGTCGCATACCGTCTGCTCAGAGGTGACATGTGCCTGACATACAAGGCCATGTCCAACCCGGAATTAATGGACATGCTCCACCTCAAAAAATCCAAATCCACCAAAACCACTAGAGCAAGCGACTTAAACCTTAGCACGGATATAAATAGGACGTGCTGGAGGGATAGATTTATCACTCAGAGACTCCCTATGCTGTGGAATAAAATCCATGTGAGGCAGAGCACCTCGCTGACTCTGTTCAAGAGAAATCTAGACCTGTGGATGGGAGATCGTAGGTTTACCCCGGGAATCATCTCTGGGTCACTGCTGGACAGAGGCACAACAAACTAATGGGCACAGTATTTTTTCATATAAGGGGTGGCGTAAGCCACAATAATTTGGGCTAGGCTTATAAATGCCTTAGGGCAGATAGCCTAGTATAAACCTATGAACCTATGAACATATATCTGGCAAATATACCTGCTGCAGCACTGACTCAGTAGCTTAGTCTGTTAGATGCCTTGCATACAGAGCATTTTGCAACACACAGTCATGGGATTGAATCCAGTGTTTTGCACTTCAATTACATTGTTGTGAACACAGCAAGTAATAACTGATTCATGCAGTTTTATTCCCCATAGGTTACTGCTACTGAATTATCAGCTACTCAGTTTTACGAGTCACAGGCCTGCAGGTAGGGACACACTGCACATATTCATATAGCTTCACTATATGTCGCCTACTTCTCTGCTATTGGCACTGTTACATAACAGATGTACCTTAAGTACATGCCTTGATTGGACTGTAATGGGTACCCTTACCCTGGCTCTGCTGCAACAACAGGGCTGCCACAGCTGCCACAGTTACTTGTACAACTTGCAGGCCTCCAATGTGTTCACACCCCGCATTGTGTTCAAGGCTGACTATACCTCCCAACCCACTATAACAAGGGATCTGGACACAACCATACATAAAGGGAGGGCAAAGGCCCAGAGATAGGCACATATTTCACAGTTTGCCCCTACAAAGATAGTAAGTTGATAAAATAGCAGCTACTGCATTACCATGCATATTCTGATGGGTGTGAAGTGTGACACTCACATGTCTCTTACCCCTTTCTGACCTCAACCCACAATGTTTGCCAGTGACCTGCCAGATGGCCACACTGTCTTGGGACACTGACCAAACATATGAGGCAAAACTGTGAACATACTTCATACATCTCTACAGTGGACAGTATTTGTAGTTACCCTCTGCAATGCTGTAGTCACCACACCTCAGTAATGTTCATCTCAAAAACTAAGAGACGGGCCAAGGCCTACATGAAGGCCTTATATATTGCACTGTGGCGCTATGTCATTGATTAATGATAGTGCAGTTCTGCTATTTTTAGATGCAATTAGCAATTCTGAGTCACAGAGTGCTGCACAGACAATTACCTGTTAATGAGCATTACCTACAAAAGGCAAGCAACTGCTTATGGGGAACAGGTCTGTATGTGGTTTTACTCACACAGACAGTATATGTGCCCAGCATCTGCAGATGAATGCTTCAAGAAAATGAATACATCACTCTACCAGGTATCTACTACATTTCCCCATAAAACGGGATGAAGATGGGAGGATGGACGTATGGCAAATAGGGATTAAAACAGTAGGCTTGTATTAGGTCTGTGAGAATGACATGTCAGTGATACTCTGCTGTCCAACAGCTACAGGCATCCCTCTCAATTGTCCCTGCTTTGAATCACATCTCTACTCTGTCCCTGTCCATCCCTCCTACAATGGTTGGCTGTTGTAGTAAAGATAGTGGATTACACGTAAGAAATAGTGACACTAAGAGTGTACACTCCTCTAATATCGAACTATGTACTGCAATCTACCTTCTCTCAGTCTGTCAATGTCACACATAAATAGTAATAACATTGTAAAAGTGTCCCTGAATGTCCCTGATGTACTCTGGCTAAGTCTCTGTTTCATGGACATTTGTCCCTGTCTGGTTGAGTGCTATGCCTAACATACTTTTCAACCTTCTACAGTAAGAAATCAGGATAAAGCCATATTTAATGGGGGGACAAAGGCCCAAACTCAGTGACAGAGTATACATATTGGCCATACAAAGTAAGAACATGTTTACAGTAACAGATATTACTGTAGAATAAGTGTTGTCTGAGGGGTCTGATGGGTGACAGATTCTGTGTTAGTTTTCTGACAGCAACCATCAATTAATGGACAACCATTTGTCAGACATCCACAAGTTTGTGCAAGAAGGACCACATCTATGAGGCAAACATGTTGACATTCTACAAACATCTGCATAGTTGAGAGGTATGATGCCTACAGGGAACATATACAACAGCAGGTTTGCATTGCTGTCTGTCACTGTGGCACACTGCTGTGGCTGGACTGTCCCCATATAGTTGTTGGAATAGCACACTGCTATTTATCTAACAGTGGCCATATCAAATATTAGTGGGGATTTCCCCATAGGGGACACACCACAGTACACTGCAGTGATGTCTGTAGAGACATATAGCAGAATCTATCCCAGCACACAGGGACATTACCCAGTATTGCTACTACCTTGGTGATAGCCACACATGTAGTGTGTTGCTAAACTGTTGGGTATGACATGTGTGGGATCAGTGGATAGTGAAGGCCATTATGGGTTTGTAGGGTCTGTACATAGCGGACATCCATGTATCTGGTCCTGTAATGTGTTACCCTCTTGTTGTCTTGCAGGAACGATGTACCAACAGAGACGTCCTCCATTTTCTTCTACAAAAAATGACTCTATACTGGATGCCCTCAGATTCAGCAATCACATCCTGCTTTCAAGGGGTCACCACAATCATGAACAGTGAGCAGCATTGTGGGCCAACCTTGTGAGGACTGTTAATCATATTGGCCAACAGGACAGGACCTATGAGCAGGTTTGACACCAGGCCACAGACATGGTCAGTGCTGCACGTCAAAGGGCATCTACTGTCACCAGGGATCATGCTGCCACTGGTGGAGGGCCTGCAACAGAACTACCACTCTCAACCACAGAGGAATTCCTGGTGATACTAGAATCAACCAACAGCTCCCAGCCAACCATTACTCCATGCATCCTGGAGGTGGATGCCACAGTGTCAACATCAGAGGAGCAACCGGAAAAGCTTACTGTGTTCACCAGTATAATACATTAGCAGTCATTGTGGCAGGCTCTACAGACCAGTACATGGGTGTCAGGTCTCTCTGCATTGGGGGGTGGTGTTGGCATTTACCCACAGTTTTGCACACATACTCAGAATGTCAGCAATATAGCCAGTATCACATTAGCTACTGTACATGTGACTATACACACATATTACCTTGTAACACTGCAAAATTTGGTGTTGCTGACAATACCACTCCCTTACCTTTTCATAGGTCCTTCAGGTGTGTCTGGAGTTCGTGGTCCTGTACCTGGTAAGTGTGATATGTTGTCTTCCAGGTCAGATATACCCTATGAATGTTAAGGGCTGCCATTTTTCCTTATGCACAACTGTTGTGCTTAACCAGAAAAGAATAATTGTATGTTCTGTTTCAGAGCAGTTAACTACAGTGCATAGCCTAGCAAATGACAGGTGTGTATTTGTACATTCACATGTTTGCATTTATAGTTATGAGCAACTACACAGCCTGCTATACATGAGACAATTACTCCAAAATGCCCATTCAGACACAATGGGGAGAAGGTACATACCTGAGGCAGTGCTTCTACACCTGGCATGTCATTGTCAGGATAGGTGTACTGGGTTTTATGTGTAGTTCTGTCACATATGCTGTCATATTGCATACCTCACAGGTGTATTGTACTGGTAATGTTATCCGGATGTAGGTGACATGCATGTTATACAGAGCCTGGGTTGTCTGTGTATGTTGTTGTGAGTGTGTGTGCTGTGCATGAGATCAGAGATGAGAAGATGTGGGACATGTAATGCAGTTGTGGATCCTCATCTGTATGAGTCTGTGTGGATTACCATATATAATAGTGCAGCTGGTAATGCACTGCTTTTGTCTTGCTTCACACAGGTGAATAGGGGGGGTTGTAGTCTGTACCCCTCACAACCGGATGCCAGTGTCTCATCGGACTCTGATGATGATGGTGGCCATAGTGAGGCACAGATGGGGTTGTAGGCAGCTGAATCTGTCCCAGAGGTTGATATCCCTCTTCTGCCCATATTGACTCCACACACGGTCAGTATGCCCTCACATACCCAGTCACCAGATGCCACAGATATTGTACAGTCAGATGGTGGTGACATAGTACAGGACAGTGTGAGAACTATGGCATCAGTGAATGTAGTCACTGGCCATAGCCAGAGAGCTGGCAAGGTCCCACACAGGCAGATTGACAGGGGTGGTCGAAGCAGGACTGCTGCCCATCCACCTCCTGTTGCAGGTGTCACATCACGGCTCACTCACTGCATGTTTTGGCTGTCATGGAGGCACAGGCATGAGCTAAATGCAACAGCAGAAGGATGCTTCGGGTTATAGATGCAGCACAGGCTGACATGAGTGACTGCCTCCACCACATTGATGATACAGTGGAATGTTTCACTGATGTAGTGGACAGACAGTGGGCTGAGACAGTGTCTGTCTTTGAGTGCATGTTGTCTGTGCTGGAACATGTTGTTGGGGTTGGGCATCAGACATGTGGACATAGGCCAGCAACACCATCTGCTGGAACTTCATGTGGCCATGCACACTCACATTCCTGTAGTGGCAGTACCTCCAGTGCTATAGAAGGAGGTGGGCTGTCCACATCACAATGTGGCAGGCCATGAGCACGTGGTACTGGGTTGGCCTGTGGGGGACACAGGCCCAGCAGACAGCAGTCACTGTCAGGTACTAGCACCACATCTGACTTTGGGCATGGTGCTGCCCATACTACTCCTGGTGGAGCCAGTTCTCATGTTCTTGACCAGAGACAGTGAACTATCCACTCTACCATGTATGGTTCACAGCTATCCACCATACACACATGTAGGGCTAACACTGGGGTTGACTGTGTACATGCACGCACTCCAACACCACTGTCATGTGCAGGTCTCCTACAGACACACACAGCACCTCTCCATGGCCCATGTAACCAGCAACCCTTCCTGACTCTCAAACATATGCTGTCAATTGTTTGGCATAGCCTAGGCCACCGGCATCCACACATCACACCCTGTGTATGTGATGATACCTGTGTGACATCCATGCCATCGATGTGGGGACCTGCATATATGTGTCTAATGCACAGGGTGACTATATAACTTTACATGTGTTTGTGTAGTGCAGTAGTGTTATGCCATGGCAGTTGTTGTGGGCCATGACAGGTACTGTATGCTGGCATGCATCATGACTGCACATCAAATGTTGTGCATCTTTGTTGCCTGTTGGTACACTGGCAGTAGTGCTACAGAATGACAGATGTGTCACGGAGCTGTGTATGTTTTTGTCCCAGGAGTCTTAGCGGTTCAACTATGGACACATGGTGGCAATACAGCAACGCAGGCTGGCAAGGTAGCACAGCAGAGGTATGATGTCAGCAAGGTATACCAGTGTATGTGCATGGCTCCCTAGATGCATATGTGTAGAACAGTGTGTCAGGGAAAATGGGGACAGTCAACTTCATCATGCTTTCATACCCTGTGACACATTCTACTACCCTTGATACATGTCACCTGGGTAGTCTGCACGTACAACTGTAGATGGTGGCGGACATCAATTATACTTAAGCTTATGCAGAGGAGGGTAATTTAGGGCCAGAAGCTAGTCACAGGGCCATAGAATTCATAACCAATGCACAGGTGTAAGTCACATGGGCATATCTCTAGTGCAGACAGGGGACATATTTACACATGCACACACACACACACATACACACACAAAATTTGAATGCTGTGAGATTAGAACCCCTACCTATCTAGTATTATACACTATAGCTTACAGTACTCACTGCATGTGCCATGCTGTTTATGTAAAAATGTACTGTCAGCCAGTGCTGTTAAGGTAGATGACATCAACAGGCCTTGTAATGGAGGCCAATGTTGATGCCAGCAGCTAGTCAGTGGGCATAAAATGCATAGCCATTGTACAGAGGTAGCCAATAGGGGGCTGTCTGAAGTGCTGCATGGGGTTATATTTACACACACACACACACACACACACACACACACACACACACACACACACACACACACACACACACACACACACACACACGAATGCTGTCAGAGGAGAATCCTTACCTATCTAGTCATACAGACTATAGCTTGCAGTACTTATCGCGTGCACCATGGTGTTTATCTGTTGTTAGATTGCCAGTCAGTGCTCTTAAGGTGGATGAAATCCACAGACCTTGTAGAAGAGGGAATTTAGAGTCCAGCAGACAGTCACAGGGCCATAAAATACATACCATTGCATGGAAATAGCCATATGGGCATGTCCATAGTGCTGTGAAGGAATATATTGATACACACACAGAGTTGGAGAATGTGAGATTAGAACTCCTACCTAACTACTATTGCACACTACAGCTCACAGTACCTATCGCATGCGCTACAAGTTATGTCTGTTATATATGTTGATGTGGGCACAGTACTTCTGGAGTTCACAAAGTGACCTTGTGTTAGATAGCATGTGTTGCCTGCAGAGTGATACTGCTTGGTACTGCTATTGTATCTAGTGCCCTATGGGTGGGATACCTGGTAATATCCCTGCTGTGTGTGTACACTTACAGTCTGGCCATATGAGGCTGTTTGCAGTTTGATAGGCATACATGTGGCCAGGGACAATATGGCCTGTCCAACAAATGTGTTGTACCCATTATACATTACAACACCTGCATACCTATGTCTGTCTGCAGGGTGACAGCTTGCAGGCTCAGGGGTCTGTAGGTGAGTAGATTATGTGCTGTTGCAGCCTTGGTTTGGTGTCATTGGACAGCTGTTGTGATGTGTATGTGCAGATAACCCCAGTATTCAGGGTTATGTGGGAACATTTGTACATCCCTGCTCATATCTATATCAATGGTGTATAACAGGGTTGTCTCCTTAAATGTAGTTGTTTGTGTCAGTAATGCAAATGCGTTATGTAGAAGTATGTGGGTAGTTTATGTACCATTGTATTTTATGTAGCTATATATGCTTCTTGTTATCATATATATATGTGCCACATATTGATAAAGACACTAATCAAATGTGAGGGGGATAGTGAGAGACAGATATGTATACATAGCTGCATGTATGTACAGACATATTTCCACATAGCAGGTCTTTGTGCAGTAGAGACAACAGGCTTTGGCTCAAGTTAGCTAAGAGTAGGAACATGCCCAGTTTGGTTGTCAGTACTTACAAGGTGACTCCAGGCCAGAGCTACCTGTACTCAAGTCCAAGATTATTGTGTGCTACAGGCCATTGGCTGCTGCACCAGTTACCACAGTACTGCAGTTGTCTGATATTGTCCAAGGCATTCCCTGGCTGTTTGCTGACCTTAATATGTGACTCAAACTTCGGAACAATAGAGAACTTCACAGACTGTCCAGACTCTTGCCGCATATTTTTGGCACGTTTCACGTAACATTGTAGTTTTCCAGAAAATTAGTGGCAAATCAGTCAAGATTGCAGTAAATTAATAATGACTGATATTTGAGTTTCAGACTCCATGCATAGCAGGAGAGTCATGCGAATGCAGGACCTGTTATTCTATCCACATTCTATGTTTATAGGAGAAAATATTTACAAGCTGTTCCAAGTTGTGGGTGTTGGTCCTACTTTTATTCACTTTATTTGGCCAGATTTCCTGCTGTAAGAGGTTGAGAGGTATGATGTGACTGGGGTACATGTTGAAACACCACACACAAGGTGACAGTCTGCATACCTCTCCCTGTATGTGTTTTTGCAGAATGTCCAGCATTCCGCCCTATACCTCTGCTGTGTTCCTCATACATTTGTGGTTTCCCAGTGCTATACTGTACATTGATCACTGACTTGTTGTACCTACTGACACATTTGACTGATGGCCTTTACATCCTGCAGCTAATCTGACCTGTTGCAACCTGCTGTTAAACTACCCACCTGCTAGGTTACACGGAGCATGTATGTCTGTCTGTAGGTATGGCCCTTTGTGCCCCATTCACTCTGGCTTTGTCCAACTTTCTTGCAGTAACAGATTGAGGGGTTATGACAGTTAGTGTGGGATTGCCACCATATGAGTACCTCACATGCAAAAGATGTTGGATGCTGCCAGATTCAAACCATCAGCACCATCATATGTGCTACTGTCCCTGGCCCACTGAGCCACACCGGCCACCAGACAGAGAGGTTTCCTCCCTCACACTATCAACAAGATAGGGGAGTTTTCTGGTCTGTTGGTATATCATTGCAGACTTACTGTTACAGCAGTTGCATGGGAACACTGATGTGTTTAGGGTGGGAGACGAGCAGCCTATGCTCTGCTGGCATAGACAGTCATGTGACTGTCCTGTGACTCAACTGTTTGGCATCTCCCTGGACTAATGTCGTGGAGTTTCCAGCCATGTGGCCTAGTGGCTATTATGTGGCACATACTAGTGAACAGAGTGCCTGTTATTGCAAGTGTCTGTTAAATGTGTACAAGTCACCCAGTATCCTAGTATAGATCTCTGCAAGTAGCACAGTAGCATACTATATATAGCCCACTATATTCCCTTGCATACATGCAGCAGGTCCATACATATGCTACCATATTGTAGTACACCTTACAAGTAGTGTACAGGAGAGTGACTTACTTTGTGAATGCAGCAGTTGACAGACCTGTCGTTTGAGGCTGACTCTGTCTGATACAGGCAGTCCACAGCCAATACATGGTGAGGTGCAGTTTGTGTGGCCTGGCTGGCATCATTTTTACTGATATGTATGTGAATCAAAGTATGGTGTCAGTCCTTAGGCCCTAGGTTGTCAGTGCATGTGCTGTGCATTGTCTGTTGGCCAATGCCAGGGTATACTGGGCACGTCTACATCTGCCTACAGGAACAGCCTCAGGAGGGTCTTCCTCCGAGTCACCCCTGTGGGTGCGGCTATGGTGACCTAGGCACTGGTGGGGGGGCTGTGTATCCCTTCCCGTTGCTGATCCTGCTGCAGCTGCTTCCACGTGATCATAGCATGGCACATACTGTGAACATCTGTGCACATGTAGCTGGAAAGTACTGCAAGGCTCCAGCAGATATATTGAGGCACTGAACCTTGACTTCAGCAGCTCAAGTACACACTCTTTGATGTTCCTGGTTTGTGTGTGTGCCTCATTATGGCATTCCTTGGTGGGTGTGTGTGCATGCATTTCTGATGGGTGTCATCATCTACGTTTCAGTTTTACAAGTCATAGGCCTGCAGGTAGGGACACACTGCACATATTCATATAGCCTCACTATATGTCGCATACTTCTCTGCTATTGGCACTGTTACATAACAGATGTACCTTAAGTACATGTCTTGATTGGACTGTAATGGGTACCCTTACCCTGGCTCTGCTGTAACAACAGGGCTGCCACAGCTGCCACAGTTACTTGTACAACTTGCAGGCCTCCAATGTGTTCACACCCCTCATTGTGTTCAAGGCTGACTATACCTCCCAACCCACTATAACAAGGGATCTGGACACAACCATACATAAAGGGGGGGGGGGGCAAAGGCCCAGAGATAGGCACATATTTCACAGTTTGCCCCTACAAAGATAGTAAGTTGATAAAATAGCAGCTACTGCATTACCATGCATATTCTGATGGGTGTGAAGTGTGACACTCACATGTCTCTTACCCCTTTCTGACCTCAACCCACAATGTTTGCCAGTGACCTGCCAGATGGCCACACTGTCTTGGGACACTGACCAAACATATGAGGCAAAACTGTGAACATACTTCATACATCTCTACAGTAGACAGTATTTGTAGTTATCCTCTGCAATGTTGTAGTCACCACACCTCAGTAATAGTCATTTCAAAAACTAAGAGACGGGACAAGGCCTACATGAAGGCCTTATATATTGCACTGTGGAGCCATGTTATTGATTAATGATAGTGCAGTTCTGCTGTTTTTAGATGCAATTAGCAATTCTGAGCCACAGAGTGGTGCACAGACAATTACCTGTTAATGAGCATTACCTACAAAAGGCAAGCAACTGCTTATGGGGAACAGGTCTGTATGTGGTTTTACTCACACAGACAGTATATGTGCCCAGCATGTGCAGATGAATGCTTCAAGAAAATGAATACATCACTCTACCAGGTATCTACTACATTTCCCCATAAAACGGGATGAAGATGGGAGGATGGACGTATGGCGAATAGGGATTAAAACAGTAGGCTTGTATTAGGTCTGTGAGAATGACATGTCAGTGATACTCTGCTGTCCAACAGCTACAGGCATCTCACATCTCTGCTCTGTCCCTGTCCATCCCTCCTACAATGGTTGGCTGTTGTAGTAAAGATAGTGGATTACACGTAAGACATAGTAACACTAAGAGTGTACACTCCTCTAATATCGAACTATGTACTGTAATCTACCTTCTCTTAGTCTGTCAATGTCACACATAAATAGTAATAACATTGTAAAAGTGTCCCTGAATGTCCCTGATGTACTCTGGCTAAGTCTCTGTTTCGTGGACATTTGTCCCTGTCTGGTTGAGTGCTATGTCTAACATACCTCTCAACCTTCTACAGTAAGAAATCAGGATAAAGCCATATTTAATGGGGGGACATAGGCCCAAACTCAGTGACAGAGTATACATATTGGCCATACAAAGTAAGAACATGTTTACAGTAACAGATATTACTGTAGCATAAGTGTTGTCTGAGGGGTCTGATGGGTGACAGATTCTGTGTTAGTTTTCTGACAGCAACCATCAATTAGTGGACAACCATTTGTCAGACATCCACAAGTTTGTGCATGAAGGACCATATCTATGAGGCAAACATGTTGACATTCTACAAACATCTGCATAGTTGAGAGGTATGATGCCTACAGGGAACATATACAACAACAGGTTTGCATTGCTGTCTGTCACTGTGGCACACTGCTGTGGCTGGACTGTCCCCATATAGTTGTTGGAATAGCACACTGCTATTTGTCTAACAGTGGCCATATCAAATATTAGTGGGGATTTGCCCATAGGGGACACACCACAGTACACTGCAGTGATGTCTGTAGAGACATATAGCAGAATCTATCCCAGCACACAGGAACATTACCCAGTATTTCTACTATCTTGGTGATAGCCACACATATAGTGTGTTGCAAAACTGTGGGGTATGATGTGTGAGGGAGCAGTGGATAGTGCAGGCCATTATGGGTTTGTAGGGTCTGTAGATAGTGGACATCCATGTATCTGGTCCTGTAATGTGTTCCCCTCTTGTTCTCTTGCAGGAACGATATAACAAGAGAGACATCCTCCATTTTCTTCTACAAAAAATGACTCTATACTGGATGCCCTCAGATTCAGCAATCACATCCTGCTTTCAAGGGGTCACCACAATCATGAACAGTGGGCAGCATTGTGGGCCAACCTTGTGAGGGCTGTTAATCATATTGGCCAACAGGACAGGACCTATGAGCAGGTTTGACACCAGGCCACAGACATGGTCAGTGCTGCAAGTCAAAGGGCATCTACTGTCACCAGGGATCATGCTGTCACTGGTGGAGGGCCTGCAACATAACTACCACTCTCAGCCACAGAGAAATTCCTGGTGAACCTAGAATCAACCAACAGCTCCCAGCCAACCATTGCTCCATGCATCCTGGAGGTGGATGCCACAGCATCAACATCAGAGGAGCAACCAGAAAAGCTTACTGTGTTCACCAGTATAATACATTAGCAGTCATTGTGGCAGGCTCTACAGACCAGTACATGGGTGTCAGGTCTCTCTGCATTGGGGGGTGGTGTTGGCATTTACCCACAGTTTTGCACACATACTCAGAATGTCAGCAATATAGCCAGTATCACATTAGCTACTGTACCTGTGACTATACACACATATTTCCTTGTAACACTGCAACATTTAGTGTTGCTGACAATACCACTCCCTTACCTTTTCATAGGTCCTTCAGGTGTGTCTGGAGTTCATAGTCCTGTACCTGGTAAGTGTGATATGTTGTCTTCCAGATCAGATATACCCTATGAATGTTAAGGGCTGCCATTTTTCCTTATGCACAACTGTTGTGCTTAACCAGAGTAGAATAATTGTATGTTCTATTTCAGAGCAGTTAACTACAGTGCATAGCCTAGCAAAATGACAGGTGTGTATTTGTACATTCACATGTTTGCATTTATAGTTATGAGCAACTACACAGCCTGCTATACATGAGGCAATTACTCCAAAATGCCCATTCAGACACAATGGGGAGAAGGTACATACCTGAGTCAGTGCTTCTACACCTGGCATGTCATTGTCAGGATAGGTGTACTGGGTTTTATGTGTAGTTCTGTCACATACGCTGTCATATTGCATACCTCACAGGTGTATTGTACTGGTAATGTTATCCGGATGTAGGTGGCATGCATGTTATACAGAGCCTGGGTTGTCTGTGTATGTTGTTGTGAGTGTGTGTGCTGTGCATGAGATCAGAGATGAGAAGATGTGGGACATGTAATGCAGTTGTGGATCCTCATCTGTATGAGTCTGTGTGGATTACCATATATAATAGTGCAGCTGGTAATGCACTGCTTTTGTCTTGCTTCTCACAGATGAATAAGGGGGGGTTGTAGTCTGTCCCCCTCACAACCGGATGTCAGTGTCTCATCGGACTCTGATGATGATGGTGGGCATGGTGAGGCACAGATGGGATTGTAGGCGGCTGAATCTGTCCCAGAGGTTGATATCCCTCTTCTGCCCATATTGACTCCACACACGGTCAGTATGCCCTCACATACCCAATCACCAGAGGCCACAGATATTGGACAGTCAGATGGTGGTGACATAGTACAGGACAGTATGAGAACTATGGCATCAGTGAATGTAGTCACTGGCCATAGCCAGAGACCTGGCAAGGTCCCACACAGGCAGATTGACAGGGGTGCTCGAAGCTGGACTGCTGTCCATCCACCTCCTGTTGCAGGTGTCACATCACAGCTCACTCACTGCATGTTTTGGCTGTCATGGAGGCACAGGCATGAGCTGAATGCAACAGCAGAAGGATGCTTCGGGTTATAGATGCAGCACAGGCTGACATGAATGACTGCCTCCACCACATTGGTGATACAGTGGACTGTTTCACTGATGTAGTGGACAGACAGTGGGCTGAGGCAGTGTCTGTCTTTGAGTGCATGTTGTCTGTGCTGGAACACGTGGTTGGGGTTGGGCATCAGACATGTGGACGTAGACCAACAACACCATCTGCTGGAACTTCATGTGGTCATGCACACTCACATTCCTGTAGTGGCAGTACCTCCAGTGCTATAGAAGGAGGTGTACTGTCCACATCACAATGTGGCAGGCCATGGGCATGTGGTCCTGGGTTGGCCTGTGGGGGACACAGGCCAAGCAGACAGCAGTCACTGTCAGGTACTAGCACCACATCTGACTTTGGGCATTGTACTGCCCATACTACTCCTGGTGGAGCCAGTTCCCGTGTTCATGACCAGAGACAGTGAACTATCCACTCTACTATGTATGGTTCACAGCTATCCACCATACACACATGTAGGGCTAACACTGGGGTTGACTGTGTACATGCACACACTCCAACACCACTGTCACATGCAGGTCTCCTACAGACACACAGCACCTCTCCATGACCCATGTAACCAGCAACCCTTCCTGACTCACACACATATGCTGTCAACTGCTTGGCATAGCCTAGGCCACCGGCATCCCCACATCACACTCTGTGTATGTGATGATACCTGTGTGACATCCATGCCATCTTTGTGGGGACCTGCATATATGTGTCTAATGCACAGGGTGACTATACAACTTTAGTTGTGTTTGTGTAGTGCAGTAGTGTTATGCCATGACAGTTGTTGTGGGCCATGACAGGTACTGTATGCTGGCATGCATCATGACTGCACATCAAATGTTGTGCATCTTTGTTGCCTGTTGGTACACTGGCAGTAGTGTTACAGAATGACAGGTGTGTCACGGAGCTGTGTAGGTTTTTGTCCTAGGAGTCTTAGTGGTTCAACTATGGACACATGGTGGCAATACAGCAACACAGGATGGCAAGGTAGCACAGCAGAGGTATGATGTCAGCAAGGTATGCCAGTATATGTGCATGGCTCCCTAGATGCATATGTGTAGAACAGTGTGTCAGGGAAAATGGGGACAGTCAACTTCATCATGATTTCATACCCTGTGACACATTCTACTACCCTTGATACATGTCACCTGGGTAGTCTGCACGTACAACTGTAGATGGTGGCAGACATCAATTATGCTTAAGCTTATGCAGAGGAGGGTAATTTAGGGCCAGAAGCTAGTCACAGGGCCATAGAATTCATAACCAATGCACAGGTATAAGCCACATGAGCATATCTCTAGTGCAGACAGGGGACATATTTACACACACACACACACACACACACACACACACACACACACACACACACACACACACACACACACACACACATACAATTTGAATGCTGTGAGATTAGAACCCCTACCTATCTAGTATTATAGGCTATAGTTTACAGTACTCACTGCATGTGCCATGCTGTTTATGTAAGAATGTACTGTCAGCCAGTGCTGTTAAGGTGAATGACATCAACAGGCCTTGTAATGGAGGCCAATGTTGATGCCAGCAGCTAGTCAGTGGGCATAAAATGCATAGCCATTGTACAGAAGTAGCCAATAGGGGGCTGTCTGAAGTGCTGCATGGGGATATATTTACACACACACACACACACACACACACACACACACACACACACACACACACACACACACACATGGATGCTGTCAGAGGAGAATCCCTATCTATCTAGTCGTACAGACTATAGCTTGCAGTACTTATCGCGTGCACCATGGTGTTTATCTGTTGTTATATTGCCAGTCAGTGCTCTTAAGGTGGATGACATCCACAGACCTTGTAGAAGAGGGAATTTAGAGTCCAGCAGACAGTCACAGGGCCATAAAATACATACCATTGCATGGAAACAGCCATATGGGCATGCCATAGTGCTGTGAAGGAATATATTGATACACACACAGAGTTGGAGAATGTGAGATTAGAACTCCTACCTAACTACTATTGCACACTACAGCTCACAGTACCTATCGCATGTGCTACAAGCTATGTCTGTTATATATGTTGATGCAGGCACAGTACTTCTGGAGTTCACAAAGTGACCTTGTGTTAGATAGCATGTGTGGCCTGCAGAGTGATACTGCTTGGTACTGCTATTGTATCTAGTGTCCTATGGGTGGGATACCTGGTAATATCCCTGCTGTGTGTGTACATTTACAGTCTGGCCATATGAGGCTGTTTGCAGTTTGATAGGCAGATGTGGCCAGGGACAATATGGCCTGTCCAACAAATGTGTTGTACCCATTATACATTACAACACCTGCATACCTATGTCTGTCTGCAGGGTGACAGCTCGCAGGCTCAGGGGTCTGTAGGTGAGTAGATTTTGTGCTGTTGCAGCCTTGGTTTGGTATCATTGGACAGCTGTTGTGATGTGTATGTGCAGATAACCCCAGTATTCAGGGGTATGTGGGAACATTTGTACATCCCTGCTCATATCTATATCAATGGTGTATAACAGGGTTGTCTCCTTAAATGTAATTGTTTGTGTCAGTAATGCAAATGTGTTATGTAGAAGTATGTGGGTAGTCTATGTATCATTGTATTTTATGTAGCTATATATGCTTCTTGTTATTATATATATATATATATGTGCCACATATTGATAAAGACACTAATCAAATGTGAGGGGGATAGTGAGAGACAGATATGTATACATAGCTGCATGTATGTACAGACATATTTCCACATAGCAGGTCTTTGTGCAGTAGAGACAACAGGCTTTGGCTCAAGTTAGCTAAGAGTAGGAGCATGCCCAGTTTGGTTGTCAGTACTTACAAGGTGACTCCAGGCCAGAGCTACCTGTACTCAAGTCCGAGATTATTGTGTGCTACAGGCCATTGGTTGCTGCACCTGTTACCACAGTACTGCAGTTGTCTGATATTGTCCAAGGCATTCCCTGGCTGTTTGCTGACCTTAATATTTGACTCAAACTTCAGAACAATAGAGAACTTCACAGACTGTCCAGACTCTTGCCGCATATTTTTGGCACGTTTCACATAACATTGTTGTTTTCCGGCAAATTAGTGGAAAATCAGTCAAGATTGAAGTAAATTAATAATGACAGATATTTGAGTTTCAGACTCCATGCACAGCAGGAGAGTCATGCGAATGCAGGACCTGTTATTCTATCCACATTCTATGTTTATAGGAGAAAATATTTACAAGCTGTTCCAAGTTGTGGGTATTGGTCCTACTTTTATTCACTTTATTTGGCCAGATTTCCTGCTGTAAGAGGTTGAGAGGTATGATGTGAATGGGGTACATGTTGAAACACCACACACAGGGTGACAGTCTGCATACCTCTCCCTGTACGTGTTTTTGCAGAATGTCCAGCATTTCACCCTATACCTCTGCTGTGTTCCTCATACATTTGTGGTTTCCCAGTGCTATACTGTACATTGATCACTGACTTGTACCTACTGACACATTTGACTGATGGCCTTTACATCCTGCAGCTAATCTGACCTGTTGCAGCCAGCTGTTAAACTACCCACCTGCTAGGTTACTCGGAGCATGTATGTCTGTCTGTAGGTATGGCCCTTTGTGCCCCATTCACTCTGGCTTTGTCCAACTTTCTTGCAGTAACAGATTGAGGGGTTATGACAGTCAGTGTGGGATTGCCACCATATGAGTACCTCACATGCAAAAGATGTTGGATGCTGCCAGATTCAAACCATCAGCACCATCATACATGCTACTCTCCCTGGCCCACTGAGCCACACCGGCCACCAGACAGAGAGGTTTCCTCCCTCACACTATCAACAAGATAGGGGAGTTTTCTGGTCTGTTGGTATATCATTGCAGACTTACTGTTATAGCAGTTGCATGGCAACACTGATGTGTTTAGGGTGGGAGACGAGCAGCCTATGCTCTGCTGGCATAGACAGTCATGTGACTGTCCTGTGACTCAACTGTTTGGCATCTCCCTGGACTAATGTTGTGGAGTTTCCAGCCATGTGGCCTAGTGGCTATTATGTGGCACATACTAGTGAACAGAGTACCTGTTGTTGCAAGTGTCTGTTAAATGTGTACAAGTCACCCAGTGTCCTAGTATAGATCTCTGCAAGTAGCGCAGTAGCATACTATATATAGCCCACTATATTCCCTTGCATACATGCAGCAGGTCCATACATATGCTACCATATTGTAGTACACCTTTAAGTAGTGCACAGGAGAGTGACTTACTTTGTGAATGCAGCAGTTGACAGACCTGTTGTTTGAGGCTGACTCTGTCTGATGTAGGCAGTCCACAGCCAATACATGGTGAGGTACAGGTTGTGTGGCCTGGCTGGCATCATTTTTACTGATATGTATGTGAATCAGAGTATGGTGTCAGTCCTTAGGCCCTAGGTTGTCAGTGCATGTGCTGTGCATTGTCTGTTGGCCAAGGCCAGGGTATACCGGGCACATCTACATCTGCCTACAGGGACAGCCTCAGGGTGGGGTCTTCCTCCGAGTCACCCCTGTGGGTGCGGCTAAGGTGACCTAGGCACTGGTGGGGGGGCTGTGTATCCCTTCCCTTTGCTGATCCTGCTGCAGCTGCTTCCACATGATGATAGCATGGCACATACTGTGAACATCTGTGCACATGTGGCTGGAAAGTACTGCAAGACTCCAGCAGATATATTGAGGCACTGAACCTTGACTTCAGCAGCTCAAGCACACACTCTTTGATGTTCCTGGTTTGTGTGTGTGCCTCATTATGGCGTTCCTTGGTGGGTGTGTGTGCATGCATTTCTGATGGGTGTCATCATCTACGTTTCCAGTGCCTAGCCAGCATCTCCAGGTAAATGGCCATGTAGGATGTCCCCCCTAGAAAACATCTGGTACAGCTGTGATGCATGCCTGATATGGCAGTCGTGATAACTGCCATGGCTGCCAGTACACACATTCATGATAATGTCCTGGGCATTGCACATGACCTGGCAGTTGATGGACTGATACCCCTTGCAGTTGCCGTAGATTCTACCCTCTTCTCCGGGTGTTACCTTGATGTGTACATGACTGCAATCTATGGCACCCAGTACCTCAGGGTAGTGTGCTACACTGTAGAAGAGTCACATACTGCTGGCCCTCTCCTCAGGGGTATGGGGAAGATAAATGTGCTCACTGGCATGTGGTAGCATGGCATCCAGGAACTGGTGGAGTACACTGGAAGCAGATGCCTGTGAGACCTCCATCATGTCCCTAGTTGGTCTTTGGAAAGTACCTGTAGCTAGTATCCTAAGGGCTACACATACCATTGTTTCCACTGGGATGGGTTCCCCTCTGTTGGCTCTGGGTCTGAGTTGAGGGCAGCAGAGCTCATTGAGTTGTTGTAGTATGCCCCTGTCCACCCTGTAGCACTCTAAAATCTCCATCACATGTAGCTCCTGGTAGGTTACCCTGGGCCTGAACACTCTTCTCCTTCTCAGTCTAGGCCTGTGGTCAGCATCCGCAACAGCTGCATTGAACTCAGCATCTAGCACATGCATATGTAGCAGACATAACGCAGCCCGTAGCATTCTGTAGGTTAAAATCCCCAAGTCTGTACTTCAGTGGTGCAGAGTATTGGGAAAAATCAGATTGTAGGGTGTATGCATACTTTAAAGTGCCCTGCTGTAGGTGTTCTCTGTGTGATTGGCTAGCTATGATGCATTCCACCTGCCAAGTACATTATTAAGTTGTTTACTGGCACTAGTCTAAGTGAAACAGGGCTCATTATTAATTAAGATATCATTGGCTTTCTCAGCCATTTTTTTTGACAGCCTTCCTTGCTGAGCATTGTGGCACGCCGCATAACGCCATGCCTCAGAGATAAACAAAGTTTAGCAGTCAGTTGACACATCCCTATAGAAGGTCATGCTCAGCAGAGCTGCTTGCTGTGCAAACACGTTCATACCTGCTGAAACATGCGCCCCTAAGGTAAACAAAGCTTAGCAGTCACCAGACACATCCCCCTGCTGAACACAGTAGTGCGCGAGCAAACAGGCACTGCTGAGCTCCAATAAGATTAAAAGTTTGAGGATACACCCCCTTTTGATGTCAGCTACCTCATCTGTGGACACCAACATGGTTCTGTGCCTACATGGATGGGATTTGTGGGCACAGGTACCCATTTGTGCTATTCAGTAACCCCAGCTCATTTGCATACAGATCTGTGCACAGTACCTGGTAACTGCACGGATTCAGGCCCTGCCTCATTAGCACCCACAGCAGTCCTACATTGCACATACTCCACACAGGTTCCTCTAATGCATTACTGTTACATACTCAAATATTCTAGTTTTTACAATGTTTTTTTAGTTTGTTTTCCATAACAGCATGTTTGGGTATTGCGGCATGCCACTCAAACATACCCAGGGTATTAAAAAAAATTATTTTACATTATTTTCCCTACAGTTTTGGACACACAATGGTTACTTTTACACATATCTGTGTCCTCTATACTATATCTGCCACTGTAACTACACTTTTACAGCCCCCGGTGGCATTTTTACTTCCTGTACACAGAATTTTTCCGTGGAAATTACAGACATCAACGCGGGGTCTGCATGACTGCCTATCTGCTCTACCTGTCTAATTTTCATGCATTTCACCTGCTTATGAGGTGATTTGCATGCCACGGACATTTCCGTGTTCGCACTCTCATGCATGCCCCTCGGCTTCCTTTACTGTTTTGCACATCTGCTTACTTCCATATAAGCACCATGCCACTATGGCTACATGGCAAATAAGACCATGTAGGCTTTATTAAATTCCACCCTGAGTCTTTCCCAACCTTCACTGTTTGACTCTATATGGACTTTAACTTACTACCTAATGTGTGTGCTCTCCTCCGTGCCTTTCTGTCATACTATTAGAACCAGAATGTACGGCACAGACTCTCCTTTTCACTCTTAGCACCTCATATATGAGAGAGACATCTCACTGATCTACAGCAAATACCCACTTTTCCTAAATTCAAAACTCACTTCAAAAAATACTTATTCAAAAAGGCAGCACATAAATGCTTCCACCACAGTGGTATCACCTAGCACATACATTCTCTAAGTCTCTAGCCAAACTGGCTTATAGAGACTTCTCTTTAGAGTTCTGATGGCTGCAAATATTAATGCACTTTCGTCTTTACTCCCTCCATTTTTTTCTTTTTTTATCAATGTACATTTTTGTAAATAGCATTAGCCAGCTGTATCCCCCTCTGTATGCATTGTAATGCATCTTATTCATTCTTCCTTATACTGTCTTTTGCTATGCATCTACCTTTTATTAATCTTCAAAGTGTTTATCAATGCAAGCTGTTAATGTATTCCATTATCTGTATTTAGTTTATATTTGTGTTTGCTTTGCATTTTGCCTGGACTGAGCCTGAAAAATTATCCATATGGATTAGTTCTCTATCCCGATTAAAAAATAAAATATAAAAATGTATATGTATACATATATGTGCGTATATATATATATATATATATATATATATATATATATATATATGTTGTATATCATGTCAGTTGAAGTCAGATTAAGAATGATTGTGCAGAAACTTCATAACAAAATTACAAATTATGCTAGTGCTGGACATGGTTGGTTTGTGTCCATTAACAACAGCACTACTGATAATGTGGTATGTCGTGAATTATTAATTTGTCAGTTTTTTTAGTACATTTCAAATTCTCTGTAAGATCCATCCATCCATTCAATGCTGTTGACTCAAATATGACTTCTATAGTGTCCCAGTGAACAGCCAACACAACTCTCAGAATTAGAACTTTCACTTCTAAGCATGATCTTTGGATATACCATTCATGCAGAAATCTATTTGCCAGGGACATGGATGACACCATGATAAAGTGGGAAAAGGAGTAGTTGGAAAGTAGGTTAACATAGCCTGGCCACCATATTGTATTTGTCCCTGTAGTACTGAAATTGCATAGTACTGAACAGCACTTGTAATATCTTTGTTAAGTGGGACTCCTTGAAATCTGTTTCTGATCATAGTCTTGACATCCCACTGCATATTTTATATTTTCAAGCTGGAAATTTCCATGCTGTGGAACTTCTAAAGCTTAGGTATTTCCAGCTTCATGATAAAGTGTGTGGGTGGGGAGTTGCTGTCAGTACTGCAGTCAGAAATTTACTGAAACCAAATAGCACTGGGTAATGTTTTGTCTGCAATACAAAAATAACATCTGGGAACAATAAATTAGTTTCTGAGTTTGAAAGAACATGCACTCACATGAGCATCTGGATCTATATCATATTATCGCAAAGTGAAAATGCTGAATGGCACAACAGTGAAAGTGCCAAAATGTCGAGGGTCGGTTTTTGAGATCGCAGTACAGTGAAGATTGGGATATTTGCCCTTTCCTCACTGTAGTGAGATCTCAGAGTTGGAATATATATATTTAGCGGGGGGTGTGGGGGGCACAGCCCCCCACAATACTGAATTTGAGTTTCGGCATTTTCACTCTTGTGAGCGTTCTTTATTTTCAGTTTCCGATGTTATGATATAGACGCCAGCATCTTGCTTGGGGGCTGAGGGAATCAAATCAAACGAAGTTCAGCACAGCATCCCAATGGAATCCAAGTTTAGTGCAAAAGGACAGCCTCTGGAAACTAGGTATAATGCCAGACTGAAAGAACAACATTCCTGTGAAACCTGAAATTCCACTGTACAAAGGACCATCCATGGGATTCAGAAACATTCTCCACATTAAAAGCAGCCACGGTCAGGCTGTGTTCTATTCAAAGACATAATCAGAGTGAACAGAGGAAGAAGTGGTATTAAAATGAGGATTTCTACATATGCAAATGAGGGAAAACACTATGGTGAAGTGATTCAGAAATATATAAAGTTTGTGATATGACATACCACCGCCAATGACTTTGACTACCATAAATTCTTGGTGTTACAACAGGGAAGTAGTAGAACTATATTAGTAGTAGACACAGCTTTAATAAATGTGTATATGTGGATATGAAACAGGCTGTAACTATCACTGGTAGTCACAGTGTTACCTGTCATCACACAACCATTCCTAACATTTCATGGCCTTTGCGATGCTGATATTATAGACTAGTACTGTGGGGACTAAGTGACCATACAGGAGCTGGTAGGTATATGTTAAACTCATTTACAGGCCAGTGGGAGTTGTAGACTACCTATCCCACTGGATATTAAGGTATGTGTGGTTTTAAGAATACTAGCTACAGGGACCTTTCTCCAACCAGAAGAGGACACAGTAGGGTATCCAAGGCATCATAGTTTTGATCTTGGCCACTGACAGTATTAAGGTCTGCAACAGCACTGTGCCATGCACAGTCAAGGTAGGGGCGGTCAACATTCTCCAGACTAAATGTTTGTTGGTCATGTTGACAAAGGATCTGTGAGAAGACCTCATTCTCTGCATAACAGAACTTGCATTTTTGTGCCTTTTTTGCCAGTCTCTGTGAGTGTACCAATGCCTCTCATAGAAAGCCATCTGCAATACACTATTCAGGCTATATTGCTGTCATGCCAGTAAATAAAATTGTAGGTTGACAGACTGGTGTACATGGCTATGTGGCACATCCACAAGCAATGGCTGCCCAGTTAACAGCCCCCTCCCCAACCCCACTGACCAACCAACTGCAAACAGGCAGGTAACCCTATCCAGTAGACCAGCTATGCCTCACATATGGACAGACAAACTCAAATTATCAAGATACACACCAGCTGTCACTAAAATCAGCAGCTGTATACTGACTGCCCCCTCCCATTCATCAAAACAAAATAGTCAGCAGGCAAGGCTAGGAAGAACAGCATATTTTGCAAAGACTTCCTACCTGAGCTTAGTTATGGTTTTCCCACCTGTACTGTCACCAGGTACAGGTAAGCTATACAGCGGTCCTATAGCAACAACAATACCCCAGTCCTGACACTTGCAGAAGCTTTTCTTCCACACAAAGGAATGTCACTGTACAAAGTCACATAGTTTTCAGTGTGCACTTTTAAATGCTGACTTACAGATTCTCTAAAAGAACTGTCCTGTGGTTACCCGTCTCATTACATTTGTAACATCTGCCTTGCTTTCCCAAAGTAATGTAGCAGTAGGCTGTTACAATGGGTATCAAGTCGTTCAAAACAAAACATTTTTCCAATGACGTGCACAAAGAACACATTTGAGAGTCATTGCAGCAAAAACAAACTTTCACTAAAAGGTAAAACCTACATCAAACAACCAGTAATGTAATTTTCCTTCTGAAATAACTTGCTCACAGGGATAGCAATTTGTAGTAATGGTGCTCCATATTTTCTTCCATGGTACAAACAGACTCTAGGCAGCCATCAGGGTTAAAATTAGAATTCATCTTCTGAGCATGGAATATGCAGATGAGGGCCCAGTTTATGAATGTTTCTAAACTGTTGAATGTACATGCTGCAGACAGAAAGCATCTTGAGTAGGATCCTTCACTTTGTCATGCTCAGTGCTCAATGACACCATGATAATCTTGAGTGACGTCTTTCACAATTTCATTAAGAATGCATGGAGGAGTCATTGACTGAGAGAGCCTGTCATATTATACAACTGCAAGCAATAGAGGTGCTAATGAGCAGTGTTGCTCACAATGTTCAACTGAAACATAGCAGACATTTTCTGCCATGTCTCACTACTTACCGCCACATTTTAACTTAAAATCAAAAAGACGAGATGCCACACACAGAGAAAGTTTATTGTTAAAACACTATAAAAATAATAAAAGTTAAAATCCTGGATGAGTGCTTTCAGCTTTTTAAGGCCTTATTCAGATCCATCTTGCACCCTGCCAGAAATCATGCTACTGAGTTGCCCTATTTTACTTGACCTTTGGCAAAATGTGAAAAGGGTCTTTCAGGCAGGGTGCCCCAAAGGGACTCTAAGGACACAAAAATCTTCTTGTATTTGTTGCTCATGAACCAGCTGCAATATTTACTTGAGGACTCATATGAGATTCCCTATGCCTGCCAATGTTTTGTTAGGTGTGGTACTCTTACCTCAAGCACACCTTGCTTTGACAAAAAATGCAGACACCACTATCCACAAAACAAAACAAAACACCAGTGATCTTGAGTTAAAAATGTTAGAATATCTGCTGTGTTGAGTAAAATCAAAATAAAACACAGAGATTGTTCCCAGGTCAGATATGAATATCATCAGTATTCTTCTCTGGTTAAGTGGTTGTGGGCTGGCAAAATGGTTTACCTTACAAACACAACGTACAGGATGTGATTCTTGCCTCTGGGTTGGGAAATTTGGCTTGGCTTAAAATGATTCACAAGGGCAGATAATCTAGTACTTGTCTATGAACCTATGGACTTTTCCATCTGACTGGACCCCCTTCCAAAGCTGATACTCTGGTCTTTACATTACTATTCCTGATCTCTTCCAGACTCTTCTGGAACCATTTGTTAGCTTTTTTGACTTTTTGGGTGTGTATAGCTCTTCATTGAACTACCCTGAGGTTGCACCCGAGGGACATTTTACAAAAGAGCAGGTATTCCCATTTTAAAGGGGTAGGCAAAAGTACTTAATATAGTTCAGATAATGTTAATAGTAGCTCTGATACAATCCCCGGGATTCATGAAGCCTGTGCCAGGCGCCGGAGTAGCGTCGGTGATCTAGCGCCAAATATGGCCGCCGAGCGAGTCAGGTATGAGCTGTTTCCACGTGCACTACCAGTGTATGCCAGAGCTGCGCATCTCCTGGCACATGTATGCTAATTACCTCATGTGCAGCAGTGTAGCATGCAAATTAAGGTATATAGCGATTTATGAAGTGGTGCAGGTGTAGAGTAAGCATGTAGAAATGTAAACCAAAAAAATGGTTTACATTTTGTCAAACATAAAATCGGAGCCATGAAAGCAGAACAAACTTACGTATTATAATGTTAATATATGCCAATGGCTAAATATATAGCCAATGGCATTAAAAAACATGCACAACATATAAAAAATAACATTTAATGTCATGGCCACACTAACACAAAGTAAAACCACAGTGCATCTGTGCACAAATGGGATCACAAGGAAAATATATTTAGATGTCATAAAACTGCAATGTAACACAATTCATGATATCCCCATAATAGTCAATGGCACGCATGCTACACCACAACCATGGCGCAAGGGTTGCTAAGGGTCTGTGACAGTGTTCCATGTGGTAACTAGGAATTAGCAGTCAATGCCATGCAAATGAGTCAAGTAATACTGAATCGCAAATGCCCCGCCGGCATAAGGATGCACCACACGGCGTAGCGGTACAACACTGAGGAGTGGCCTGGAGGTAAACACGACATCAAGAGAGGGGCGCGCCACCGTAGCTGTAAGCACATTGGATCATTGCTAATCCATGTTGCCTGTTGCTAAGCAAAGCCACAGGATAGGGGTGTGGAAGTAGCCAAAGCTTTGCTTAGCTGAAATCACACAAGGTAACCGAAAGTTCATGTGAACGTGGATGAAAACGCACACGGAACCCAGTAAACGGCTGTGCGCGGTGCGCACCACAGCTGAAACAGGAAGGATACGGGAAGACAATAAGGAAATGTTGCAGCATGGTAATTGGAGTACAAATGAGTAATTAACACCTAGGAACTCACAGTGGGCCATAGACAACAGCTAACAATGCTGCTAGCAGCTACCTACAGAACAGGAAAGGGGAGGTGCCGTACAGCAAAGAAAAGAGAACTGTCACAGCAGAACAAAGCAAACTTGCAGTAGATCAGCTACATAACACATTTCCCAACACAATCCTGGGTTGTGAAAGTACAAAACAAGAAAGCCGGCAGCTGGATGCATGCCTGACAATGGGAGGGGAACTGGGTTGAAAATTGAAGTAAAGGGCAATAGATGAATCATGGCAGCTAAGCATATGTCAACACCAAAGGCCCCTCAATAGCAGTACCTGCTGTAAAACCTATAATTAAGATATCCTGCAGCTGGAATAGTGCAGAAACATGCAATTACACCAGCATCATCCATTGCAGAATAGTATAAGGTGTGAAAGCCCCACACACACTTGTGTATTCCCAGACATTCTGCACCATTGGTGTATATAGACGGGGAACTTTTAATATGTACATGTTGGGGGCCGCCATAGCTTTGATTCACCAGCATGTGTTGGAGACTGACGGTGGTGTGGAGGATGATGCTGACAACCATCTTAGGCACCGGAGGAGAAGAAGAGTGTTCAGACCTAGGGTAACCTATCAGGGGCTACATGACCTGGAGATAGTAGAGCATTACAGGGTGGACAGAGACATCTTACAGCAACTTGAGCTGTGCTGGCCATGCCTCAGAGCCAGAAGTAACAGAGGGGAACCCATCCCAGTGGACACAAAGGTATGTGTAAGCTTGAGAATACTAGCCACAGGTACCTTCCAAAGGCCAACTGGGGATATCATGGGGATCTCACAGACATGAGCATCCAAGGTACTCCACCAGTTCCTAGATGCCATGTTACCACATGCCAATGAGCACATATACTTCCCCCGAATGCAGGAGGAGTTGGCCAGCAATATGCGTCTCTTCCACCGTGTGGCAGACTACCCGGAGGTACTGGGTGCAATAGACTGCACGCACATACACATCAAGTCACCACCCGGTGAGCAGGGTAGGCGCTACATAAACCACAAGGGATTCCCCTCCATCAACTGCCAGGTCGTGTGCAATGCCCAGGGCATTATCATGGATGTGTGTGCTGGCAGCCCTGGAAGCTATCACAACTCCCACATCTGGCATGCCTCACAGCTGTATCAGGTATTTGCCAGGGAGGACATCCCATATGGCCACCTGGTGGGGGATGCTGGCTATGCACTGGAACCGTGGATGATGACTTCCATCAGAAATGCACACACAGCCATGCAAGAATGCCATAATGAGGCACATGCAGAAACCAGAATCATCATAGAGTGCGTGTTTGGGATTCTGAAATCACGGTTCCATTGCTTAGACATATCTGGTGGAGCCTTACAGTACTCTCCAGGAATGTGTGACCACATCTTCATAGTATGTGCCATGCTACACAATATGATCCTGTGGAAACAGCTGCAGCAGAGACAGAATGGTGAAGGCCCTCACAGCCCAGTATCATTGCCAAGGGACCCACAGGCACAGAGGGACTCAGACCATGAACACCCTGTGCTAGCCTCAGTAGGCAGACGGAGGCGTACCCAGTATGCCCATGCCTCGTCAAAGAGGGAACATATAGCACACACACTCTGACAGTGTAGGCACTCATGGACTGACACCCTTCTCCACCTGCACACACAGCAAACATGGATGGCACACACACACTACCACCTGTAAATTGTCATGTATAGGTGGTCTACTGCGTGCATCCTACATAGGTAGCCCTCAACTATTTTACACACAACCGCCATTGGCACAAGGTAAGTCAATACCTGAACAGTAAATTAAGCTACCAGCATGTGTCCATACTGTATGTAGAGGTACATAGATACATAGGTAGGTACATGCCCAACTGCCGAGGCCATTCATAAGCATAGGCAAAACGTGTCTGCTGTCGCCACCCCGTCGATTTACTGACTGTCCCTCTGTGGAGCAGAGCCAATTGTGGGATCCCTGGGGTGTAGCCACTGTTCCCCACCACTCTGCAAGGATTCCCGGCAGTGTTCATGAGGGGTTTTGTATAATGTAATCAGGGATGTAGTTCCAAATAATGGGAGTATCCCTGACAGGAATCTTCACAGATGTTTACATGTTACATAGTATACCTTAAACACAGCTTGCATATATAGGTAGTTCTCCACAGAATAATAAACATGTGGAACACACAACCGCTGAAATGTGCGTTAATCACCCTTGCACTACCAGTGCCTGCTCTGAGAGGTAAGATATCACTGCTAGGATTAGAACACACAACCATGTACACATTCATCACAATAACATACCACTAAGCTACCTGAGATGTACCAATGGCAGTCGTGTATACTGACAGGATAAAACACAAAAGGTAGGAATGTGTTGAAATAGGACAAATGTACCCAATGAAAGGTGTATGTTTTATATATATATATATATATATATATATATATATATATATATATATATATATATATATATATATATATATATATATATATATATATATATATATATATATATATATATATATATATATATATATATATATATATATATATATATATATATATATATAAAATATATATATATATATATATATATATATATATATATATATATATACACATCATCATACCTATAGAGAGAGAGAGAGGGAGAGAGAGAGATATATATGTCGATATATGGGGATATACATATATATATGTAGATATATAGATAGGTTAACAACATCTACATAACCATGGAGGTACATATAAATTGGATACCTACCACATACCGACTGCTTTACATACCGACATGTGTAATCCTGAGGCTTAAGGTCCGAAAGAACACAGTACCGAAACACCAGATGTGTGAGGTGTAAAATCACAATGTTAAGGGACAGCTAGTCAGTGCTTCTGATGTTGCGGTTCAGGTAGGTCACTGTGTGTAAGTGTGTTTCTTAGGGCTGTAGTGTATGTTCTGGGTGTGGTGTGTGTTCTTGGGGGACTGTAATGTGTGGGTGTGGGTTAGCTTTGTGCGTCTGTTTGCGCGACCTAGGAGGTAGAATATTAAAGTAGGGGGTGGTGTGGGGGGTGCAGACACCTACATAGGGGGTGTAGAGGGGCTTGGCCACCTGTTCATATATAGTGTAGGATGGTTTGTTTGGATGTGGTGGGTAGCAGTGTGTCTGTATGTGCATGTGTGTGTTCCATGTTTATGTTACTTTCGCGAGTTACTGTCGCTGTCGGTAATGTAGGGTATGGGAATCTGGGCCTGGTACTGTGTGCGTCAGAAATCTGTGGTTTCGGGATTCCATAGGTATCCCGTATACAGCGGTTGAAGTGTTCATATATGTGTATAACATGGACCATAGCAATCACACATTCCGCCACTACCAACCTTTATGAAAAAAGGATATGGAGAGTATATGCCTATACACTATTACAAATATGTGCTATGGACATGAGCCAGTGATAGTGTTACCACCTGTCCCACTTTGCGAGAGACAGTCCCTCTTTGGGTGGTTGTGTCCTGACCAAATATATTAAACGTGGCAAATGTCCTGGGATTGTAGGACATAATTATGTCCCATATGTACTGTAACAGTTGCATACAATAGTTATTTCTGTATCTAAAACACCTACATGTTACAAGAAACAGGGTAAGCAACTAAGCTGCTACAAGAATAAGCTTATATTTAGGCAAGAAAGGAAAGTTCTATCCCTTGTACTGACCGTGGGTTTATGTCAGCCTGTAAATTCTGATGTGTGTCCCGAAAATGTCCCACTATGGCCATATGAAAAGGTGGCAACCCTAGCCAAAGAGGGTCAGTCACCAACACAACTACGATGATTGCAAATACCTATGACAGAAATACACAGCTTTCATGTAGCAACACTTTATTACATTCAGATGTATTACCAAAGGGATTCAAGGACTAACATCACCTGCATGCTATACAGGAACCACATAACAGTGCCTTAATGAATCAGCCTGCAATTACCATTGTATTAGTCCACAAAAGGATAGGTGTTCAAATAGGGAAGGAACCCTCATGCACATATCGATTATGTATAAAAGCAGTTCCTACACACCTGCATCTGCTATGCACACCCACCAACATCACCCCCACACCCAAACATATTACAATACAAACTGTAATAACATCACAAATCATTCACTCACTGTACGACATCTGCAGAAGCCTTAACATACCTTGTCAGAGACACACTAACATGGCCCTATGTGAAATAGCTGCTGTTATACAATGAAACAGCTGCTGATGTTACAGCGTTTGTTTGCACTAATCCCGTTTCAGAGGGTTGTGT
This sequence comes from Protopterus annectens, assembly GCF_019279795.1. NCBI lineage: Eukaryota > Metazoa > Chordata > Ceratodontiformes > Protopteridae > Protopterus > Protopterus annectens. Next base: position 69,657,601 of record NC_056731.1, read on the forward strand.
GTACACCGGGATGTGTTAGCAATTACTGAGTAACAGCACAGTATGCTACACTTGTACACCAATTTAAGGATGTCTAGGGAGCAAACTGTAAATCACATAACAGTTCATGCATAGCCATACAGCCTTGAGCTGCCCAAACATCCTTGCCAGACTTAAACATCTGCAGAAGTATCAGGTACAAACAAACCCTGCATAAGTAGCAATGTTCTGAAATATAACATCTGTACTCACATGTAGAACAAAATCATCTAGCCATTACACACAATCCACGAGAGTCATGAAGCTAATATATCTCTGTGTGTCTCCATAGAGCTGTTGAAATATATCACAAACAACACATCCAGGCCGTCTTCCTCGAAAGTAAGGCAAACAGACAACGCCCAAAAGGAGTACTCAGTTATACACCACTGTTGCCATGGTATCGGCTAATGGAGTAGCTGCACAGCTGATGTGCATCTAATTAACTACTTTGGAACAGCAATTGGTGGACAGGATACCACATGTTACCGATATGTAACTAGAAAAGGATGTGTTATCACACATTCAAACCATCCGTATATACCAGCGGAACGTTACAAAGAACATTGAAACACAAACTGAAAAGGATTGAATCAACAGTTAATAACACCTCGGGTTACTAATAATGTATGTAGAACAGTCATTATGTCTGTGTATGTAGTACCTTTCTGTAGTATTTAAAGTACACGCAATCCATATAGTGGAAACAGTTTTCTTGTAGTGATGTATTGTTGAGCATAGTAACGCTTGTAGTATTTGTGTGTACTGCTGTAGGTCACAAGGCAAACACCGCATACACCACAAGGGATGCTATATAAGGGCTTTGAACAGAAATACTCCTCAGCAGCCACTGTCATTGGCAGGGCTGGTCCAACAAGCATGTGCTATAACAGGGGATAGTATATGTTGATATATTGTAACTGTAGCCAGATGTATGGGTGTATTACTGAGGATAACATGTTGAAGGTTGGGCCACTGTGCAATTATGATTTGCATTGTGGGATATTGTGCCAATAACTGCGTAATGTACAGTATTGTAGGCCGATATGTATTACAAGCTACATAGCATTACTGTTATGTTAGGCAAACATTAGTTATGTCTATTAGCATTTACAATACACAATAACAGGATACATATATCTTTTAGTCACCTGACAGTTTATCAGCATGATAGCAAAGTAAAATGGAAGAGCTAGTTAACTATCCATGCACATAAGACATGTAATATGTGCAAAGGTTGGTACTAGGCTGTCTTACCAAGGGTATTTATAAGCCTAGCTAGAGTGTGCTGGCTTTTGCCACCACCATAGGCTGGTTCCCTGTGCCTCTGAATGGCAGGGCCATTAGTTCCCTGTGCCTCTGTCCAGCAGAGCCACTGCAGTGATCCCCGGGGTATATTTCTGTCTCCCATCCACACGTCAAGGTTTCCCTTGAAGAGTGCTAGTGAGGGGCCCTGCCTAGTGTACATTGGAATCATGTTCCAAAGCATGGAGAGTGTCTGGGTCAGGAATCTATCCATCCAGCACGTCCTAGTCATCGTTGTGGTTAGGTGCATATCCCTAGAGCATGTAGCTCTCAGGGGCCTCTGTTTAGGTGGAGCATATCCAGCAATACAGGGTTGGACATGGGTCTTGTATGTCAAGCAGAGATCACCTGTGAGTATGCAGTATGCAACAGAGTACAGCTGGAGTTTCTTAGGTTGGGTTGCATAGGTCATCTGTTTGAGGTCAGTAATCATCTTGGTGCGGTACTGTTGTGGTCTTCCAAGCTGTTACAGTTGTCTTGTAAGGTATATCCCAAATGGGGTATTGTATCCTTTAATGGGTCTAATAAGTCATGAGTAGAGAGTCATAATGGCCTCCTTTGATCTGGATGTGAACCCATTAGAGATTAGGGGGGCCATGTAGAAGGATATTCTAACCACCTTGTCATTATGGGTATCGAAGGAGAGATTGCTATCTACTGTGGTTCCCGGATCCCTTATTACCTTTTCTGTATGTAGGGGACTAGCACCTATGTGGTAGTCCGTGGGTAATTAGTTATATCCAAAGCGGATGACTATGCACTTTTAGGCATTCAGCTTGACGCCATGATATTGACACCAGGTATCCATCTCAGTGTGACCCTTCCAGAGGGTGTCTGTAACAGCTGGGGAAACAATTATGTCCCCTAGTTTGCAGTCGTCTGCAAACCTATTCAGCCAAAGCCCTCCTGTGCTTGCCTGTATGTCAGAGAAGTATATACCAAACATGAGGGGTCCTAGGACTGAGCCTTGGGGGACACCACTTGTAACTGGTATACAGTCAGACCTAGGGTATACAACTCCCACTGTGTGGGTTCTGTCCGTGAGCCACTTTGCAAACCATCACATGACGTAGGGGTTAATGTTCAGACGGATGGGTATGTTGATAATACCAGAAGAAGGAGTGGTGTTAAAAGCCTATGAGAGATCTAGGTAGGCTGTGTAGACCTCCTTAACCTCATCTAATGCCTTGGTAACTGTCTCTAAGAAGTCCACCAGGTTTAGGAGGCATGGTCTGCCCTTAACAGTACCAAACTGGGAGGGTCAAAGGTTTGGAGGTACCCAATGTCTCTGTGACTGAGATCCATGATGTGCACCATAGCCTTGCAGACCAGGCTAGTCAGGCCTATAGGGAAATAGGTCCTGTGGTCCGTTGTGGTGCCACCTTTGTGGAGTGGGATAACTGTTGCTGTGTGCCATTCAGGGGGCACTATGCCTGATGTGAGGCTATTATTGAACATGGTGCATAGGTGGGGAGCCAGTACGTTCTGAAGTTTGTGTAAAATGCAGCCTGGGATGTTGTCCGGTCCCATGAATGCTGTGATATTGGCTTTGGAGTGTGCAGCTTCGAGAGGGAGGGGGGAAAGGTAGCACTGAACCTATCTGCCAGAATGTTGCCAATATCAGTTGGTTCTGTAATGTTCGTGCCTTTGTGCTGTAACTCAGAGCAGATCTGGTTGTTGACATTGAGATATGTGACATAGCTATAGAATGCTTTGTGGTTGTTGTTGGAATTAGTGGCAGTTTAGTTTTCGTAGCTAGCTTTGGAGGATCTTATAAGGGATCTCACCTTCTTACTGAGGCTGGCCAGGGAGCTCCTTCACGCATGGGATTGTACTCTCATTTGCAACAGTGTCTTCCTCCTGTAGTACAGTTTGTTTATGGCAGGGGACCACCAGATTGGTTTCCTTAATTAGGAGTATAGCGTCTTGGTTTTGTTTGGGATAGCACAAGCCATGCACTCGTGTAAGTGCTTATAGAGTGCATTTGTGTAGGATTCAGCAGTTGTAACAGTATTGTCCATCTGCATGGGTGTCATGACGTTCACCATGTCTGTCTTAAGAAGCATGTAGTTGGCTTTGTAGACATATTATACTGTGGTTCCCTTAATGAGGGGTGGGGGTGGGATGTGGATATCAATGGTGTTCAGCTCATGGTTGGATCGGACCAATGAGGAGTTGACTTCACGTGTGGAGCACCAGTCACTCATGTTGGCAATGCCTAGGTCTAGGATATTGTTGCCCCTGGTGGGTGTGTGGATATGTTGATTCAGGGCATTGGTGTTTATGAATTCCAGAAAGCGTTGAGCTAATGTGTAGTTTTCCCAGTTAATGGTCGGGTAGATTCAGTGAGACTATGTGATGAGTGTGATGTGGTGCGAATGTTTACCTTCTACACATGACTGTCAGGGTCAGGCTTGGTTGGAGAGAGCTTTACCTCCAGTTTGACTAGATGAGTGCATCTCTCACAGGTTGTAGTATTGGGTGGTAGGCGGAGAGGCTTGTCTGTGTACATGAGGCAATGTGTACATTGCCTCAAGATGTCCAGATTCATTAAATAGACAGGTGAGAATACTGGCAGTTGACTCTTGGACATGCCTGAATATAGAACTACTTTCACCTAGATAAGTGAGGAAAGTGAGTACAAGAGCTATTGTACTCTAAGCAAGTGAGAAAAGTATGTACAAAACCTGTTTACCATTACCTCTAGGTAATGAGGAAGATTGAGTGCTATAGTAATTATTAGCTTACATAGTGCTTACAAGTTCTGAACAAGTGCTGAGCATGAATAAGCAATCCAGATAGGGTCTTAGATAACATAAACACACGGCCCCCTCCCCCCAACAGGTACACAAGCATATATCCATGTACACCACAGGGCCCCTGTACCCACAACTATGTAGGTGCAATCTGCACTCAGGATGCGTGGGACCTGTCCACATCACAGGTTATATCATACACACATGGCAAAACAAGATGCTCTCCATGTACACATCATGTAAAACATAGCTCCATGTCAGGTTGTGTACACACTGAATGGTGCATACCAACAGGTATCACAACCCACAAAGGGGGAGACACCACTGATAATGGGAAGTACTGCACTACTACCCTGCTGAGTCTGGTCTGGAAGGCCATGAACCTTGATCAAATAATTGATGTCAACAGTACAGATGTAGATGACTGTAAGGTTGATGTCACACTGCATATCATAACCTTGCCAGGTCATAGGACATCATCACCCATACTGTGTACCACCTACACTCGGTATACTAGATGTACATTCCTATGTCACAGGAGTGTTTTGCAACGGGACTGCTGGCAGAAACAACACTACAGAAGGTGTCTGAATAATACATGCTCATCACACAAGTGGCAGCTACAGTATGTCAGGGTTAATGAATTTTATTCCCCCTCATTGTAGTCCATACCTCACAGACAAACAGAAGGCATCTGCCTATTGAGGTATGCAAATGACTATGACCTAGGAGCAATAGCTGACTCAGGAGTGTTGTGGACAACATACAGAAGGGGCTTTGTGGGTGAGGTGTGTGTGACATATGGCCACAATCTGACAGCTACATATTGCATTGTCACCCCTATGTTAATAACCCTGTACCCATGAACTACCACCTAGGCAGTGGTCAACATAATGGATACTTGTGTGTAAGGGATGCAGCTGGGCAGTTGTCTTTCCTGTGATAGCTACATCACCACACCTGTCAGGTAGTCATATGTGGCAATCCTAATAATGATAGGGTGCCATCTATGAATTTAGAGATCATTGTCCAGTCATACACAACACTCAAGTGACCCATATCAGATCATGTATTTCCTTTAAGGGGTATTGGCCATGTGTAGATGGCCTACACCAGCCTTCCCATTCCCCATCTCCACTATGTAGCATGATGCATACCCTGAATAAATTCATGTCCAACCTAGTGATGTTGAACATGCTACACGTACTCATCCTGATCTCGAACACATACTTCATGGACATCCACCTTCCACATGCTGGACAGATCCTTGTCCCATACACTTTACATAGTCCTGCCATACTATGCATTCCTGTCCGTCAAAGCTGCACATTGCTCCCCTTTCAGACATGATGTGATGACCGCATAGTAAATGTATCATTAACCCTGTGGATCAGTAATGTGGCACTGCTCCACCTGGCCCCACAGACCCACCTATTGGCTACTGCCAGGTAACCTTTCATCCTAGTTTCATACATGGCCCATGGCATATAGCCCACTAGTTGACTTTGACTGTACATGCTATAGTTGATATCCATCCCTGCAAATACCATCTGGCTAGCCAGTGTCCCATGTGTATCACATGTGCAACACAGATGATACATGGCAGGATGTTGAATTGCTGTACCGTGCCATGTATATGTATATGGCAGAACACATACATGTAAAACCTTATGTGAGCAAGTCTGCAGGGTCACAGGTCATGTCTGTTAAGGCAGTGTAAGTCCTTATATGTGACATATACACAGCATCAAGGTCAACTGCATTAATGTGGACACATCCAGCCATGTGCTGATAGGTAGGAACACCAGTACAGGCAAACAGACATGCCCACATCAAGACAGCATTCACATGGAGTATGAGCAATGTAATCAGGTGACACACAGACATATATGGTGATAATATATGACACCACACAACACATCCAGCCATGTGTTGATAGGTAGGAACACCAGTACAAGCAAACAGACATGCCCACATCAAGACAGCAACCACATGGAGTATGAGCAATGTAATCAGGTGAAACACACATATATGGTGATAATATCCACTCAACATTGAGTGTCACATGTGTGTGACACAAACAAGTCAGTGTCATGTAGGTTTGCAAATACAACTATTTAAACTTAATAAATGCAATACACATGTATGTTCAGCTGTAGCTCTGTATGTCTCTGTGAGTTACTGTGACCTGTCTCCATCATTATGTCTTCCAGGTGTGCCGCGTGCAAGGCTACCCCCTTTTACCCGCTTGGAGGATGAGGCCTTCATCCCATACCTACTCGCCAATCATGATATCCTGTTCAGCCATGTGCCACAGGATGCACAGCAGCGGGATGCCCTGTGGATGGAACTTCGCAGGAGGGTTAATGATGTTGGTGGCCACAACCGCACATACCAGCAGGTGTGCAGACACTGTACAGACCTCATTAGATGGGCGAAACAGCATACAAATGCAATCGCCAGGGAACAAGATACAACAGGTGGTGGACCACCAACCCAGCCCCCACTCACACGTACTGAGGAGCTACTGGTCAACCTGGGGACACCTGCAAAACCACATCCACAAGCCTTAGCCAATATTGTGGAGGTGGGTGTCTCTCAACCACTGAGCCTGGAGTTGCCTGGTAAGTCAGTATTGCACCTATAACAACTATATTCCATATAGTTGCATGTGTCACTGTACAATATGTAATGTAACATCATATGCAAGGCATGTATACACACATGCCGCATACTATAGTATGCTACTCTGTGTATGCACACATGCACATACACCATAATATAGTCTAATGTACTGGTGTATGTGTTATGCACATTGCACCCCATAGCCATTATACAGGCGTGGATTATGCTCATACTGCTGCGTTACTCCTATTTAGGTACCTCTGGTGTTCCACTGTGACAGCAGCCCGTTGCAGGTGAGACTGTTATTATTTATCAGGAATCGTAATGCACAAATCTAGCTGCCATGTGGCCATTTACAACATGTACACATAATGTATGGTCCTGTCAAAATATACAGGTCGGACCTGCAATGCATCACAATGACTACCCATGTGCAACACTTGCAAACTATGTGAATCATCTCACTGACATGAATCCTCACAAACTGTTATTGCCAGATGTGTGGACAGCTGTGCATACAATGGTGGAGGTGCTGTTCACTTTAGGGATGTACTACAGATCAGAACGACATATGTGGTGAATACAAACAGTACTACACCGTGGGCTGGAGTATGGCCAGCCCAGAGGATTCACTGGTGTGGATCATAGCCCTGCTATGAATGTCACACAATGTGATGTGCTATCTTGACATGTCCATGACATCTAGTGGCCTGGCTGCAACACTGCCTACCTAACCTGAAAACATATCCCACATACCACCCTTTATCTGCATAACCCTGTTGTCAGTGGAGCATATATGTCATATGGGACAACACAGACATGTGAAATAGATGACCGTCACAATAATTTGGACAACACATGTACACACATGGCCATGGAGGATGGCCAGAGACATGGAGCAACACACACAGTAGACGTGATATGCTTGTGTGTATACCCTGTCATACAATGGCTACACATGGTCCAACTATGGCCTTTGTATAATGGTCATATTGTAGATGTGAAACACTAGACATCCTACAGGCCTGTGCACATCTTATGTAGGCATAACATCAATCCACCACATAAGATGTGTTGAACATCTTGAGGGTGTCATGACATGACAGCAGTCACCTGTACAGTATCCACATCAGCCCACAGATACAGTACTTTCCCCTTGCTGGTGTTGGACATCAATGTCATACTTGCTCCTCATGTGTGTGTGTGTGTGTGTGTGTGTGTGTGTGTGTGTGTGTGTGTGTGTGTGTGGTACACAGATGTCATGTGAGACATGGTGTACCGACATGTTCGCCATGTCTGGCCATAGTTGCCAGGCAGCAGCAATATGGTTGCAGATGTGCAGGGGTGTCATCCGTATACCCATCAGTGACCTGTGTCACAACTTCCACATCATGGTTTAGTGTGTATACACCTCAGTGACGTGGGTCACATTCCACAGTATATATGTATTGTATCTGAACACAGTCATGACTATGAATTCTGTCTGTAACTCACACTGTATAGCACTAGAGATGCCTCATGATTCCCTGCAATGGCCATGCACATCAGCTAAATGTGCAGTATATCTGTAGGGCAGACAGACAACACTGCATTGGGACACCATTGCCCCACTGTATATTTGACAGGACACCATTGTGTTAAACATGTATGCATGTCATTGCACACGTCAGCAGATCACATGTCATACTACATGTGATTGTCAAGGTCATATGTCACACATCAGGCAGGTGTACTGTTAGCCTGTGCTGGTCTACATGGTGTAACACAGGGATGTATGCTAACTGCTACTATGATTGTGTAATTTTCATGCCATCTGCTATGACACATGCATGCTGTTGTGTGCAACCCAGGGATGTATGATAACTACCACTATTATTGTCTGTGCTGCATGCCATCTGCCGTATCACATGCATGTTGCATGCCTTCTGTCATATCACATGCATGTGTGTCTTTGTGTGTGTCTATTGTATAGATTGTAATGTATAGTTCTTGTCTGCCCTCATAGGTGATGTAGGTGCATTGCCCTCCTGTGGTACATCTTTTTATTTTTTAAAGTG
>NC_056731.1:69666861-69669361 GCF_019279795.1 Protopterus annectens
CTTAGGGGGCAAACAATAGATTTTGGTTTTTTCCCTGGGGTGAAATGGCCTTAAATGATTGGGGGATAATGGTTTAATGGCTGCATTGGTGCCATAATGTTGATAATGGCACATTCACTCACTCACCTACACACATGTTCTTACAGCACAGCAACATCTCGCCTTTGTGGCATGTAGTAACGTCATGCACATGTAATAGTAATGAGTAGTCAGGGGTTTGCCCCTGTACTATTCGGCATGTGGCAGATGATGCTTATGGTTAAGTCTCCAAGCTCTTCCCTGGTGTACATTGCCTGTCCCACCCACACACTCTCTGATGGATGTGAAGGTGTACACCTGCACAGCAGCAGCATGTGTATTGTAAGAGATGGAAATGGACAGGTGATGGCCTCTGCACCTATTGCAGTCCTCCTCTAGCTGATTGCATGTGGTACAGCTGTGATGGTGTTCCCATAGCCATCAGCATGATAAACACAGTACACTATCTAGGGAAACATGTTATTATCTGACCATGACAGTCGCTGTGAGTGGTACCTGGATGTGGTGTTCTGACACGGCATCACAGATGATATCTGGATGTACCTCAATCATTTTCCACAGTGGGAACTAGCCTAAAGACAGGAGGGTGATGTGCCATACATAACTACAGCATGTAAGTGTAGCTATGCTGCATTGAGACTACTGCCTGTTTAACGTGTGTGGTAATGGCTATTCTGCATGTTATAATACAGACATGACAGTACTTTGTTCATGTGGGACCCCCATCTGTAGGGCATTCTGTGAACTGGTCAGTGTGTGCAATCATTTGTTTCCTGTGTTACACACTGAACACACATCTGTGCACAGCAGACGCATGGTGTGAGGATTGCAGACAGTACATGATGATAGGGATGTGTCACTGCCATCACATCCCTGACTGGACATGTGTCACATGATACAGTGATATGACTGACACTGTGTGGGATTCCCAGTGACAAGCCAATGATGGGCAACTGTTCATAGCTGCGGTCACACGTCTACTACACATTGTACAGTTGTAATGCGGTATATATGCATGTGTTGTGCTCCCTTTAGGAATGTATACCATCTGTTGTGTTGGGTTGCTGGTGACATCTATGCATACTGTTGTAGGTAATCCTGTATGCTGTTGTCTAGCACTAAGCCATATGTGGGTTTAAAATGCAACACCGTAGGCTGAATGGGTTAGGAGGTCCTGGCAGAACCTCCTGTTCCACTTCAGCTGACCATGGCACCGGGCACTAGAACATCTGGGGCCCAGCCATAGACATCAACCTCTGTTGGCTCTGCACCACCTTCTGGTGGTACCACCACTGAGGATGGAGCATGTACCCCTTGGGAGCGGGACCAGACAGGTACATATCTGCTGTCGTGCAGTCCCGGACGTGTTGTGTTGGTGGCTCCCTAAGGGGTTATGAAGCCAGATACGCCAGTTCAAGGGCAGAGTGTCACATTTACAGGGTGATGCTGCCCCTCCTGGACAGCCCCCAGCACTGCCTCCTTTGCAGCTATGTAGGTGCAGTTGCAGTTTCCCATGGCTGGGGACCTCCGTCCCACTGTTCCCATGGGCTTTTGAATGCCGAAGAACCATCCCCGTCCAGGGTGTATCCCCCCAACAGGTGTCATATACCAACCTTGTATGCTGTCTTTTCTGTGATCCTACCTATCCTCCACGGCCGTACATACACTCCTTCCGCAACATCTGACCCTCACCTACGGACACATAAGGCCATTCGGCTCCTAGGACACCATCCACCCTATACATAGCTGTCCATTACACACACGTGCCCACTGGACACATGAAACCCTTGTAATATGCATCATAACATACTACTGTTATCCTCACCCCTGTCCCTCAGATGTACGATCCTGGTATGCACATCACTCCTACATGGTCCAGGTACACGTGAGGAGGATGACCCCATTGTACACAAAACACTACCAGTCCCTCTATGGTTACCCCATTTACCTTTATCATGATGATGATGTTGCACACAGCACCTTGCAAGAGTACTGTTCACACATAATGATTGGACAGGTACTGTTGTGTTAATGTACATTACATGCACAGAGTGATGTATATGGCCAATGTACAACTATTTGCATGTATGACTGACACATGTCTGTCTGAGGGAGTCTTGTGATCACATAGAGCAACACCACCACATAATACAGGTGTCGCTGGTGTTTCCCATTTCATTAGTTTGTAATGCTTTGTTGACACATGGTATGTTCCTGATACATCTCTATATATGTATGTATCTATATGCTGGACATAAACACTCGCATGTACATCTACATGATGGGATACATTCCTATACTGTTGAATGACTGCGCTGTATGATATGTTTGTGGTACTGTCCATTGTCTGTATATCTCCCATGGCGTATTGGTAATACACATTAGCTGTGTGCGCAAGGTACTAGTTCTGACTCTTGCAAAGGACGTTTAGTTGGTTGCAGGGCAGAACAAGCCCATTGGA
>NC_056731.1:69674361-69676861 GCF_019279795.1 Protopterus annectens
GGTTAGAACTTTACTTATTTGCCTAAATGAAAGCTTATTCTTGAAGCAGTTTAGTTGCTTAATCTGTTTCTTGTAACATTTAAGTATTTTACATACAGAAATAACTGTTTTATGCAACTGTTACATGAAATATGGGACATAAGTATTTCCTACAATCACAGGACATTTGTCATTGTATTATATTTGGTCTGGACACAAGTGCCCAAAAAGGGACTGTCCCGTGCAAGGTGGGACAGGTGGTAACCCTACTTACGTCTGCTTTAAAGCACCTTAAGCACCCTATATCTGACTGCCACTATGCGAATGTGTAAGGTATATATTCCCGATAATGCACATGGGGAGACGTGCATCACAGTCAGGTGTTTAATCCCGGGTCGTAGGTTCTGCAGGACCGGCTGGAGGCTGAGCAGTCTTGTGGACAACTACTACTCATACAACTTGAGTCCAGATGTATACAGGACTGGACATCGTGTCGTGACACCAAGTCTAATGTTTAGAACAGATACTTATCCCATGAGGGATATCCAAAAATTGTGGGGACTGATGACCTTCTTTGCTTTACGGTAATAAGGTAGGGTTATACATGCAAGGGATACATAGTTTGCAATACTGAGACTGCCTAGGGTGAGACTGCCTACTAGATATGGGTAGGAGTCACTATGTGCAGATATGGCTGCGCCTATCTAGCAGCCCGAGTATGGGTGGTTTTGGTGGACGTTCAGGAAGGGGGGGGGGTGGTGTGCTGTGAAGGGGATGATGGGTATTCAAATATGTATCCAGGTGTGTTGGGGTTGGATGGCTCAGTTCAGGCCAGACCATTATGTGGGTATGTGCCGGTAACGTTTCTGTACATGTGTATTGCACTTTTTAATGTTCACATGTTTGTGGGATTGTATTGCAGATGTGTATATTTGTTCTTTGGTTATCTTCCTGATTCACCCACTGCTCCCTCGTAGAGCTCCAGTTCACCTATTGTGCATCCAACCCAGTCTCCCCTTGGCAAATTACTACATTACCCGTCACCCCCCACCCCCATATCCCACAGACACCATTCATCCCTTCTCTAGTTGATGGCCCATGACACAGTCAACAGAACACATTGCATACACTACATATCTCTGGGACCAATATGGTTGTGAGGACTACCCTAGCATTTCTGATCATCCACATGCTGTACTTCATGCACATAGGTACATGCAAATACTTATCAATCATGACATGGTAGGTAGACCCGGGTAATACCCATTCATCTATGGGCTGTCCTGACAAGGACGACTTGGACCACGAATGGGCAGATATTGGGCGAATGCTTTGACCATTGGTAGGGTTGCCATCTTTTCATATGACCTGGATGGGTCATTTTCAGGACACACATCAGAGTTTACAGGCCAACACATACCCACAGTCATTACAAAGGATAGTACTTTAGTTTTATGCCTACATATAAGCTTTTATAATTGTAGCGGTGTAGTTGCTTATTCTGTTTCATTTACTTGCTTATTCTGTTTCTTGTAACATTTAGGTATTTTATATATGGACATAAGTATTGTATGGGACTATTACATAAAATATGGGACATAATTATGTCTTACTATCGCAGGACATTTCACATTTTGTAATGGTTTTGGTATGGACACACCTGCCTAGAGGGGGACTGTCCCTCACAATGTAGGACAGGTGGTAACCCTAACCATTGGGCTAGGCTTAGCAATTGGCAGCACGCTAAAACGATGCGTTTCACTTCCACTTAGTATAACTAGCGACACTACAATGGAATACGGGCAAGGGGTTTTAAATATCATTTGTTCGAGGGACGGGGATTCAATATTCAGCTACGTGCCTTTGTGTTTACTTCTTATTGTGGTGTTCGCAAAAATGTCTTGTATGCTTTGTATACATTTCACTATCCATGGACACTGACAGGAGTGATTACTATTAGAGGCAGGCTGTACTAGTCAGCATTTTAGGTTGCGCGTATGCAGCCGACATGTTCACACCTCCGTGCAGCGCTTGGACACGCCCCCTGCACTCGTACATGTTTCCTATGCAAGTGGCCGTTACGGCAGCGCGCCTTCATTAATATGCATGTGGTGCTGCTGTGCCATCTCTACGCCGCATGGTCGGCGCAAGGCTAACGTTGTCCTTGCGCCAAGCTTCATGAATCCTGGGGAATGTCTTACACTGGAAAAAAAATCACTAATTTATAAGCTTCCTATGTGGAAACTGCCATGCAATGGTAATATACACACACACACACACACACACACACGTGTATATGTAAGTATATATATATATATATATATATATATATATATATATATATATATACAGAGAGAGAGAGAGAGAGAAAGATCCAGGCAAAGATAAAAGGGCTGTGGCTGACCAAGTTTGAGGTCAACTGTGAGTTGAGTGCTGTCACTGACTGCTCAAATGATGTTAGCATACTACAAGAAGGTCTCACAGCAACAAATGACTGTCTGCCAAAGTCATGGCTTTAAGT
>NC_056731.1:69679361-69729468 GCF_019279795.1 Protopterus annectens
TTGCAGTACAGGGTAGAGGAGAGACACAGTTTCAAATAATGCAGGACATAGCTTAGTATATAAGGCCTTTTTGACAGAAGCCATGATCTGATATTGTTAATCCTTGTCCACTTCCTTATGTATGGGTTACGGTTCCGATATCGGAACCGAGCCGGCCATATACCAAGCTCGCGCCAGCGATAAACTCTCGAGCTAAGCAATCTCTTACCCATAATCCCCCTCTCCCTGTTACCCCAGATTGAGTTTGCCACGTCGCCATCAGGTCGTGTCAGGCTGTTGCTCTTGAGCTAAGTGAAACTTTTTTTGTCCTTTTATTTCTAAATAAGGACTTTTTCTCTCAGAAAAGTAGATTTTCTGATCTCTCTTACCTTATCACATTTAGCGATTCCCTTTTCTTTCAGTTTTCTAAAAATGTTTTAGTCACTTTCTCCCTCTTTATCTAATATAAGGTATCAGTTGATTACCATAGTTGGTAGATAGCCTTTCCTTTCTTTCCTTCGAGCAATTTTGTATTTTTGTATTATTGTTGATATTTCCCTTTCCTTTAACATGACAGATAAAAAAGTTAGTACTGGTTTTAAAAGATGTTATGATTGTGGACATAAACTACTAAACAAATTTGTGAGTGTGCAAAAATTTTGGATGGTCACTATACAGTCCATCATTCCTCTCTTGGAAAAAGACGATTGGATGTGCTCAATAGATCTTCAGGATGCATACTACCACATAAAGGTAGACAGACCATCAAGAAGATTCCTGCGCTTCTGTGCGGGAGCCAGTCATTACAAGTTCAGAGTACAGCCCTTTGGACTTCTACAGCCCCCAGAGTGTTTACAAAGTGCATGGCAGTTGTCACAGCTCACCTGCGACTTCAAGGTTTTCAGGTTTTTCCATATCTAGACGACTGGCTCCTCTCCGCCCCCACCAGACACCTATTGGAGGAAGCCCTGGCATACTCTCTCAATACTATCGAAAAGCTGGGCATAACAATAAACTGGCAGAAATCCAATCTCACCCCTTCTCAGTCCACAGAATTCATAGGGGTCATTTTAGACTCAAAAACTTGCAGAGCGTCCATACCGGAACACAGAATATCAAGAATCAGACAGCAACTGTTACCAGTTCTCTCAATGGAAAAGTCCACAGCTCACTCAATCCTGCAGCTGTTGGGCTCCATGGCAGCTTGCATCACCATTGTCCCCTTAGCCAGGTTTCACAAGAGACTTCTACAATGGCTACTGCTCACCCAATGGTATCCTTTCTAGCTTCCCCTTTCAGCCAAGATTCACATAACTCAGAGATGCAAACAAGATCTAAAGTGGTGGTTGAACCACAACCCGTCACAATGGTCTTGCCCCTACTCCCCTCAGCAGCCCAAGGCTACAGTGACCACGAACGCCTCCCTGATGGGGTGGGGAGGACTAAGTCAGGGTCAGACAGTCCAAGGCACTTGGTCCAAAGTGGAGGCCCATCTGCATATAAATGTTTTAGAGCTTAGAGCGGTGCCTCTGACATTGCAGGCATTCCATGCCTTGCTGCCGTCAGGGACAATTGCGATACAATCAGACAACATGGTGGTTGTCTGGTACATCAACAAACAGGGTGGAACCAAATCCTACCCCCTCTGTCGAGAGGCCATGAGGATATGGGAATGGGCAATGGCTACCAACCGCTTTCTTCTAGCAACACACATTCCCGGGAGTTCCAACGTGATAGCAGACAGACTCAGCAGGTGAATTCTTCAACCTCATGAGTGGTCCCTGAATCCTCTCATAGCGGCGGATATCTTCCACCGTTGGGGCCATCCATGCTGCAACCTCTTTGCATCCCCGACCAACTTCAAATGCAGCAACTACTTTGCCCTGATTCCCCCTCAGGAACAGTCACCCAGGGATGCTCTAGTTCACGATTGGCCCTCTGGTCTTCTTTATGCCTTCCCACCCACTCCCCTCATTCCCCAGTTTCTAAAGAAAGCTCGTCGATTGAAGAGCAAAGTAATCCTTATTGCTCCATATTGGCCTCGTCAGATTTGGTTCCCCTTTCTGTGGCCTCACCTGCTAGATCAAGCATGGACTCTTCGTCCAACCTCGGAGTTGATCTCCCATCCACAGAATCTAATTCACCCCAACCTTCACAGTCTGAAGCTCACAGCTTCGCCCCTCCAATTCCCTTGATTGCCAGGTAAAATGATCTTCCCTCACAAGTATGGGACATTCTTATTGCATCTCATAAGCCCTCCACTAGAATGACTTATCTAGGCAAAAGGAAAAATTTACCTGTTGGCTGAAAGGTAAGGAAATTGATCCCATTTCAGCACCAGTGTCGATGGTACTCAAATATCTAACCACCCTATTTCAATCGGGGCTGTCAGCATCTACCATTAGAGTACATTTGACTGCGATCTCTAATTTCCACTAGAATGTCCAAGACTCCTCCCTCATGTCTCACAAGTTATGTAAAACCTTCATAAAGGGTGTGAATCATCTGAAACCCCCTTTCAGGGAACCTATTCAACCTTGGGATTTATCTTTAGTTCTTCAAGCTCTGACATTGCCCCCTTTTGAACCAGCTGCTTCATGCGACCTCAAATATCTGTCGTGGAAGACCTTGTTTTTGGTCGCTATTACTTCTGCCAGACGTATCTCTGAGCTTCAGGCCCTATGTACAAAGAGTCCATACTTGAGATTTTTCATCCAGACAGGGTATCCTTAAGAACTAACCCTTCCTTCTTGCCAAAAGTAATTTCTGAAATGTTTATTAATCAGACCATTGAATTGCCAGTGTTTTTTGCTGATCATTCTAATGAGGGAGAGTACTGCCTACATACCCTAGACGTACACAGACAACTCCGTTTCTATTTGCAAAGGACTAAATCGTTCCATAAATCAGACCAGTTATTCTTGGATTTTTCTGGATCTAGATTAGGATGTGCTGTTGCTAAGGTCACATTGGCTAGATGGTTAAAAGACACTGTGACCTGTATTTATTCGGTACACAATACTTCTTTGCCAACTACCATCAAGGCTCATTCAACAAGGTCAGTGGCAACTTCTGCTGCCTTCCATGCCAGAGCTTCTTTACATGACATCTGTGCAGCTGCAACTTGGGCCACTCCTCATACCTTTATCAACCATTACAAGTTGGACTTGGCCTCCAGGGGAAGAGCATCTTTTGGTTCTATGGTGCTCAGGTATGTCCTTCCATGAAAGCCTCCCAGGAATAGAGGTAGCTGGGGACTCTGTCCCATATGTAAGGAAGTGGACGAGGATTAACAATATCAGATAAAGAAGTTATGTCTTACCATAACGTTCCATCTGTATTGTTGATCCTCGTCCACTCATTACGACCCTCCCTCCTTCCCCCTCCTATGGCTTCTAGTGGATCTCACAATCCTTCTCTTTAGGTTATTTGACCAGAGATAGCCTCTACCTTTTTCTGACTTGCAAACTCAATCTGAGGTAACAGGGAGAGGGGGATTATGGATAAGAGATTGCTTATCTCGAGAGTTTATCGCTTACGTGAGCTTGGTATATGGCCGGCTCGGTTCCGATATCGGAACCGTAACCCATACGTAATGAGTGGACGAGGATCAACAATACAGATGGAACGTTATGGTAAGACATAACTTCTTTTTCCAAAGCAAAGAGGGGCTGTTGACTGGATGTTGATTGAGTATCTTAAAATCTATTGTGTCTCTGGAGTAATGCTCAAATAATTTGCCTCTTACCTCATGGACCGTGTCTTAGAGAGTTGTGTCATTATTAAATTTATATGGAGGCTACCCTCTGGAATGTAGGATACCACAGGGTTCAGACTTGACACGTCTGTTTTTTATAGCATATCTGACACACTGCCCCCTGAGGGAGATTCTCTAAAGAAGATGCAGTTGTTTATTTTTTGTTCATAGGTTAGTACTAAGCTAACTGCCCTTGTGAGCCATTTTAAGCCTAGCCAATTATCCCTTGTGTGATTCAAACCCTGAACCTTGTGTTTGTAAGGCAAACACCTTAACCATTAGGCCACCCTCCCAACCCCTTCCCACCCTCTGGGATTGGTTTAGTCCCATGAAGCATAGGTTATTTTCAAGTAGACCCAAAGTAACATTCATATTGATGAAAGGAACATTTAGTCAAGACCTGACGGAAATTCCCATAGTCTGCATTATGGGTAGGGTCAGTACCAGCAATGGATGATAATAAGTAGAGCTGTGGTACTTTGAAGGAGCAAACTGGGAAAAAAAAACAGGAACTTCTCACATGTAAATACTAGACTACAATATGACATCATGTCTGATGATGTTTTACTGTATATGATAGAAGCATTAGACATAGAAAATAAGGAAGCTAAAGAGTGATGACAGTTAATTAGATAGTGTTGATTCACTTGGAGGGCAACATATTTCCCAGGAAATGAGCTACGTATTGTCACCTCTTAATGTTCTGCAAGGCCTACAAGGTTTTACATAGGCTGCAGCCCAAGAAGATGAAGTAAGGAACAGGAGAGTGAAGAAGTTGCATCACAGATGCAGAAGAGATCGTCTTGGGAACTGTCAAGATTCCAAAAGACTAATGCACCTGCTTCCATTAGAGAATGTAACAAAAAAGGACTGAAACAGATTATTCAGTGGCAGCAGAAACTGGTACTGGTAAGAGTTTTAAATAAAAATACATGCTGTCTGATAGATATCAAATGTGGGGCAAAGAAATTTGGCTTTTAGGTTTTTCAGCCTCTCAGAGCCATTCCATAACACATTTAGGAATGGAATATTTCGCTGATGTGATTTTTGAGTTTTTTTATTTAGTTTTCCACTTTGCAGCAATGTTAATGGAAATTAAGGAACTGACATCATGGAATTCTTATTTTTTTGCAAGATTTAAGTAATCGGGTACATAAAAAACTTTGTTTTCAGTTCAGAACTAATGTGCTTGAAGAAAAGAATATATATATATATATATATATATATATCTATATATATATATATATATATACACACACACACACACACACACACACACACACACACACACACACACACACACACAAATATATATATATATATATATATATATATATATATATATTTAATTTATTTATTTTTGACAGAATAAATGTGAAAAAAATTGAAGTAAAAGTAAAGGATTGGAGAGATATAAGGACTGTGGGATGAGATACATGGGTGAATGTAATAATTAGAAATAACAGACTTGTACATGTAAACAGATGTATTACAATATTTTATTATAGGGGATTTTTTATGATCCGCAACCTAAAATACATAATTTTTGTAGGGATTCTGGTAGTTTTATGCATGATTTTCCTAAAATGAGCTGTAAACAATGTAGGGGTCATATAAATGGGAAGTGTAAACTTTGTTGTACAAAATGTGGAAGCTCAGAACATTATTGGTTTGGCTGTATAAACTAAAAATATGAGGAATTATCTGTAAATACTGCAGAAACAGGTGAATCTATGGATGCTAGTGAGATGGAACAGGAAAATTAACATGGAATAAAATTATTGAAGAGGCCGTACTGTTAGTATGTACTCAACCAGATAAGTAGCAGACATTTGAAAATAGTATAATACAAGGCCCCAAAACTTGGAACGAACCACAAAAGGAGGGGGAGTATCAATATTCGTCAAAGATACCCATACCTCCAGGTTGGTGGCACAGCTCGAAGCATCAGAGACTATCCATGTGCAACTAACAGTGGGTAAAACTGCCTTCCAGTTTATAGCCTGCTACAGACCACCCTCCCAAACCCAGGAACCCCACTCGGCCTTCCTGAGAACACTGGAAAATATGAAGGTCTCTCCAAACACCATTATATTGGGTGACTTCAACTACCCAACCATAGACTGGGAGCATTACTCTAGCTCCAACACCCTAGCCCAAAGGTTCCTAGAATTTATAAACTCAAATACTATGGAACAACTTGTTACCACTCCCACAAGAGGGGAAAACATACTGGACCTGATCATCACCAACATGGGGACTCTATGCTCCAGACCAGAAGTGTATCCCTCACTGGTAAGATCAGACCATAAACTAATCTCACTGGATATTCACATCCCGACCCCACCCCATGCCCAGAAAACCACAGTGAAAAACTTCTCTAAAGCAAATTTCACACTCCTCAAAACCGAGGTGGAATCCTTCAAAGCCCCCGGGCCTGTGGATAATACGTCCCAGACAACAAAATCCTTTATAAACGCATTCTATGAACACCTTCAGGAATGCATGGATCATGCAATCCCAAATAAAACCAAGACCCAATCCTCCAAAGGCAGACGTCCTGTCTGGTGGACCCCAGCCATAAACAAACTATACAATAGAAGGAGGAAGCTACTACATGACAGAGCAAAATCCCAAAAAGGGAAGGCATCTCTGATCAGTATTAGCAAAAAACTACGGGCACTCATAAAATCGTCTAAGGCCAGCTTCGAGAGAAAAATTGCACAGGACACTAAGGATAATTACAAGGCTTTCTTTAGTTATGTTAGGAACCTGGGTGGGAATTCCCAGATATGCTCAGAATTAGTCCAAAATGACAAAAAATACACCAAACCCACAGACATTGCCAACATCCTAGCTGACAGGTTCAGTGCAAACTTCTCCCCCCCCTTCCCACCAAAAGGGCTAATATCTATCCCAGCAGAGTGCTGCCCCCCTGACATCTCAGATGCTCAGGTAAGAGCTGCCCTCTCCAAAGCAAGAAACACAGCATCAATGGGACCAGACGGTGTCCCGGGCTGCGTCCTACATGAACTCCAAGAAGAGCTAAACCCAAACCTAAAACTACTGTTCAATCTCAGCCTTACTACAGGATATGTACCCAAAGAGTGGCGTGCAGCAACAGTGGTCCCTCTCCACAAAGGTGGTGCCTCAACGGATCCTGGAAACTATCGCCCCATAAGTCTCACTAGCTTGGTCTGCAAAGCTATGGAAAGGATCATCATGGACCTTATAAATAAAGATATTGGGGACCTACAGACACTGGATCCTACCCAGTTCGGCTTTGTTAAGGGCAGATCCTGCCTCTTAAACCTGGTCGATTTCTTTGAAACAGTCACCAAGGCCATTGACAAGGGGAAGGTGGTCCACACAGCCTACCTGGACCTCGCAAAAATCTTTTGATACAATACCCCACTCGTTCATTATAGATAAGCTCACCAGCTTAAATATAAACCCCTATGTCACTAGATGGGTTGCAAACTGGCTCAAGGACAGAACCCACATGGTTAGAATAGCTGGAGCCATGTCAGACTCCAAACCAGTTACAAGTGACGTCCCACAAGGCTCAGTCTTGGGACCTCTCTTGTTTGGTATATATTTCTCGGAGGTACAGGCCAACATGGAAGGACTGTGGCTTACCAAGTTCGCAGATGACTGCAAACTGGGCGCCATAATAGACTCTCCAGCCGACACAAGCATCCTCCAAAAGGGCCTCATAGAAACAGACAACTGGTGCCAGAGCCATGGCTTCAAGCTAAATGCCAAAAAGTGTATAGTCATCCCCTTTGGCAAAAACAAAGTGCCCACAAATTACCACATAGGTGGTAATCCATTAAGTACAGAAGAAGTAATTAGGGACCTGGGGACCCAAGTTGATGGCAATCTCTCATTTGACAAGCACGTGGCCAAAGTGATTAGAAAAACATTTTATATAGCCCACCTAATCATGAAGGTATTCACATCTAGATCAGGGGAGATCATCGTGCCTCTTTACTCATCCCTCATCAGGCCCATAATTGAGTACAATACCCCTTTTGGGATGTACCTTACCAGACACCTGCAGCAACTGGAAAGACCCCAAAAGTACCTCACCAAGAGGATCAAGGGGCTCAAACAGATGCCGTATGCTGCCCGGTTAAAGAAACTCCAGCTCTACTCAGTGGCATACAGAGGAATCTTGATGAGTGGATGGGAGATCATAGGTTTACCCCGGGTATCACTTCTGTGTCACTGTTAGACAGAGGCACAGTATACTAACCTCGAAAAAGGGCATAGCAAAATTAATTTAAAATGGGTGGTGAAAGCCATACACACTCTGGCTAGGCTTATAAATGCCCTAGGGCAGATAGCCTAGTATGAACCTATGAACCTATGAACCTATAAGAGTCAGAGCCTGTATACTTTAACAATAAATGTGAGGTTTTAGAAACTGAACAGAAAACTGACTGTAATATCGAAGAGGTAGAACTGGTAATCAGGTGATAAATGACAAGAAAGCACTGGCTATAACAACTATAAAAGGAGGAGGATGGAACAACTAAACTTTAATAATGTTAAAATAATTTTTAAATGTTAACCAAATAAGTCATTGCTCAGTCTAAGGCATTTAGTAGAGCTGAGATGATTTAAAATAATAAGTGATATGGGTGCTAGATGTTGTGTAAATAGAGAATAAATGGAATTATTTGAGGCTGCGTGTGGAGCAAAAGATTGATTTACTCTATAGGAGCAGATGGGTATTTGTGGATCGCTGTACTGATGCAGAAGAAGAGGTCTGAGATTATTTATATGATTGTAGTTGACACAAAATAGAGTATTGTATCAGATTACATGAAGACAGATATTTTATACACCTACATTATGTAATGAAATATATTATTTGAGGAAAACAAAATTTATGTGATGGTAAATGTAAATATTATTTAGGTGGGTAAATTTAATTTGAATTAGAAAAAAAAGAAGACATTGTGGGCTAAGGTATTAGAGAATGCTTAGAGATATGTAAACTGGGTCAAATAAGGCTTGGATAAGGAAGAAAGTATGCACATGGTAAAGGAAGTACAAAAACTGAGGTTGATTGTTTTTCATGGAATTTGAAGGAAGTGTTTATAGGTATGTATATGTATAGCTTGATTTTCAACTGTCTTAGTTACCCGGGAAATATGGTTAAAAAAGGTAAGATAAGTTAAAGGTAGGAAAAGGAATAAAAAGGATTAAATTGAGACTATCCAGCAAGAGAAGTAGTTTAAGGAAGATAAGGATGAATTACGGAATCAGCATAGCTATATGGTGAGTTGTTATAAAACTAGGACTAAATGGTGGTTATGTTCTAAAGATGAGTATAAGGAGGAGCATGTGGGGTGAGACAGAGCATTATGTCAATTAGAGAAACAGGAAGACAGGAAGTTAATGCTGTGTAAGCAGATGGTAATGAGCAACAGTATTAAAATGAGTTTTTATGTGTATGCAAATGAGATAAAACAAGATGGTGACATTATTCAAAAAAGATGTGGTTCACCATTACTAGTGATAATGACCACAGCAAAAGTGTCACATATATGCAGGGGAATTATGGAAATATGCTAGGGGTTGCTGCAGCATTTGTGAACATGTATATGTAACAGGCTATTATTGCTGATATGGGCCACAGTTGTGCGCATCATTACCCTTGGGGGTGGTGTGTCATCTGACTGCACGTAACATTTCAGTGACCGGCAATGTAGATTTTTTCCATGTGGACAGGGCATCATACAGGTACTAGTATACATGTACTGGCCTCATCTGCAGCCTGAGTAATGTATAATCATGCCAGTGGATGCAAAAGTATGTGTGGCTTTATGTATACTAGCTGCAGAGACCTTTTAGTAACCTACAGAAGACACAGTGAGAATATCTCAGGCAACTGCCTTGAAAATACTTCATCTGTTTCTCGATGCTGTGCTATAGCTTGTAGGGAAGCATATATAATTTTCACATACCACAGAGTTGGGAGCCAACACTATACAGGACTTCTATGATCTAGCCCATTTCTATGAGGTGCTGGGGGTCATAGTGGGCACCCACATTGAAATAAAGTTTCTATCTGGTCATCTGGGAAGAAGATATGAGAGCCGTCAAGGTTATCACTGCATTAACTGCCAGGCAGTCTGTAATGCACAGAGTATCTTGTACACTGAGTGTGCATGCTACCCAGAAAGCTACCATGATGCCCACATATGTTACACTTGTGATCTTTATCAGAGGTTTGTAAGGAGGTGACGTCCCCTAGGGCCATCATAGTGGTGATAGCAGAAATGCCCTTGAGCCCTGGATGATGAAACCCATCTGACATCTACAGAGTGTGACAGACAATGCATACCTGGGTCATAGTGGAGTATCTGAGCTGCTGAAGGCATGCTTTCAATGCCTGGATGTATCAAGCGATGTCTTGCAGTGACTCTGGCACATATTCAAAAATATTTTTAGTGTGTGTAGTGTTACACAGTACAATAAATAGGAGGAAGTTGCAGCATGGAGGCACATAACAAGATGATCATCTTCCAGCACACCAAGCAGTGGAAGCTGAGACAGATGCGGAGTCAGTAGAGGACTGAGCAGCAGGGGATGAACATGCTAGACTGAGGCAGACACAGTACACTCTGGCACTGGCAAAGAAGCAGAAGTTGGCACACAGCTTTGGCTCACAATAAAGCAGATACATAACAGTAAAAGGGATGCATACAAACCCACTACCAGACTGTGCTTACCCATGCACAAGTGGGCCACACTGTGCATCAGACATAGGCAGCCCAATAAACAAAGTACAAAGTTCTGGGCACAGTTATCATCATTTACACAGGTAGAGCAGGGAGCACAAGTGTGCAAAGAGGTTTGTAAGGAGGTGACTTCCCCTAGGGCCATCGTAGTGGTGATAGCAGAAATGCCCTTGAGCCCTGGATGATGAAACCCATCTGACATCTAGAGAGTGTGACAGACAATGCATATGAATATACTCTGTCAGGAAACCTGGGTCATAGTGGAGTGAATGTTGTACAAACTATAAAATTGGAACTGCTGTGTGTTGGAGGATTGGAGGGGATTGCTAAAAGAGATCATTGTGGTGGGCCACTATCATTGGTTGTTTAAGTATTTGAGGCATTGAATATTGCAGTGGTGTGTGTGTGTGTGTGTGTGTGTGTGTGTGTGTGTGTGTGTGTGTGTGTGTGTGTGTGTGTGTGTGTGTGTGTGTGTGCACATATGTATATGCCAGGACACAGCCTCAGCTGTAATCTCAGCACTAGAGCTCATTCTGATGGACAAATCCACAGTATACAAGGAAAATGAGTCTGTATCAGTTTCCTGTAGTTGTCTAACTCCCATGTGAGCCACCTCTACGAGGAAGTTCATGGGGGACCATGGCCCTGATTAGATGTAGGTGTGCTGTGTGGCCATGAATAGTGTTCTTTTCCAAATTTGGCATTGCCACAACTGCTACAACCTCAGAAATGCACTCTTCTGCCACTAAGCATATCCACACCTGATATCACTGAGGAAGGGCTGGCACTGTATGACCATGAGCTTGTCCATCTATATTCACTGTGGTTATGTCTTTGGATGCAGAGCTGGATCAGCTGCTTGGATTATGCCTGCCAGCAGCATGTGAGCCTCTGAGGACATGCCCTGCAACAGCATGTCACCGAATCTATCAAAGATGTCTCACATATGAGGAATGCAGTCCTGGAAGTCATTCTGCACACCCTGCAGTAGTATCACCTCTACAAAGACTGAGTTGGTATGAGCCTGTGCTTCCGTGAAGACTGTGCACATATGGTAGGTTGCAACCATTGATATGACCACTTTACAAGGAGAGCAGTACCTATATCTTTGACATGGGCTAGCATATACACTGTGTGATCACCCACTTCACCCTATGGGGCTTGTGGCAGATATAGATGATTGGGTCACATGGGGTGACACACTCCCCTGACTGCAAGTGTCCTCGCTAACCTGTTGTTGTGTTGTTTGTGTGTCTTGCGTGTCCACAGGCACAGAGGCTATGTCCATGGTTGGGTAGGAGATATTGTGAGCACACTCCCAGTGTCCATCACAGACACTGTAGTTACTGATTGTCCTGGCTGTTCACTGCCATCATCATCAGAGTTGAACATGTCACCAACATCAGGTGGTAGAATTTCCACAGTGGTGGTGCTGAATAGAGAAATATCTGTGAAGATAGGAAAGCACAAAGCCCATTGTAAGTAGAAGTATAACCTATAAGCTGTACCTTACTCCCAGTGCAGATGTACTATTAGAGTGCTTATTAGGAATACTAGATAATATACCTTATCTTTTGCAGGTACCCATGGAGATGTTATCCCTGGTGTACATATAGTAGCCCCACCACACGATGCTAGAAAGATGTTCACTAATAAAGTGAGCAATGAAAATTAATCATGGCATAATACAGGCTTATCAATACCTACATGGGCCATCCTCAATGGATACAAAAGAGGCATAGTGTAGCTCTGCTCTCAGGGTCTATCACTATACAATGGGACTGTAAAAAGTCTTTTCTTGCTTTGAGAGTCCAGAAGCTTCTCCGTCTCCATTAAAGGTGCCTAAACTGATGGCCCTCCTGTTGCCCTACTTTCCTTTGTAAGATAGAGAGCACATTTTTCCACATCATGGGTAATTGGTGGCCCTACACCTGACCTGCTCATAAGTGTAGTCCTACCAATAGACCATACTGATGTCAGCAACAAGATCATGCAAATGTTGTTCACGGTAGGGCCAATCAGCAGTCTCCTGCCTGAAGACCCATTGGCCATAAGTTTGTAAATTATTACAAGACTATTGATCTGGTGACCATTTGTAGCATAGTCACAAAACTCCAGAATGTAGTTACCCATCTACATAATTCAATACTTAGTTTCTACCCTTTTCCATGAGGGCACGAGAAGACAAGAACCACTGGGTTCTTAATTCATCCAGGTTACACTTAAAGAGGACGAGGGAGCTACTTTGCTTTACATTCAAATGATCTGTTCCATAAAAAAGTGATTCTCTGTGATAGATATCTGTCTCTGCAGAAGGTCCTGTTTATACTTTAGTGGAAGTTGAGATGGATCTTTAAAATGTTACTGTTTTGTAGATGTGCTGGAGGTCACATAGGACTTGATCTTATAAGGCTCTGTAGACTAGACTAAGGTCTCATTTTAAAAGCCTATAGGCAACAGAAAAAAGACAGAGCACTTTAATATAGCCAAGGTAGCCCAAGGAAGACATGCCCTTGATTGTCTTACTGAGAAAATGCTGTGGTCTTTTAAGCTGGATCATATGCCTAGACAAGTACATACCAAAGGGAATGTTATACTCTATTGTTGTCCTGATAATGGAGGAGCAGGGATAAATGATGACTTATTGAATCTAGCAGCAATACGTCTGGTGATAAGTCTGGTTATATAAAAGGGTTTCCTAACAACAGTGGACACATGGTGATTAAAGGACAGTTCATTGCTAATAAAAGTGCCAAGGTCCCTAATGAATGAATGAGTCAATTTTCAGTGGGGTGTCACCTGTGCAGTAGGAGCATGGATGCCAATGATTATCAAAGGACAAAATTATGCATTTATTAGCATTTAGTTTAAAGCCGCAGTCCAGGCACCACTTGTTGGCGATGTGTTAGACCCTCTTGGAGAATCTGGAGCTCATATGGGAATGTTTATAATAGCTTCTAGTTTGTATTCATCAGTAAATTTGGCCTGGCACAGTTTCTTGAAGTTGATTTTGACATCAGAGAAGTAAATTTCAATGAGGAGTAGTCCCAGGACCAATCCCTGGGGATGCTGCTGACAGCTACTCTTTTTGATGAGAATATGTCTCCAACAGTGATAGAGTCAGTTATGCCTTTAACCAGTTAGCTATCCAGTGAGCAATGTACAGTTTTAGATTTAGTTGGATTAACTTATCGATAATGATATAATGAGGGATGGTGATCAAAGGACTTGGCCAAGACCAGGTAGGTAGTGTAAAACAATTTGACTGAGTTTAATGCCTTGGTGATGCGTTTAATGAAGTCTATCAAATTTAGGAGGCAGGATCAGAATTTAACAGACCCAAACTGGTTTAGGTCCAGGGCTTGTAAACTGCTAGTGACCCTGTTAGTAAGTTCCATAATGATGTGCTTTAGTGCATTAGAGATAAGGCCAGTGAGGCTTAAGGGTCTATATTTTAACAAATCAGTAGTGGGTCCACCCTTGTGGAATGGGATGACTACAGCAGTTCTCCATACCTCTGGAATGAGTCCAGTGGAGAGACAGAGACTGAATAGACTAAGTAGTGAATCTGCCAAACAATGGTTGGTGCTGACAAGGAAACAGCCTAGCATATTATCTCGCCTCATGGAGCTAGTGTTTTTGGCCTTGGAGAGAGCACTTAACATTTGCTTAGAAGTGATCAGAGGGGGATGACATGGGCATGTTAATATGCTGTGGAATGGGAACTAAAGTTTGAGATGAATTAGTTCACTAATATGTTGGCAATGTCCTGGTGGGATAAGTATATGATGTTACTTTGTATTAAATCAGAGCCTTGCTGAGCATTACATCTAAGGTTTCTGATATAGCTGACGAAGGTTTTGTGATTGCCCCTAGATAATAGATTATTAAGTTTGCTTACGCAGGCTATGAGCTTTATCCTATTATTTTATAGTTTGTTCAAGTGCAAGTTTGTAGGAGGACATATAACTTATCTATGAACATGGCAGTGTTCAAAATGGGAGCATTGAGGTGAGGAGGAAGTTTGAATTTTAACAAGTCATTAGTTAGTTGCAACAGATTTACCCTCTAAGTAATGTCTAAAGACAGAAGGGTGTTTTAGTAAATCAGGTTTGCTGACTTACTTGTATTTTGATAATATACCCCCTACATCACTGATTTGAGCAGTAATGTAGTAACAATGGGTATTAAGCATTGGGGCTATAATGGTAAGAACTAGGTCCAATATTTTAGAATCCCCTATTGAGATGTTGACTAGTTGGTCTAAGGAGCTGGCATTAATGAAATCCAGGAAACTTTGTGCAAACTTATTTGTGGTGGTGTTAGTTTCCCAATTAATGGAAGGATAGTTGAAGTGTCCCAAGAGGATAGTGCTGAGTTAGATAGTGAAGGATGACAATTTGTTTAGATATGTTTCATGGGCTGTGAGTATCATGGAAGAATTATAATAGTGTAATATGGGATTTTTTTAACCATTAGAAGGATATGGAGGAGTTTAAAGTCATAAGCCTTAAGAATCTAGACTCAAATTGATTTAGGAATACAGTCACATTCGTACAAGTGACATCATCAGGTTTGGAATTAGGTCAGAAAATGTGGTAGGCATTAAAACCCTGCATTGTGGGAGCACTATTGCTGTTCTAAAATCATGTTTCAGTAAGTATGCAAATATCTGTATTTTCAAGAGTAAGGAATGCCTGAAAGGAGTACAACTTCTTGTTTAGGATTTCATCCCTTTTCACAAAACAAATATGACCGTGACCTGGTGATATCCCATCTTGGTGAAAACTAAGAAACAGCACCCAGCAGTTTTTGGTGCTAATCCAAAATGGTGCCTCCTGATCTGACCCAGAAGACTTAGTTAATATACTAGCAGACACATTTAGTGCAAGCTTTACCCTGGCATCAACCATCTTAATTTTATAAATTTCTTTACACCTCCTAATATTGTGAAGGAACATTTACTAAAGGTGCCCTCTAAGACAAAAAAATACTTCTTCCATTGGACCTATCAATCTACCTGGATGCCTAATAAATAGTACCAAGGATGCTCTTGTGAACCCCCTGTTTAAACTGTTCAGTCTAAGCTTTCATACAGGATTTGTTCCTGAGGTATGGCAGACTACAGTGGTGATGCCCCTTCAGAGACCCCATAAACTATAGAACCATTAATCTAACAAGTCTTATGTGCAAATCCATGAAATGCATCTTATCTGACTTTATTAACTATGATATCAAGAACCTCATCAGGCTAAACCCACATCAGTTTGGCTTTATTTTATTATATTCCAAAAAAATCTAGGAACAAACAAATAAAATCTGAAACAGCTGCACATCTGTCAAGCATGTGATGCTGGAAAGGGACAAAGCTTGGAAGGAGTAGTACAAAAATTAAAGTGAACATGCCTTTCAAAAGTTTAGCCATCTCAGAAACCTCACCAAGGAACAAGTCAAAATAGAAAAGAAAACTTATTACATCAGCCTCCAACAAAAGCACCAAAGTAATCCCAAACTTTTTTTTCCTAGGGATTCCTAAAAATGATATTGCACCCAGGCCCCTAGTACCATACCCTCACCTTCTACCATTAGTAATAATGACTCCAATGCCATTTAGTTCAGTTTCTGTTTCATCTAGTCTGTCCTTTTCCTGATCAACAACCACCTCGTTTCACCCCTGCCATTTCCCACTATACGTGAAAACCACTTACAGGCACATACTCTCCATCCTATTCCTACCAGTATCATATGAAAGTTACTATGTAAACTAAAACCAACAGTTCTGGCTGCTGACATCCTTCCCACATTTTCTAAAAATTGCTTCAGATATACTAGCCTCATACCTCTCAACTGTCCAAATTTTTGCAGACTGTCCTGATTTTTGTCTCATATTTTTGATCTGTTCCTCATAAAATGTTTGGTTTTATGGCAAATCATTGAGGATTGAAGTCGGAAAATAATGGCACACACTTGAGTTTTAGATTTCATATCCTTCAGAAAATTCATGCTAATGCAAAACTTGCCATTCTATGAACTTTCTAAATGTGCAACAGCAATATTTAAAAATTATCCCTATTTTTGGGCCTCTGTCCTTCCATTATTTATAGTTTTGTCCAGGTTTCTTGTGCTAAGAAGTTGAGTGATATGACTAGCCTTTCCATTCTGATCAGTCATTCTGTAACTGAAAACAATGTCACTTCCACATGGAAAAAAATCTTTGTAATCCCACTTCACAAAGGCAGTGCATCAACTAAGTTTACTAACTACAGACCCATTGCAATCCTCTCATCTCTTTTAAAGTGATAAAAAATACATTTGTACACAGCTCATGCAGTTTTTAACTAATAGTAATCTCCTGTCCAAAATCCAACGTGGTCTCAGACTCAAAAACACTAATATTACTGTTCTTAATTTCACACACATTATTAACTCAAACTGAAATGAAGGAAGCTTGGTCTCTTCACTTTTCTTCTGCTTATCCAAAGCATTTGACACAGTGTCCCACCAAAATCTTCTCCCTCAGCCTCACTCTTTTCTGATTACACAGCTACCTTTCAAATTGCCAACAGGAAGTTAAATGACTACAAAATCTCTCACCATTCCCAACAATTTCTGTTGACATTCCCGGAGACTCTTTACTTGACACTCTTCTAGTTAACATTTTCAGAAATAAACTTCGCACTGCTACCAAATCTGCCACTTGCATGCAATATGCCAGTTATTAAATCCTATTCTGCTTTATCTCTTCATTAACTAAATTTCAAGAGATCACCCAAGACTCCTTCACTGCCATTGAATCTTGGCTTAAAAACAATTACTTTTCAACCCTAAAAAAGCAAACATATGGTATTCACCCCAAAACAATTCCTTAACCAGAGTAATGCATTTCACTTCATGCAACAACACAATAATCAAAACATTAAGTCAAACCAAACTACTAAGGGGTCATAGCTGATGACAACCTTAGGTCTCGCCATCATATAATATAAACTATTAATACAACTCATCAAAACCTTTGATCCCTTTACAGGGCCAAGCTATATTTGACAGACATGGCCAAGTAATATTTGATAGACACTGCAAAGACTCCATTAGCATCAACCTTCTTACAACACTACTGCATGCTTCCCCTATTCTTACAAACATCTACACTAGTTATAAATCTAAACTGGTCTCATGCTACTCTACCGTAGCTAAATTCACAACCAGCCTTTCTTACAAAACACAGCATTGCTTGCAGTAAAACAACTAAACTGGCTTAAGCTCTCAAACTAACTTACTTACAACCAATCACTACTCCCAAACTCATACTCTCCTCAGCAATACCCAGCATTAGAAAACTCACTACTGTAATACCTACTAGAGACATTTCTTCTAGCAATAAACTGCTATTAGGTATCAGTAAATCATACAGTTCTGGAAATTCTGCCCCTATTATGTGCCAGAAGTGTTGAACGACATTCCTACTCATATTAAAGAGATAGAAAAGGTAAACAGCTTCAAAACCTTGCTCAAATAGAATCTAAGCCAATCCTGGTTTTGCTTATCCTGCTTGCCACGCTAGACTACCCCAATCTTTATCATTGCATGACCTCGTACTACCTCTCCATTCTGTACTCTCTTTCTACCTCCACCTATATAACCACTGCTTGCATCGCATACTTAACATCCATCTCTAACCGAACTCTTTCTCAACTTACTGCTAAACATAACCTACCTTCTTTCGTCTGCTCTGTCTTTTCATCCTCTGTCTTTCTCCTTAACTCTTCTAGCTTACCCTTTAGTATTATATCAGAACTGTTATAATTTCTCAACTTTAACAGTTTTAATCATGCAACTGTACTGTTGCAATGTTATAGAATTGTATAATTGTTGTTACTGAATATACTTGTATAAAATCTTGTCACTGAACCTATTTTTAAACTCTGGAGCTTTCTTCATGGGAATCTGCTGAAAATAGGCACTGCTCCCATTTGGCCTTTCTTGGTTAATAAACACAAACAGCTAACTAAATTTATTAAAGGGACATCACGTTTACTTATTTTTTTAACTTTGTTACTAGCAGTCACCTTGTTCATACTGTTTATTTGGATCTAGCCAAAACATTCAACTCTGTAGCCTACTGTCTCATTGTAAATAAGTTAAACACCTTAATTAACTCATTCACTCCAATGGAGCTCAGGAGGTTTGCACTGTAACTTCCAATGGGCAGTGCCTAAGCCTTTTGAGAGAATCAGATTATGCCCTCACATTTCAAACAAATTTTCATATCTCTGGAACATAGGGGTTATGAAAGAAGTATAAATGGCAAACACTTTAGCACAAGCTATTTTTATAGTGGTTGTATTCTTTAGGTTCTAGCTCTTAAACTAAATTTTATAAGTCACAGTAATAACTATTATGTTTGTAATATTTTGTAAACAATGTACAATATCTCAGCAACCACTCAAGTTACACACATGCTGTCAGCAGCATTTTATTCATCTAGCTGAGAGCTTTTATATGAGGCTAAGGAGTCCTGTCTGTGTTACTTGGTTGTTGAGATATTTAGAAAAATATGAAAATTATATGTATATAAATTAATATCATAAAAAAACAGTTAATATCTCTTTACCTGCACTAGACAGAGGTCAAATATTAATGCAGTTGAGTAAGCAATTGTGTAAGCTTTAAGATGAAATCTTTTAAAACCTTGTACATAGCATGGTTTTGTAAATATTGATGCAGATATGAACAAGCAATATTTGACGCCAAGAGGTGTCAGTAGGAGTTAACCACAGATGTACCTGGAGGCGTCACTCGGATGTAAAGATCCCTTGTATTGAGGTGGATAGCCAACTGGCTAAAAGATAGAACTACATAGTTAAGGTGGTCAGTGCCACCTCAGAGAGTATTAAGATAACTAATTGTGTGCCTCAGGGCCTGGTGCTGGGATCCCTCCTGTTTGGCATCTACTACAACAATCTACAGACCAGAAATTATGATCTTTGTTTAACTAAGTTGCAGATGACTGCAAATCTGAATTTGTTATCAAATCTCCATCCGATACTATCTCATTGCAAGATTCCAAAGGAGGCAGTGTACTTATAATAGGTTTAATCAGGGCTACATGCAAGGGATAACGTCTTTTGACCTGGATGTTATAACTTTAGATATTAATTGTGCTAAATGGAATGATTTTCTGACTACTGCTGCTGCTACATGGTGATTGAAGGAGCAGGGATTATTAACCCAAATTCAGGATTCCTGACAGTATTTTCATTTTGGAGTGAAGTATCAGGTACACTGTTAGTTACAGGAGAAAGCTGTTTACCAACATGATTATGCTACACTTCTTTGCATTTAATTTTAGCCCTGTTTTGGTGTACCCCTTGTTTGTAAAGGCTGAAAGTAATGCAAAGAAATGTAATTAGAATGGCCTAAGAGCTCCCTAACCAAAAAGACTGCTCGTAGGTAAGTACTAGGCTAACTACCCTGTGGACCATTTTCCCTTTTAAAGGTGAGAATCAAATACTGTACCTTGTGGTTGTGAGGTGAATGCCTTAACCATTATAATAACCCTCAACCAGCAGGATTTGAACCTGCTAAGGTAAACCCCAATGAAATTCAAGTCCTTCACCTTAACCACTCGGTATTAATTCTGGTTTAAGCACTTGGGCTTGAGGCCAGTTATTTTACATTAAGAGGGTTCGTGTTCTGCACTCTTGTGGGAGGAGAGGCTGGACTCTGTCCTTCTGAGCTGGGAATTTCT
The DNA here is from genome assembly GCF_019279795.1 of Protopterus annectens. Lineage (NCBI taxonomy): Eukaryota > Metazoa > Chordata > Ceratodontiformes > Protopteridae > Protopterus > Protopterus annectens. The sequence goes on from NC_056731.1 coordinate 69,699,601, forward strand.
GGTTAAATCTTATAGTGCCTGCATATTTGAACTGCTTCTTATTGAAATTGGTACACCTCGTTTGCTGTAGCATAGACTAGATCCAGGCCTGCTGAATCTAGCTTTGTTTGTATAACTTGAGCACTAATCCAGGCATTCTTTAAAGTATTCAGTTGTATTTATTACTGCTGGTAGTAACTTGATTAAAGTGTAGCTATCATTTCTAAGTCTTTTGGATTAAGCACTTGGGCTTCAGACCAGTTGTTTTACATTAGGAAGGTTTGTGGCCTGCACTGTGGTGGCAGGACAGGTAGCTTACATCCTTCTAAGTTGGGAATTGCTGATTGAGAGCTCAGTGTCTGTTATTCTAAAAGTGTATTAGTTCTGGTTTAAGCACTTGGGCTTCAGGCCAGTTATTTTACGTTAAGAAGGATTGCGGTCTGCACTCTTGTGGGAGGAGAGGCTGGACTCTGCCCTTCTGAGCAAGGAATTTCTGGTTAGAGGCTTATAGTGCCTGCATATTCTAACTGTTTCTTACTGAAATTGGTACACCTTGTTTGCTGTAGCATAGACTAGATCCAGGCCTGCTGAATCTAGCTTTATTTGTATGCTTGTTGTTTGTTTATTTCCCTGAAACGCTAATTCCACCTAAAATGCGGCCTTTTAGCACTTCTGTGGATCCCTAGTGATATCTGCATTGCTTACTGTACTTATTTCCTTGTTTCACTTGAAAGAAAGTTACTGTTTGTCGTTTTTGCATTTCAGTTACCTGGCACTTGCTCACTAAAGCAATTATATAAGTCAGCTCTAAAAAATTAAAAGCACTACACCCTCACAAACTCCCCTTGAGTGCCTTGTTCCCCATTGGCCCTTTTTTCAATTATAAAGGAATTCCCAATACTATTCTAGCATGTCCAAAGGTCAGTTGTCAATCTCCTCTCCGGTCCAGCTGGTGAATCTGGGAATCTTGAGGCAATGTTACAACTGCCTCATGTACACAGACAACCCTCTCCTCCTCCCAACAAATTCCAACACATGTGAGAGATGCAACCATATAGCCAAACTGGAGGCTAAGCTCTCTCAACTCAGTACTGGCGTAACCAGTCAGGAGAAGAAGGAAACCACACTCACTACAATTCCAGTCTCACATAGACCTACCACGACAACAAACCAAACACATAAACACACAAAAACATACTGGAGGCTCTAAATAAAAATCTGCCTAAGCAGCAGAGACCTCCAAAGCAGACACCCAAGCAACCGCTACCCCAAAACAAAACACATGCAACACATAGCTCACAAAGCCAGTGTGCTGAACAGTCACAGCCCTTAAGGCTAAACAACACACCTGATACACTTGTAATAGGTGACTCTATCGTCAGGCACACTGGCGTCCCACTCACCAGGCTCAACAAGGAGAAGGTCACGGTGAGCTGCCTGTCGGGCTAGGATCCGCCACATAACACAAGCACTCAGGTCACTCCAAGGCAAGTACAAATATGACTCAGTCATTGTCCATGCTGGTGTGAATGACCTGAGACGTACCTCCCTGGACTACATGAAAAGAGACATAGAGGAGCTCTCTGAGCATGCAGCCCAGGCCGGTATGACCCTGACCTTGAGTAGCATCTTACCCTCACCAAGAATGATGCCACAATATGAAGACAAGATGATCAATTTCAACAATTGGCTTAAGTGTTGGTGTCATTCAAAGGGAATCCAATGCCTGTCAGCCTGGGATGGCATGCTCGACAAGCCACGATGCTTCGCTAGGGACAGCTTGCACCTGTCACCCCTGGGCTTTCGGATATTGGCAAAGGCTCTTGCTACCCCATAGTGCCTTTTTAGGCAAGGCTCAAAAGACAAACCCACCTCCATAGGTATCACAAGGGATAAGAAACTAAGAGTAATGCTACTCAACGCCAGAAGTCTAAACCTCAAGATGCATGCACTCGAAACTCTCCTTAGCATGGAGAACATCGATATCTGTGCAGTAACAGAAACCTGGTTCAAGGCTCCCGAGAGCACCCCAGCACTACCAGGTTATACCTCATACCATGCTTTTCGGCCCCAAAACCTGGACCGAACCACAAAAGGAGGGGGAGTATCAATATTCGTCAAAGATACCCACACCTCCAGGTTGGTGGCACAGCACGAAGCATCAGAGACTATCCATGTGCAACTAACTGTGGGTAAAACTGCCTTCCAGTTTATAGCTTGCTACAGACCACCCTCCTAAACACAGGAACCCCACTTGGCCTTCCTGAGAATACTGGAAAATATGAAGGTCTCTCCAGACACCATTATATTGGGCGACTTCAACTACCCAAACATAGACTGGGAGCATTACTCTAGCTCCAACACCCTAGCCCAAAGGTTCCTAGAATTTATAAACTCAAATGCTATGGAACAACTTGTTACCACTCCCACAAGAGGGGAAAACATACTGGACCTGATCATCACCAACATGGGGACACTATGCTCCAGACCAGAAGTGTATCCCTCACTGGTAAGATCAGACCATAAACTAATCTCACTGGATATTCACATCCCGACCCCACCCCCTGCCCACAAAACCACAGTGAAAAACTTCTCTAAAGCAAATTTCACATGCCTCAAAACCGAGGCGAAATCCTTCAAAGCCCCTGGGCCTGTGGAAAATATGGCCCAGACTGCAGAATCTTTTATAAACGCATTCTATGAACACCTTCAGGAATGCATGGATCATGCAATCCCAAATAAAACCAAGACCCAATCCTCCAAAGGCAGACGTCCTGTCTGGTGGACCCCAGCCATAAACAAACTATACAATAGAAGGAGGAAGCTACTACATGATAGAGCAAAATCCCCAAAAGGGAAGGCATCTCTGATCAGTATTAGCAAAAAACTACGGGCACTCATAAAATCGTCTAAGGCCAGCTTCGAGAGAAAAATTGCACAGGACACTAAGGATAATCACAAGGCTTTCTTTAGTTATGTTAGGAACTTGAGTGGGAATTCCCAGATATGCTCAGAATTAGTCCAAAATGACAAAAAATACACCGAGCCCACAGACATTGCCAACATCCTAGCTGACAGGTTCAGTGCAAACTTCTCCCCCCTCTCCCCACCAAAAGGGCAAATATGTATCCCAACAGAGTGCTGCCCCCCTGACATCTCAGATGCTCAGGTAAGAGCCGCCCTCTCCAAAGCAAAAAACACAGCATCAATGGGACCAGATGGTGCCCCGGGCTGCGTCCTACATGAACTCCAAGAAGAGCTAAACCCAAACATAAAACTACTGTTCAATCTTAGTCTTACTACAGGATATGTACCCAAAGAGTGGCGTACAGCAACAGTGGTCCCTCTCCACAAAGGTGGTGCCTCAACGGATCCTGGAAACTATCGCCCCATAAGCCTGACTAGCTTGGTCTGCAAAGCTATGGAAAGGATCATCATGGACCTTATAAATAAAGATATTGGGAACCTACAGACACTGGATCCTACCCAGTTTGGCTTTGTTAAGGGCAGATCCTGCCTCTTAAACCTGGTTGATTTCTTTGAAACAGTCACCAAGGCCATTGACAAGGGGAAGGTGGTCCACACAGCCTACCTGGACCTCGCAAAAGCCTTCGATACAATACCCCACTCGGGCATTATAGATAAGCTCACCAGCTTAAATATAAACCCCTATGTCACTAGATGGGTTGCAAACTGGCTCAAGGACAGAACCCACATGGTTAGAATTGCTGGAGCCATGTCAGACTCCAAACCAGTTACAAGTGGCATCCCACAAGGCTCAGTCCTGGGACCTCTCTTGTTCGGTATATATTTCTCAGCGGTACAGGCCAACACGGAAGGACTGTGGCTGACCACGTTCGCAGATGACTGCAAACTGGGCGCCATAATCAACTCTCCAGCCGACACAAGCATCCTCCAAAAGGGCCTCATAGAAACAGACAACTGGTGCCAGAGCCATGGCCTCAAGCTAAACGCCAAAAGTGTATAGTCATCCCTTTGGCAAAACAAAGTGCCCACAAATTACCACATAGGTGGTAATCCATTAAGTACAGAAGAAGTCATTAGGGACCTGGGGACCCAAGTTGATAGCAATCTCTCATTTGACAACCACGTGGCCAAAGTGGTTATAAAAACATTTTATATAGCCCACCTAATCATGAAGGGATTCACATCTAGATCAGGGGAGGTCATCGTACCTCTTTACTCATCCCTCATCAGACCCATAATTGAGTACAATGCCCCTTTTGGGATGTACCTTACCAGACACCTGCAGCAACTGGAAAGACCCCAAATGTACCTCACCAAGAGGATCAAAGGGCTCAAACAGATGCCATATGCTGCCCGGTTAAAGAAACCCCAGCTCTACTCAGTGGCATACCACCTGCTCAGAGGCGATCTGTGCCTGACGTATAAAGCCATGCCCAACCCGGAATTAATGGACATGCTGCACCTCAGAAAATCCAAATCCCATCGAGCTACACGCTCGAGAGACTTGAACCTCAGCACTGAAATAAATAGGACATGCTGGAGGGACAGATTCATAACCCAGAGGCTCCCTTCACTCTGGAATAAAATCCCAGTCCAGGTTAGGCAGAGTCCCACATTGACTCTCTTCAAGAGGAATCTTGATGAGTGGATGGGAGATCGTAGGTTTACCCCAGCTATCACTTCTGTGTCACTGTTAGACAGAGGCACAGTATACTAACCTCAAAAAAAGGCATAGCAAAATTAATTTAAAATGGGTGGCGAAAGCCAAACACACTCTGGCTAGGCTTATAAATGCCCTAGGGCAGATAGCCTAGTATGAACCTATGAACCTATGAACCTATGACTACTAATCTATCCTAACGTTCCTGAAATAACAGGAAAGGCTTAAAATGCTATCAGTTTACTCAATATCTTATAAGGTCCTGTGGGGACAGCTATGTGTTGCATTCTCTACTATTAGGGATACTATCTTCCCTTGATTTCCTGCATCTTTGTAAATCAAATGTATCCGCTAATCCAAGAATTAGAGATCTAACTCTCCACTAGTAGATAAATAAAACACGCTGGAAACAGATTTATTACCCATTGCCTACCCCACTTCTGGAACAAACTTGCCCTTCAAGTTAAACAATGTGACACCCAACCTGGATGACTGGATAGGTACCCATAAATTTACTCCTGCAAAGGCCTGCTTTGCCTTGCTTGGGAAAGGGGTACAGCATGAAGGTGGGTGTGGAAAGGTATACATGGTCTTGTGACTTAACTGCCTTGGTAATTTTGCTGATCATTTGATTGTGTGATGCCCTACAATATGATTACTTGTTTTCATAACTGGTCTGAGGTTATATGTTTGTTGTAATTTGACGGTTACACCCTTGTGCTGTCTTACAGATGTTTTGGCAATGTTATGGAGAGTAGACTGGATTACTTCCATTGGGACTGAGGCTCATTTCTGAGTTTAAACACAGTTTTCAGTTTTGGAGTAGCCCAGTCATTAAAGCGTGGTTTTATTAACCTTGTTGTTATTACAGAGTATGTGTTTTGAAGGTTTACTAGAGGAGATACTAGGTTGTTGATGGCTGGTTCTACACCTTGGCAATTAAGCACTGGAGATCAGCTAAAGGAGTTTAGGTTGATGTGTAGGTTATTAATTCTATTTTGTGATTTTAGTCAGAAAGTGATTGCTTCTGACAGGGGAGAATGAAGCTAGAGGAAATGTGAGAGTTGTTTAGCAGATATAGTAGAGTCTCTCTCTAATACCCTCCCCGTGGGAGGAATAAAGACTCATGTTGAAGTTTCAAGTAGTGTACTGTTAAGTAAGTAGATGGATGAGTGTTCTTGTTTTAATACATGACATTCAACAATCCCGTTATTTAAATGCCGTTACAGACAATGGTGGGAGGGTCCAAGGGAGATGATAGGACGAAAATTTGGGAGATGGAAAGACAAGGAGTCAATCCAAAAGCTTAGAGGTTAGTCCCTTATTTGAATATTCCTGAAAGACCCATGAGGGTTTAATAGCTCAGCAGCATGTGGAACTTCATTCTTAGTTAAAGGGTTTTTGATTTTATTTTTATTGTTAATAAACAAAATATGACAACATACTTTGAGCTACCGTTATAGAGCTATATTTATTAAAACACGTTTACCTGAGCTTCATCATGTCCATCTAACAGAGTGGTTTGTAGAATGGTTTACACTTTTGTCATTGAAAATGCCTGCTTTTATGAAGTTATCACCAGACTTTAATAGCCTGTAATGCAGCACATGTAATATGAGAAGCTGTGTCTGCCTTTGTGGGGCTGATATTCCTTGAAGCAAATTATAAAGGCTTTTTTGCAGAACTTTTTCTAGTGTGACTTGTCCTTGTCAATGCTTGTATTACATGTAATATGGGAGACTGTGCCTACTTTTACAGGACTCATATCTGTTGAAATACATTTTAAAAGATTAATCTTCTTTTGTTTGGCAAAAAAGGTTTACAGTGCCTGCTTATAGGTTCATAGGTTCATAGGTAGGTACTAGGCTATCTACCTGAGGGCATTTATAAGCCTAGCCAGAGTATGTCAGCTTTTGCCGCCCCATTGATTAATTAACTGATCCTCTGTCAAGCAGAGCCAATGAAGTTATCTCAGGGGTGTATTTTCTGTTACCCATCCACTCGTCAAGGTTTCTCTTGAAGAGTGTTAGTGAGGGGCTCTACCTAATGTAGTTTGGAATTTTATTCCAAAGCATGGGGAGTCTCTGTGACAGGAATCTATCCCTTCAGCATGTTCTATTTATTGTTGTGGCAAGTTTAGCTCACTAGAGCGCGTGGCTCGCAGTGACTTGGATTTCTTTAGGTGGAGCATGTCCATCAATTCTGAGTTGGACATGGCTTTGTAAGTCAGGCAGAGATCACCTCTGAGTAAGCGATATGCCACTGAGTACAGCTGGAGTTTGTTCAGTCGGGCTGCATAGGACATATGTTTGAGGTCAGTAATCCTCTTGGTGAGGTACATTTGTGGTCTTACCAGCTGTTGGAAGTGTCCTGTGAGGTACATCCCAAATGGGGCATTGTACTCTATGATGGCTCTAATGAGTGATGAGTAGAGGGGCATTATAACCTCTTTATTTCTAGATGCGAACCCTTTAGTAATTAGATGGGCCACATAGAAGGATTTCCTAACTACTTTGGCAATATGGTTGTCAAAGGAAAGATTATTATCTACCTTGGTCCCCAGATCTCTTATTACCTCTTCTGTATTAAGGGAGCTGCCACCTATGTGGTAATTCGTGGGTGTTTTGCTTTTCTCAAACAGGATGACTATGCATTTTTTGGCATTTAGCTTGAGGCCATGACTTTGACACCAGGTGTCTGTCTCAGTAAGGCCCTTTTGGAGGATGTCCGTGTTAGCCAGAGAGTCAATTATGACTCCCAGTTTGCAGTCATCGGCGAACTTGGTTAGCCATAGTCCTCCTGTGTTTGCCTGTACTTCTGAAAAGTATATGCCGAACAGTAGGGGTCCCAGGATCGAGCCTTGTGGGACACCACTTGTGACTGGTTTAGAGTCGGACCTGGAGCCCACTATTCTTACTGTGTGAGTTCTGTCTGTAAGCCACTTGGCAATCCATCTCGTGATGTAGGGGTTTATGTTCAGGCTGGTGAGTTTTTCTGTAATACCCGAGTGGGGAATGGTGTCTAAAGCCTTGACGAGGTCAAGGTAGGCTGTGTGAACCACCTTTCCCTCATCTATGGCCTTGGTGATTGTCTCGAAGAAGTCAACCAAGTTTAGTAGGCATGATCTGCCCTTAACAAAGCCGAACTGGGTCAGGTCAAGTGTTTGGAGGTTCCTAATGTCTTTGTTAATGAGCTTCATGATGATGCACTCGATAGTCTTGCAGACCAGGCTAGTCAGGCTTATAGTTACCAGGGTCAGTTGTGGCCCCTCCTTTGTGGAGAGGAATAACCATTACTGTGTGCCATTCTATGGGCATGTAGCCTGTGGAGAGGGTGAGGGTGAACAACATGTTTAGGTGGGGGGGGTTAGTTCATTCTGTAGTTCGTGCAAGACGCAGCCTGGGACACCATCTGGTCCCATTGACGCTGTGTTTTTGGCTTTTGAAAGGGCTGTTTTCACCTGTGCGTCTGTGATTTTTGGGACACAACACTTTTCCAGTATTGTTGTGTGCCCTTTTGGAGGTGAGAGGGGGTGAAGTTTGCACTGAATCTATCTGCCAGGATGTTGGCAATATCAGTAGGTTCAGTATATTTTGTGCTATTTTGCACTAGTTCAGTGCATATCTGCGAGTTGCCACTTAGATTCTTAACATAGCTAAAGAAGGCTTTATGGTTATCTTTTGAATCCTTGGCTATTTTTCTTTCAAAGTTAGCCTTGGATGATTTCATGAGGGACCTTAGTTTCGTACTGATACTGATCAGGGATGTCTCTCCTTCTTGGCATTTGCTTTTTTTCTGAACTAGTTTCCTCCTTCTATTGTATAGCCTGTTTATGGCAGGGGTCCACCAAACTGGTTTCCTTCTCTTAGAGGAGTGAGTCTTGGTTTTGCTAGGGATGGCACGATCCATGCATACTTGTAGGTGCTCATAGAGTGCATTTGTAAAGGTTTCTGCATCTTGGGCAGCATTATCCTTTAGCATGGGGGCTGTGAAACTTACTACCTCTGTCTTAAGTAAGGTGAAGTTTACTTTAGAAAAGTTTTTTACTGTGGTTTCCTTAGTTGGGGGTGGAGGTGGGGTGTGTACATCCAGAGTGATTAGTTTATGGCCTGATCTAACCAGTGACGGGTTGACCTCTGGTGTGGAACACTTGTCGCCCATGTTGGTGATAACCAGGTCCAATATGTTTTCACCTCTGTTAGGGGAGTTTACCAGCTGATCCAGGGCATTTGAGTTGAATTCCAGGAAGCACTGGGCCTGGGAGTTTGTACTCGAGTAATTTTCCCAGTGAATGGTAGGGTAATTGAAATCGCCCAATATCAGGGTGTTCGGTAGGACCTTCATGTTTTCCAGTGTCTCCAGAAAGGTGGAGTGGTGGTCCTGGGTCATGGAGGGTGATCTGTAGCAGGCCACAATTTGCATTGCAGATTTGCCTGATATTAGTTGCACATGGATGATCTCAGAGGTATCATGCTGTGCCACTAACCTGGAGGTGTAGGTATCCTTGATGAATATGGATACACCCCCTCCTTTTGTGTTTTGGTCTGTGTTCTGTGGCCGAAACGTGTGGTACGAGTTGTAACCCAGTAGTGCTGGGGTGCTGTCTGGAGCCTTGAACCAGGTTTCAGTTACTGCACAGATGTTGATGTTCTCCATACTGAGGAGTGCTTCGAGCATGTGCATTTTGAGATTTAAACTCCTGGCGTTGTGTAGCATAACCCTCAGTTTTTGTTAATTGTGCTGTTTACAGAGGTGGGTTTGACTTTTGAGCCTTGCCTAAAAAAGGCACTATGGGGGCAGCAAGAGCAATGGCCAGTATTCGAAAGCCTAGGGGTGACAGGTGCAAGTCGTCTCTTGTGAAACAACGTGGCTTGTCAAGCATGTCATCCCAGGCTGACAGACACTGGATCCCCTTTGAATGACACCAGAAGCTTAGCCAATTGTTGAAATTGATCATTTTTTCTTTATACTGTGGTATCATTCTTGGTGAGGGCAGGATGCAACTCAGGGTCAGGGTCGTACTAGCCTGGGCTACATGATCAGAGAGCTCTTCCATGTCTCTTTTCATGTAGTACAGGGAGGTACGTCTCAGGTCATTCACACCAACATGAACAATGACAGAGTCATATTTGTACTTGTTCTGGAGTGACCTGAGTGCTTGTGTTATGTGGCGGATTCTGGCTCCCGACAGGCAGCTAACAGTAACCATCTGCTTGTCCAGCCCAGTGAGTGGGACATCAGTGTGCCTGACTATAGAGTCACCTATTATTAGTGTTAAGTATGTTATTTCGCCTTAAGGGCTGTAATTGTGCGGCACACTGATTTTGTGTTTTATGTGTTGTCTGGTTCATATACATGATTAATCTGACCAGTCCCCATCCTTCTTCCTGATGAAGACAGACCTTTTTATTTGCAGGGGAGGTAGTCACTTAAAGCCACACTAGGTGATTCCCATTTTTGCATAATACGTGCATCATGAGAAATAGCTTTTCAGTGGAAACAAGTCACAGTATTCATTTCACAGAGTTCATGAATGATCACAAATAGGATGAAAAATATAAGTAAGGTTTGAGATCTCAGAAAGTTTTATGTCCAAGGAATAAAAATTCACCAAGTGGTGAACTACATAGTATACAAAACCTTTATTAAAACTAAGTATCTCAGATCTTCAAGCATAGGCAAACTGTGCCTGTGTAAAGAATATAGCAGTGTGGAGTGGAGCCCTGGCATAACGATTTTCATTGCACTGCAAATTTCAGAAATTTTGTTAAATGCAGGTCAAGTGGCTAGAATATCTATACTTGCTTGCTGTGAGGTATCTACAGTGAGAGGGAGAATGCCGCTGGTTTCAGAGCATGGTTCTGTGGTGTTCCAATCCATGGTCTTCACTAGCAAGCCCCTTCCTGGGCAGTTAGTGGGGCTCTTTTGTTCAGATGCTTTCTCTCTCTAAGTTCCAGGTGGTGAAATCTGGCTGTTCTGTTTAGATTCTTCCTCTCTTCAGGTTCCAGGTGATGAAATCAGTGTAAAAGAGGGCTAGACAGCTCTGTGCCTGGCTAGATAGAGGACTGGAAAGTGGGTGAAATCAGGTAGAAGGGCAGTTAGCCCATCTTCTCAGAGAGGGGGTGATGCCAATGGGCTCAGGGCGGGGTTAGATGATGTAAGAGACTGATGCAAATAGTATGGGCGTGGATTGTGAATCGAACTAGGAGGCTAGTATTTTGCCCCCTTTTCTCACTCCTAATAACAAAAGGAAAGCTCAAATCCCAAACGAGTAGTAGAAAACATTTTCAAATAACTGAAAGTTGCTGTTTAAGTTTGTATACACCACAAGGTAGAAAGCATTTTCAAACTCCTGACAGTTACTGTTTAGATTTTTACAACATACAATAAACAGAGTGACTTGTTTCCTGTGTTACTAGTTCACCAGATAAACCATGCTAAGGTAGAAAGCAATGTGGAAGAAAAATACCCAGACAGTTCCAATAATAGTAGGAGCTACAGGTCTTATAAAAAATGATCTACAGTCGTATTTAGATCTGTTACCAATACATGTAACCCTATACGAATTGCAGAAGGACTCATTACTGGGCACATTGCAGGTGATACGAAGAGCACTTTTGGCTGACATCAAAGATTGAAACAATGCTAATTTCATGAACTTTAATCTTACTTTGTCTTAGGAATGAGGCCCATTCCCATCATGGTATCAGAAACCCAAAAGACGTGAAGTAATTAAAAAAAAGGTACATGCAGTGATCTGCAGATCTAATTTCTTGCATGGATTTTTCATATTAACAGAAGGAATTAGAATTAATTAACAGTTTGTGTCAAAATCCTGGGTTAAACAGTACAGGTGTTTTAGCTGTATGATTTATGGTTTAGTTTCCTGAGTGCAAGCGCACTTTTAATGGAAATGCTTCAGTTTAGACCAGGATGGTGCTAGGCGTACAGTCTGATCTGCCAGATTAACTCCATTTTTTTTGATGATGGCATTCATGTTTGCTTTGTATGGACCCTAGTGAGTTTGCCCAGGATGCGGAAATGGAAACTGTCATGCTCTGGGAAATCACAGCAGTGCTTCACTAGTTGTTTTTTTAGGATCAGGAGTTTGATGTCAGCTAGGTGGTGTGCCACCCTGATTTTGAACTTGTTCACAGTTTTCCCTTTGTAAAAACAATTGCAACCATTACACAGTGCACAGTATATCACAAAAACAGTGTTGCAATTACCAGAACAGAACAAGTGCTGTTGATTTTTTCTCCTGAGTACTGAATGACTAATAGTAATACTTCCACTGGACCAGACATAATAAGCTACATTTTCATCAATGCCAAGTATGTATTAGTTGAGCCTCCTACTTAAAAATGTCATCCTCAGCCTATCCACAGAGTTTGTGCCTGATATCTGGAAAACTGTCACTGTGACTTTCCTACACAAGGGTGATCCCTGTACAGATCAGGCAATTGTAGTCCAATCAACCTCACCAGCCTTATATGCAAAGCCATGGAATATAGCATGGCAGAAATCATTTATTCAGGCACAGGCAACATAAATTATTTAGATCCCAATCAATTTGGTTTTGTGAAGGGCAGATACTGTCTTCTGAATCTAGTAATCTTCTTTGAAAATGTTACAGTGGCTGTGGACAGTGGTCACTTTGTGCATACTGCTTAACTTGATCTGGCTAAGGCTTCTGACGCTGTCCCCCATGTTAGTGTTGTTAAAAAATTAGACATATTTAAAGTAAACCCCTATGTTATCTGCTGGATTTCAACTTGGCTATTCAAAAGATCCCCAGGTTACAAAGTTGCTGGTACCCTCTATGAACATAAAATTGTAACTAGTGTGGTACCACAGGGATCAGTGCTTGCCCCTTTCCTGTTTGCATTTATGTTGCAGACATCCAGTACAATATCATGGACGTATGGCTGATCACACTTTTATCTGCTCTTTCACTGATCTTAAACAGCTCTATGAAGAACTGGAATATGCACATACTTAGTGTACTGAAAATGGTCTCATGTTAAAAGCAAAAAACTGCAACATACTAGTATTCAGCAAAAAAAGCTGTTCCTACCTCATATGTTTTAAATGCTACCCCTCTTCACACAGACATGGTCATAAGAGATCTGGATACTTATGTGGGTAGTTTTTTCTCATTCAATCATCACGTTTCCACCACAGTCAAGATCTCTTTCTATCTGGCCCAGTTTATTTCAGAAGGAATGTCTTTGAGATCTGCCCTTTCCTTAGACCCATCACTGAATACAATGACCCACTGGTATATAAATTGTACCATATTGCTCAGCTATAAAGGCCCCAAAGATACTGTACCAAGAAAATCTAAGGCATTAAGTCTTTCAACTTACTCGATAGATTAGTACAACTCTTATTATACTGAGTAGCCTACAGCTGCTCTAAGGTGACCTGTTCCCTTACTTTTTGAGCTATGAAACACCCAGTTCTATTTGACCTTCTCTTTCTTTATAAAACCCGTGTCTCTACAACCACCTACACTAAGACCTAAATCTACATCAACAAATAATCAAGACTCACTGGAGAGAGAAGCTTTTGACTCGGCGCATGTTCCCAACCTATGGAACAAGTCACCACTACAGGTCAAACAAAGTACTACTTTGACTACCTTTAAGGACTTGATGGGTAGACACAAATTTACACCAGTATAGTCATGTACAGCTCAGCTCAATGTGGTAAAGTACTTGAAAAGAGAGACACAAGCTTTTAAGTGTGTCTAACAATGTACATGGCTAGGCATCTTATGGTCTTCATGATGGCTTGTCTGCTATTGTTTCTATGTTTCTAAGAGAAGAGCAAAGACAGGAAGATCTTTCAAGTTAGAATATTGCCTTCTTTTTCATACCTATTATGAAATGACTAAAAACAGTTTTCGTCAATTAGATTTTTAAATCTGTAAACAGACAAGCATACATTTTCAAGTCTAACATGCAGATTTATTCTCCTAGAGCCTCCTATGCTATAAACACAGAAATAAAGCATCCTGTGGAAGTATTCTGACACAAGTCTGTTGGCTGTCAGGCAGCATATATTTTTATAACCAATAGTTCCATATGTGTAGATAATTATGCTCAGGTTTGCAACCATCACCAGCTTGTTATTTGTTCAAGACATAGATGTCAAAAAATTTACCATGAGTGAAGTCTGAGGAGTGTAATCTTGGTATCCATGCTGAGAACCCATAACACATAATTATGACTAGAGAGATCTGATCATAATTGTTAGTAGTATGACACTTCAGCTGTTCCAATGTACTGCTAGTTACAGAGAAAAAAGTAGGAGTGCTGACACTCAGACAGCATCCAGAAATAAAACATCTCTCACTAAGAGTTTTAAAAGCTATTAGACACTTATTCTGGCACACTTTTATTTATTAGCATGGCAATGCAAAGTGTATTAACATTTTTAGAGCTGTTCAAGCAAGCACTTCCAGTGTTTTTCTACAGTGGTGCTATGTGTGCTTTGGTGCAAGAACAGATAATATCAGGTTTAAAGAAGCATAGCAAAGCTTGTTATCTACTTTTGAAAGCTGTTATGATTGTGTCTTATGGCAGAATAGTGTATTACTGATGTTATCTTTCTGCGGATTGCATGCACTACAAATATATTCTGTCCAACTATCAAATTAGGGAGATTGCAGGCAAAAATGTTGTACTGGAGCAAATCTCACTGTAACACATTCACTGCAGACAACAAAACATTTTTCATTGATTTATATCCTGTTCAGAAGTTGGCATTTACATTGACTTGATTTCATCTAATGTCAACAGTCTTTATTTCAATTAATTCAATTAATGCTAACCTCATAAACAGGTCTTTCGATCACCATCTTAAGTCCAAGAGAAGTCGAAGAATCTAAAGCAGGCAATTAAATCCTGAATGTTTGTAAAAACAGCAGTTAATGTTAACAGCAATCCATGTTTGTATTCTATTAACATACTCATGCCACATATGCAAGATCCTTGTACATTGCCTCTGGCCTAGAATAGCTTAAATAAGCAAACACCTGTGCCATAGCTTAGTTATCAAATGACAATTTTGTACAATGCACATTCCCTGGTATAATCTCTTGAAAAATACAGACCTTCCTCACTCCTTATTCCAGTTGGAAACATAAATCTTAACACTAGCTCACCACCAGAAATAGTCACACTCTCAAAACCAGTGTAACACTGGAACATGTTAATGCCCAGAGTGTGTACAATAGACTGTCACTGCTGCCAGGTTGCATATCTCACTACTCTCCTGACATACTGGCATCACAAAACCTTGGCTAACATGTGGTACCCTTATTATCGAATTCCTGCTTGTTTATGTACTGTAGTTATATTACCATCTCGAATGGTAAAAATGTCGAACGCTCACATGAGAGAAAACTGATGAGAACGAACTTGCTATAGTGGCACACCCCTCGCTAAATATATATTCCAGCTCCAAGGTCACACTGCAGTGAGGAAAGGGCAAATATTTCATTCCTCACTGTACCGCGACTCCAAAAAAACAAGTTTGTTCTCGTCTGTTTTCGCTCATGTGAGCATTCGACATTTTTACCATTTGAGATGGTAATATAGACCCATTACACCAGCTAGACAACATAAAGAGGCAGATGGTGGTGGCATCATTCACCAAAATAAGTTAGCCACCCTGCAGATCTGTCTTCCATACATGACATGTAATTTGCCCTTCTCTAAGCACATATAAATAAATACAAAAATTATTCAGATGGTCTTTAAATTCCATCAGACTCCCTCAGTGTTACTATTGGAAACTCACTGAAGTGGCTTATATCCAACATTTAAAAAATAAACTCATGATCATAGGCGGTTTCTATGGTGACTAGAAAGTGCCATTTGACACATTTTGCATTAAATGAATCAACATAGATATTTGGACTGGCATGGATGCTGCTTTGTAGGAACAGACAATCTCAGCCAGTAAAAGCACACTTGATTGTATGTGCTGATGTTAAGACAGACACCACCAGTGATCATGCATTTGTTGTTTGGCTTCCAGGCATGATTCAGAAAGTATACTGTAAGTCCTTCTGCAGAAACTCAACAGATTCACTGCAAATGGATTCAGGTCATAAGTAGACTGGCTTAGAAGGTTCTCCTGTGACAGTTCTTGTTAAATCCAAATCTTCACCCTGCATCACATGCGAGGTTAAGGTACAGTTGGCTCACCAAGACAAATTGTGGCACATACCACAAAAACAGAACTACTACGTCATTTAATTTCTTTACAGAGGATAGGAATTGCAGTAAGAATATGTTAATAAAAGAAAAATACAATATCTTAACATTCATTAAAGTAGTAACAGAAATAATCCAAAACAATTATAGTCAGGAGTGCAGCACCCGTTAACAGAGTAGCAGATCAAAACTGTTCAAGAACTTTTTCCTCCTTTTGAAATAGCTGAAGAGTTCAGTGCCTCTTTTGAAAGTATTATAACTAAGATTACACTACCCACTTCTACCATATTTTTATTTATTTATTGGTATTTGTTTGCCAGGAAAGTGAAGGCCTGGAGAAAAAACTACACGGCAGTTATAAATCAAGCAGAAATATATTTCAGATAGAATACAACTACATTAATAAAAGTCACAACTTGCATTAAAAAAATGAAGTGTTATATGAATTATACTTTGGAAAATAGTAACAAATTTACAGAAAAAAATGATTTACAAATCTAGAAAAGTCTCCTGTTTAGCCTTATCAAAAAATGCTTCAGCCATGCACAGTATCTGTTAATTTCCTACAATCCACATGTTTACAGCTGGATAATTATTTATTATTTATTTATTTACATTTGTATACATGGTATTGTCAGACTGGGGCAGAAGCCCGTTTTCAGTGGAGACCTGGGGAGAAAAGCTCCATCAAGAAAATTAACAGTATAACAGAATAACAGCAGTGGTAAAAATACAGTGGAGTATCACATACTGTATATAAACACAGGAATATTTGCTAAGAGTTACAAAAGATTACAAGGATTCTGGTTCATAATATATTATTGAATATACAAGTCTTGAAAACAAAACAGACAAATAGTAACTTGCTGCCTCATAGGAGAGTATAAGTTTGCATGAATGCACTATTGTGTTAGTAGTATGAGAGACAACCCCCATTGTACTTATCCTGGAACAGTGCAGGAGCATAGCCACTGGTTAGTAAGGTGCTCTTTGCAAAGTAGTTTGAATTTGTGACTGTCTGGGTTGTTTAGGATGTGCTGGGGTAGTGAATTCCAGGTTCTGGATATTTTATTAGAGAAGAGGGAGTCTCCAAAGTAGTTTTGGGATTTGGTAACATTTAGTATTAATTTGTCAGATGATCTAAGGTTCCTGAGGTTAGTATTGGGTTGTACTAGGTTAATGAGAGCAGGGCATTTGTTGGGTTTATGGATGATACTGTGGGCAGTGGTTAGTTGGTTGAGTGATAATAGGTTGGGTAGTTCAATCAAGTGAATTGGTGAAGGGCGGAACAGTGATGGGCTTTACTGGGTAGGTTAACAGCAAAATTGGCTATTTTGTTGTAGCAGGACTCTATGTTATTCAAATTGGACTTACTGAGGTTGTTAAAGATTTGGGAGCAATAAAGGAAGGTGGATAGTAATGTGTGATCTAGCTGTGGCTAGTCTGGTTTTGTTGATTAGGTAAGGTTTGGCCCTGTAAAGTGAACCAAGTGTGATGTGGACTTTCTTAATTGTTAGTGATATATGTTTATCTAATTTTAGACAGTTATTTATTGTTAAGCATCGGAGCTTAGTTTGATTTTTGTTCCATTAGTGGAGTAGATGGAGAGAGGGGATAGGTTATTTTTGTTTGTTTTTTTATTACCGAAGATCATAAGCTTAGTTTTGTTTGGGTTGAGAATGAGTTGCTGGTTGGTGAGGTAGTTTTCTATGTCTTGGATAGATTTTTGTGTTTTTTCTTTTAGTTGCTAAGGAGAGGGGGCAAAGCAGATAAGTGAGGCATCATTGGCATATTGAATGATAGAGGCTAGTTTAGAGGAGGTACTGAAGTTGTTGGTAAATACGATGAAGAGGAGAGGTCCAAGGCTGGAGCCATGGTGGACTCCTACAGAGATGGATGGGTGGAGGGGAGTTTGTTTTCTCATTTGGTAGACTGTTGTCGATTAGAAAGAT
The DNA here is from genome assembly GCF_019279795.1 of Protopterus annectens. NCBI lineage: Eukaryota > Metazoa > Chordata > Ceratodontiformes > Protopteridae > Protopterus > Protopterus annectens. The sequence goes on from NC_056731.1 coordinate 69,717,408, forward strand.
AGCTGTAAAACTATGACAGGGAAGTGGTACTAAGATTATAAGTAGCTAGTTTGTTGAGAAGTAATTGACGGGATACCATATCAAAAGCTTTGGACATATCAAGGAAAACTGATGAGACAAGTTAGCCTTCATTTTTGAGGTAGTTTACAGTTAGTGAAACTTATGGGTGGAGTATTAGTACTATGCTTAGGTCATAAGCTGTGTTGAGAATCAGATAAAAGATTATTTTTAATGAAGTGGTCCACGAGTTGTAGATGGATGCATTCTTCTAATATTTTGACTTGGGGGTAGAAAATGGCATTAAGTCGGTAGTTTGTGAGGCCAGTAGAGGGGCCGCCTTTGTGTAGGGGGATGACATATGAGATTTTCCAGAGGAGTGGTACATATTGTTCAGAGATGGAATGGTTGATTAGTATAGATATAGGATAGGAGACTGAAGTAGCAGCTAGTTTTAGATAATAAGTGGGGAGTTGATCGGCTGCAAGGGTACAGGATTTTAGTTTGCTTTTGAGCTTTTTATGTACCTAGTTTGACTGGGTTTAAAACAGAAATAATTAAGGTTAAGTACAGTAGAGGTGGGTGCTGTTAGGGGTAAGTTAGATTTATTGTTTAAGGAGTTTTTTGAATTGATGAAATGAGTATTAAATTGTGATGCCATACACTCAAATGTATTATTGGAAAATGGAGGTGAGATTGAGGATTTTCCAGGGTTTAGGAGATAGTTAATACTCTGCCAAAACTTTTGGGGGTTGTTCTGGTGTTATTTTTGGCATATTTGGAAGTATGATTTTTTTTTGTCCTTGTTGATTTGTTTCTTAGCTTTATTTCTAAGTTGCATGTATGAGGTAAGGGTATCTTTGTCTTTGGAACTATGGCAAAGCAACCAGGTCCTATCTCTTTGTTTAAGAAGTATTTTAGTGTCTTTAGTAAGCCATGGTAGTTGTTTAGTTTTGCTATGTATCTTCCTTATAGGAGCTATGATGTTTAAGATCTCAAGGAATGTATTGTTAAAGTATTGTACAGCGAGGTCTAACTGGAGGAATTTTAATGGCAATCAGTCACATTGTTGTAGTAGTGAGTTGAATATAGTGGAGGAGTATTTTTAGTGCTGAGGATATATTTAAATATGATGTTATTAGGTGTGTGAACCTGCTTCCTGAGAAGAAAGGTTGGGGAATGGTCACTAAGTGAGTCTGGAAGATAGCCTGTTTGGTAGCCTAGTTTAGGTTTGTTTGTTAGTATCCAGTCTAGTATAGATTGTTTTTTATTATGTTTATCAATGCAAGTGGGGGAGTTACTGCTTTGAGAGAAATTGTAGAGGTTAATATAATTGGAGGGGGTCATCAGAGGAGCATGTAAGCCAGTCTAAGTTGAAGTTGCCTAGTACTATTGTTTCTTGGTTGAAGTTAGTTGATGCCGAACAGAGGAGGTTTTCTATGATGGATAGGTTATTCATTCATTTTGTTCCCCTTTGTGGTTCTGATAAGGCACTTTATACTTTGAAAAACAATTTTCCAGACTCTGGAAGTTGATGGTAATTATACAGTATACTTATAGGTTCATAGGTTCATAGGTAGGTACTAGGCTATTGGCCCTAGGGCCTATATAAGCCTAGCCAAAAAGGTACCCTGGCTTTCGCCATCCAAGAAAATTATTTTCCTGTGCCCCTGTCGAGCACAGCCACAGAAGTGATCCCCAGGGTGAATTTCCTATCTCCCATCCAATCATCAAGATTTTTCTTGAAGAGTGCTAATGAGGAGCTTTGTTTGATATAGATAGGTAGTTTGTTCCAGAGTATGGGAAGTCTCTGGGACAGGAAATCTATCCCTCCAGCATGCTCTGTTTATTGTGGTGACAAGGTTTAGGTCCCTAGAGCGTGTAGCTCAGAGGGATTGGGATTTCTTTAAGTGGAGCATATCCAACAGCTCTGGGTTTGACATAGCTTTGTATGTTACACAGAGATCGCCTCTGAATAGGCAATATGTGACGGGGTAAAGCTAGAGTTTTTTGAAACGGTCTGTGTAGGGCATCTGTTTGAGGCCAGTAATCCTCTTTGTGAGGTATTTCTGCTGCCTTTCTAGTTGTTGTAGATATCTTGTGAGGTACATACCAAAATGGGAATTGTATTCTATAATGGGTCTAATAGGTGATGAGTAGAGGGGAACAATGACCTCTTTTTTCCTGGATGAGAAACCTTTTTTGATGAGGTGTGCCATGTAGAAGGATTTCCTGACTACTGTGGTGGTGTGATTATCAAAGGAGAGACTACTGTCCACCTGTGTCCCAAGGTCTCTTATCACACTTTTGGTGTTAAGTAGACTATCGCCTATATGGTAGTTCATGGGTACAGAGTCTTTACCAAAAGGGATGACAATGCACTTTTTGGCGTTGAGCTTGAGGCCATGGCTTTGACACCAGGCATCTGTCTCAGTGAGGCCCTTTTGTAGGATATCCACATCATTAGGAGTTTCAATTATGGCTCCTAGTTTGCAGTCATCTGCGAACTTTATTAGCCAAAGACTTTCTGTGTTAGCCTGTACTTCTGAGAAGTAGATACCAAACAGGAGAGGACCCAGGACTGACCCTGTGATACTCCACTTGTCACTGGTCTGATGTTGGATTTGGAGTCTGCTAATTTCACAGTGTGGGTTCTGTCAGTGAGCCAGTTGGCAACCTATCTTGTGACATAGGGATTTATACCTAGTTTAGTGAGTTTATCTATAATTCCAGAGTGGGGGATGGTGTTGAAAGCCTTGGTGAGATCTGGATAGGTTGTGTGAACCACCTTACCCTCATCTACGGCTTTGGTGACTACTTCAAAGAAGTATATCAGGTTTAGGAGACATGATCTACCTTTTACAAACCCAAACTGGGTGGGGTCCAGAGTTTGGAGATTACCAGTGTTATTGTTTATAAGTTCCATGATGATACATTCCATAGCCTTGCAGACCAGGCTCATCAGGCTAATGGGGCGGTAGTTCCTGGGATCCATGGTGGCTCCCCCTTTGTGCAGTGGGATAACCATCGCTGTGCACCATTCAGCAGGCACAAAGCCTGAGGTGAGGCTATGATTGAATATGGTACTTAGGCGGGGTGCCAGTTCATTCTGCAGTTCATGTAGAGCGCAGCCTGGGATGTTGTCAGGTCTCATGGATGCTGCATTCTTGGCTTTGGAGAGTGTGGTTTCAGCTGTGATTACACAAACTTTGCATTCTTTTGGTATAGAGATGGGCCCTTTAGGGGGTGAGAAGGGTGTAAAGTTAGCACTGAACTTATCTGCCACGATGTTGGCAATACCAGTTGGTTCTGTATATTTAGTGCCATTGTGCTGTAACTCAGAGCAGATCTGAGTGTTGCCATTGAGATTCTTGACATAGCTATAGAATGCTTTGTGGTTGTCTTTAGAATCAGTGGTGATTTTGTTTTCATAACTAGCGTTGTAGGATTTTATGAGGGATCTCAGCTTTTTACTGAGGCTGACCAGGGAGTAGCTCCAAATATGGGATTTTACTCTTTTTTGCAACAGTTTCTTTCTTCTGTTGTAGAGTTTGTTTATGGCAGGAGACCACCAGATTGGCTTCCTTTTTTTGGGAGGATAGCATCTTGGTTCTATTAGGGATTGCACAATCCATGCACTCGTGTAAGTGCTTATAAAGTGCATTTTTGTAGGATTCAGTAGTCGTACCTCTATTGTCCATCTACATGGGTGTCGTGACCTTTGCCACTTCTGTCTTAAGAAGCGTGAAGTTGGCTTTGGAGAAGTTTTTACGGTGGTTTCTCTAATGGGGGTTGGGGGCGGGATGTGGATGTCTAGGGTGATTAGCTTGTGGTCGGATCTGACCAACGAGGAATTGACCTCCTGTGTGGAACACTGGTTGCCCATGTTAGTAATGACCAGGTCTAGGATATTGCTGCCCTGGTGGGGTGTGGATAAGATGATCCAAGACGTTGGAATTTATGAATTCCAGAAAACGTTGAGCAAAAGAGTTGGTAGATGAGTAGTTTTCCCAATTAATGGTGGTATAGTTGAAATTGGCCATTATTAGGGTGTTAGGTTGTACCCTAATATTTTCCAGTGTATCAAGAAATGATGAATGGGAGTCCTGGGGCATGGTAGGGGATCTGTAGCAAGCCTCAATTTGGATTGATGTCTTGCCCAGAGTTAGTTGCACTTGGATAATCTCAGATGCATTATGCTGAGCAACTAGCCTGGAGGTGTGGATATCCTTAATGAATATGGACATGCAAGTTGCAGCTTACTAACAGTGACTCGTGTAGCTGTATTCTTTTCATCCTCACAGTGCTTCTAATATATCTCTTTGTATATAGATATTTCAGTATTTGTTGGAATTAAATTTATAATGCAGACCTTCTGCTGCTAAATATTTTTAACTTTGAAGCTTTCTTTCACAGATTTCCACAATAAATGTGTTCAGCTTAATTAATCTTCCTGGTTAGCAAGCAGAAATAAACAAGAGAGTCATTATGGTGGCTATTTTCCAGAACCAACTTTAAGCAGAAAGCTCTTCATTTTTTCAATTATATGACAACTAGAGTCTCAGTATAAATATACCTGTTTAATTGATCTTTACCCTTTTTCCCTATGTGACACTGAATATAGGAAGATACATGCTGTTTTCTAAGGTGTTGTTCATAAAGTTGTTGCTGTGGAACACAGTTTATGATATACCTTTTGGTGAGTAACATGCATTTCTCATCCTGGTAGTAGGAACTGCATTTCTTAAATTAAAAAAATAAACAAAAAACAATGATTGTATTACAGACTAACCCAAGTAATGTATTCACTGAATTTTAAAGAGGTTCAATCTAGCAAAACTTGCTGTGAATCTTTGTGGAAATGAGTGAGGCTGATTTTGTTTTGAATGTAATAGTAATATTTAATATGGTAATGGCTGTCTTATGTGCCTTCTTTTTCCAAACTAGGTGCCTAATAATGACAACCATCATCATCATTAGTTGGGAGACCAGAACAGACTCTGTCCCCAGGATTCATGAAGCTTGGGTCAGGTGCAGGTGTAGCGTCGGCGTTATAACACCAAATACGGCCGCCAAGTGATTCAGGTATGAGCTGTTTCATGTGCACTACCTGCATACTCTACGCCCGCACAACTCCCGGGCCCTGAATGCTAATTACCCCATGTGCAGCAGTGTAGCATACAAATGAAGGTATGTAGCAATCCAGGAAGTGGTGCAGGCATAGTGTAAGCATGCAGAAATGTAAACCTTAGAAAAAGGTTTACATTTTTGCAAACATAAAATCGGAGCCATTACAAGCGACCAAACACATGTATTATATTGTTAATATATGCCAATGGCTAAGCATATAGCCATTGGCATAAAAAAACATGTACAAAATATAAAATTAACATTTAATATATATAGTCGCACTATTGCGACGTGGAAGCGCAGGGCAGCGGTGCACAAAGGGGATCATAAGGAAAATATAAAAATATAGAATAAAACCACAATTAAACACATATCATGATTTCCCCATAATAGTCAATGGCAGGCATGCTACACCATACTATGGTGCAAGGGTTGCTAAGGGGCTGTGATAGTGTTATGCACAGTAGCTAGGAATTAATAGGCAATGCCATGCAAATGAGAGGAGCAATAGTGAATCACAGATTCCCTGTTGGTGTAAGGATGCACCTCACAGCGTAGCGTTATAACACCTAGGTGTGTCCTTGAGATAAAGATGACATCAAGAGAGGGGTGTGTCGCCATTGCTGTAATCACATTGGAGCATTGCTAAACCGGTTTGCCCCTAGCTAGGCAAAGCTGCAGGATAGTGGTATGTTGAACTGGCCATAGCTATGCTTAGCTGAGACTACACAAGGTAACCGAGTATGCATGTGAACTGAGATGAAAACACGCGTAAACCTGGTAAACGAGTTTGCGCGGCGAGCACTGCAGCTGAAACAGGAAGGATATAGGAAAGAAATAAGGAAATGCTGCAGCAGTGAAATTGGAGTACAAATGACTAATTAACACCTAGGAGCCTACAGTGGGCCATTGACAACAGCTAACAAGGCTGCAAGCAGCTAACTGCAGAACAGGAAAGGGGAGGGGATGTACTGCAAAGAAAACAGTAAAGTGTCAAAGCAGAATAAAGCCGATTTGCAGTATATCAGCTACAAGGCACATTTTACCATGACTGGGTAGGGAAAGTACAAAACAAGAAAGATGGCAGGTGAATGCATGCCTGATAATGGGAGGGGATCCAAGTTTAAAAATGAATTAAAGGGCAACAGATTAATCAAGCCAGGCAAGCAGATCTCCACAGTAAAGGCCCCACACTTACAGCACTCATTGCAAAACCCATAATTAAGACACGCTGCAGCTGGAATAGCTCATACACACCCACTGACATAAGCAGCATCCATCGCACAATAGTATAAAGTGTGAAAGCACCTCACACACATTTGTGTATTCCCATACACTCTGCACCAGTGGTGTATGCAGACAGGGAACTTTTAGTATGTACATATTAGGGGCTGCCATAGCTTTGATCCACCAGCATGTGTTGGAGACTGAAGGTGGTGTGGAGGATGATGCACACGACCACCTCAGGCACCAGAGGAGGAGGAGAGTGTTCAGACCCAGGGTAACCTACCAGGGGCTACATGATCTGGAGATAGTAGAGCGTTACAGGGTGGACAGGGACACCCTACAGCAACTTGTGAAGCTGTGCTGGCCATGCCTCAGAGCCAGCACAAACAGAATGAAAGCCATCCCAGTGGATACAAAGGTATGTGTAAACCTGAGAATACTAGCCACAGGTACCTTTAAAAAAACAACTGGGGATATCATGGGGATCTCACAGGGATCAGCGTTCACACTTCCTGGATGCCATGTTACCACATGCCAATGAGCACATATACTTCCCCTGAATGCAGGAGGAGTTGGCCAGCAATATGTGCCTCTTCCACCATGTGGCAGAATACCCGGAGGTAGTGGGTGCAATAGACAGCATACACATACACATCAATTCACCACCCAGTGAGCAGGGTAGGTGCTACATAAACAGCAAGAGATACCCCTCCATCAACTTCCAGGTTGTGTGCAATGCCCAGGGCATTATCATGGATGTGTGTACTGGCAGCCCTGGAAGCTATCACAACTCCCACATCTGGCATGCCTCACAGCTGTATCAGTTATTTGCCAGGGGGGACATCCCAAATGGCCACCTGGTGTGGGATGCTGGCTATGCACTGGAACCATGGATGATGACTCCCATCAGAAATGCACACACACCCATGCAGGAACGCCATAATGAGGCACACACTCAAACCAGAATCATCATAGAGCATGTGCTTGGGATGCTGAAATCACGGTTCCATTGCTTGAACATATCTGGTGTAGCCTTACCGTACTCTCCAGGCACATGTGCCCACATCTTCATAGTATGTGCCATGCTACACAATATGGTCCTGCGGAAACAGCTGCAGCAGGGACAAAATGGTGAAGGCCCTCACAGCCCACCACCATTGTCAAGGGCCCCACAGGCACAGAGGTACTCAGACCACGAACACCCTGAGCCAGCCCCAGTAGGCAGACAGAGGCATGCCCAGTATGACCATGCCTTGGCAAAAGGGGAACGTATAGCACACACCCTGACAGTGTAGGCATCTAGGGACTGACACCTTTCTCCACCTGCACATACAGTAAAAATGGATGGCACACATACAAGCCTACCTGTAAATTGTCATGTATAGGCAGTCTACTGTGTGTAACCAAGATAGGCAGCCCTCAACTATTCCACACACAACTGCCATTCCATTGGCACAAGGTAAGTCAACATCTAAACAGTAAATTAAGCTATCAACATGTGCTGATACTGTATGTATAGATTCATAGGTAGGTACTTGGCCAACTGCCAGAGGCCATTCATAAGCCCAGCCAAAATGTCTCAGCTTTTGCCACCCCATTGCTTCATTAACTGTCCCTCTGTGGAGCAGAGCCAATGGTGGGATCCCTGGGGTGCATCTACTGTTCCCCATCCACTCTTCAAGGTTTCTCTTGCAGAGTGTTAGTGAGGGGCTTTGTATAATGTAGTTAGTGATGTTGTTCCAAAGTATGGGGAATATCTGTGACAGGAATCTGTCCCTCCAGCATCTTCCAGTTATTGTTGTGGCAAGGTTCAGCTCACTACAGTGTGTGACTCACTGTGACATGGATTTCCATAGGTGAAGCATATCCATTAAGCCTGAGTTCGACATGGCTGTGTTGGCCAGTGGAGATCATCTCTGGGTAAACGAGATGCCACTGAGTAAAGCAGGAGTTTATTCAGTCCGGCTGCATAGAACATATGTTGGAGGCCAGTATTCCCTTTGGCGAGGTACATTCGTGGACCTCTCAGCTGTTGGAAGTGTCTTCTGAGGTACATCCCAAATGGGTTATTATACCCTATGATGGGACTGATGAGTGATGAGTAAAGGGGCACTATAACCCCAGTATGTCTAAATGGGAATCCTTTAGTAATCAGATTGCCTACATAGGATGTTCTAATTACTGTGGAGATATGATTGTCAAAGGGGAAATCACTATCTACCTTAGTCCCCAGATGCCCCATTACCTCATCCATATTGAAGTGGCTGCCACTTATGTGTTAATATGTGGGTGCTTAATATTCCACAATGGAATGACCATGCAGTTAGAGGCACTTGGCTGGAGGCCATGATGTGCGGCCCCTTCAGGTTTGTCTGTATCAGCTGGACTATCAATCATGGCTCCCAGTTCGCAGTCATTGCCAAACATGGTCTGCCGTAGTCCACCTGTGTTTGCCTACACCTCTGAGAAGTATATGCCAAACAGTAGGGCTCCCAGGACTGAGTCCTGTGGGACACCAGTCATGACTGGTCAAGAGTTGGACCTGGAGACCACTAGTCGTACCATGTGGGTTCTGTGTGTAAGCCCGTTGGCAACCCAACCCGTGATGTATGGGTGTATGTACAGGCTGGTGTGTTTATCAATAATACCTGAGTGGGGCATGGTGTCAAAAGCCTTGGTGAGGTCCAGGTTGTATGTGTGAACCACCTCCCCTGTCATCTAACATCTTGGTGACTGTATGTAAGACATCAAACAGGTTCAGTAGGCATGAACCAAGCTGACCTGGGTTGGGTCACATGTTCAGAGGTTACCAATGTCTTTGTTAATGAGTGCCATGAGGATCCGATCCATACCATTGCAGACCAGGCTAGTCAGGCTTATGGGGTGGTAGTTACCATGGTCAGTTGTGATTCCACCTTGATGGAGTGGGATAACCATTGCCACGTGCCATTGTATGGGCATGTAGCCTGTGGAGAGGCTGAGGTTGGAAAACTTAATTAGGTGGGGGTCAGGTTGTCTTGTACAGTTTGCAAGGTGCAGTCTGGGACAACATCTGCCTCCACTGATGCTGTGTTCTGCTGTTAGAGAGGGCTATTTCCACCTGTGTGTCTCTGATGTGTGGGATACTTTACCTTTCGGGTAGTGTTGTGGGCTCTTTAGGCGGTGAAGTATGCACTGAATGTATCTGCAAGGACGTTGGCAATATCAGTAGGGTCAGCATATTTTCTGCTATATTTCACTGGCACAGTGCAAATCTGTGTGTCACCACTTAGATCCTTGACATAGCCAAAGAAGGCTTTGTGGTTATCTTTCGAATCCTTGCGTATTCTCCTGCTGATGTTAGCCTTGGATGATGTCATGAGGGACCTACGTATCATACTAATAGTGGTCACGAATATCTGCCCTTTGTGAGATTTGCTGTTTGTCCAGAACACTGTGCTACTTCTGTAGTATAGCCTCTTTATTGCAGAGGTCCACCAGACTGGTGTCCTTGTCTAGGAGGAGTGAGTTCTGGTTTACCAGTGATGGTATGATCCATACATCCATGTAGGTGCTTATAGACTGCATTTGTAAATCTGTCTGTATCTTGAGCAGTGTTTCTCCTTAGCGAGGGGGCTGTGAAACCACCCACCCCTGTCACTAGTAGTGTAAACTTAGCTGTAGGAAAGGTATACACTATGGTATCCATGGGTGAGGGAGATGCTTGGGTGTGGAAACAGTGAATAGTTCATGGTCAGATCTAACCAGTGACTGTTTAACTCTGCTGTGGTGCACCTGTTGCCCATGTTGGTGATGACCACTACTAGTATGTTTCCACCCCTCGTTAGGAAGGTTACCACCTGATACAGGGCATATGAGGTGATAAATTCCAGGAAGCGCTGGGCCTGGAAGTGAGTACTGGAGTAAGTTTCCCAGTTAATGGCATGGTAGTTGACATCAACCAATGCCAGGGTGTGCATTAGGACTGTCATTTCTCCACTGTCTCCAGGTAGGTGGAGTGGTGGTCCTGGGTCATGGAGGGTGATCTGTAGCAGGCCACAGTTTACATTGCAGTTGTGGCTTATGTTAACTGCACATGGATGATCTCAGAGGTATCATGCTGCCCCACTAACCTGGAGGTGTAGGTATCCCTGATGAATATGGATACACCCCCTCCATGTCTGTGTCAGTCCATGTTCTGTGGCTGAAATGTGTGCTATGGGTTGTAGTCTGGTAGTGCTGGTGTGCTCTCAGGAGCCTTAAGACAGATCTCAGTTACTGCACAGATGTTGATGTTGTCCATCCTGAGGAGTGCTGTGAGTGCATGCATGTTGTGATCACAACCCCTGGTGTTGAGTAGCATAACCCTCATTGATTCTGCTATTGTGCTGTTTATGGAGCTGGTATTCACCTTCGAGACTCTCCTAAATAAAGCACCATGGGGGTACCAATAGCCTTGGCCAGTATTCCAAAGCCTAAGGCTGACGCATAGGTCGGTATGGTATGGTTGCATGCATGTTCCCCATCTGTGCTTGTTTCTCATCTCTCCTGTAGGTAACCTACTGGTAAGCAATAGAAAGCCTTAAACTTATACAAGTCTTCTAGCTTCCAAGATAGGCTTTTGGAGTGACTAAGTATCAGTGTTCTGTATGCTCTTGCTGTACTTAACTGTTTCCTGACTACATGGTGATTTCTCACTGTATATTTTGATCTGAAGGTCTGTTTATTCCCATATTATGACTGTGATGGCCTGCACTTTAGAAGTTCACAGATAGCCTACTACCTATCTGCCCAAGGGCAATTAGAAGCATAGCTACAGTGTGCTGGCTTTCTCCGGACCATTGATGAAGTAACTGAGCCTCTGTCAAGCATAGTCAATGAAGCAATACCAGGCAGAGTTGCTAGAAGCTGTTGAAGAATGGGGTTGTGGAGGGTGATAGGGGCACTTAGTGATCTAAAGAGGGCATGTTAATGTGACAATTCAACACCATTCAATTTCCCCACATGTCTCACAGCTATCAAACTGGACAGGCTCCCCCACCCCCTGGCTGTATGGTTCTGGGACACATGATCCCAGGGGTGTATATTCTGTTACCCATTCACACAACAAGGTTTCCCTTGAAGTGTGTCAGTGAGGGGCTATGCCTAATGTAGTTAGGAATGTAATGTATTGTCTCACAGTACATTTGTTATATGTTGTTATTTCAAGAGTAAGTGAAGCTCAGTGCGTTTGGAGGCCTCCGCCCCTTGCTTAGCCTAGCTTACACATAGAAATCATCTAAATAGGAAATAGACGGAAGCAATGTTAATGTCAACAATATAATGGTTACAGCATCTGCATAGTATCTGTGCATTCAAGGTCCCAATCCCGATAAAGGCAGGGATGTTTATCATGTTCAAACGTATACCTTAACCACAGCTTGCAAATATAGGTAGTAATCGTCTATATGATAAACATTCAAAACACCCATATAAACATGTGTGCTGGAGAGTACAGTCAACAGAGAATGTAATGTTATGTCAGCACATAGTGAGATGTTACTTCACTGATATATATATATCCTGAGTAGTTAGCAGATATGGCCATGTTTGCGCGCACAGGTTATGCATTACAAAGTTTGTCTAACTGTGTTCAACCGCTGCTATAATGTCACACAAACACTTTTAAACATGCTTACAACTGCTTAAATGAGCCTTATTCTGGAGTAAAAAACATTTTTAAAGCATC
>NC_056731.1:69729968-69746068 GCF_019279795.1 Protopterus annectens
TGAACTGAGATGGAAACACGCGTAAACCTGGTAAACGAGTTTGCGTGGCGAGCACCGCAGCTGAAACAGGAAGGATATAGGAAAGAAATAAGAGAGAAAGTGCCCATAGCAGCAGTACAGAAATTAGAGTACAAATGACTAATTAACACCTAGAGCCTACAGTGGGCCATTGACAACAGCTAACAAGGAGCTGCAGGCAGCTAAATTCCTACCAGAACAAGGAAAGGGAGGGGATGTACTGCAAAGAAAACAGTAAAAGTGTCAAAAGCAGAATAAAGCCGATTTGCAGTATATCAGCTACAAGGCAATAATTTTACCATGACTGATGAGAAAGTACAAAACAAGAAAAGATGGCAGGTGAGATGCATGCCTGAAGTAATGGGAGGGGACCAAGTTTAAAAATGAATTAAAGAGGCAACAGGATTAATCAAGCCAGGCAAGCAGATTTCCACAGTAAAGGCCCCACACTTACAGCACTCATTGCAAAACCCATAATTAAGCATTTCAGCTGCAGCTACGGAATAGCTCATACACACCCACTGACATAAGCCAGCATCCATGCTTTACAATAGTATAAAGTGTGAAAGCACCTCACACACACATTTGTGTATTCCCATACACTCTGCACCAGTGGTGTATGCAGACAGGGAACTTTAAGTAATGTACATATTAGGGGCTGCCATAGCTTTTGATCCACCAGCATGTGTTGAGAGACTGAAGAAGGTGGTGTGGAGGGATGATGCAACACGTTACCACCTCAGGCACCAGAGGAGGAGGAGAGTGTTCCAGACCCAGGGTAACCTACCAGGGCTACATGATCTGGAGATAGTAGAGACATTACAGGATGGACAGGGACACTCTACAGCAACTTGTGGAGCTGTGCTCGCCATCTCAGAGCCAGCACAAACAGAATGAAAGCCATCCCAGTGGATACAAGGTATGTGTAAACCTTGGAGAATACCAGCCACAGGTACCTTTAAAAAACAACTAGGGGATATCATGGGGATCTCACAGGGATCAGCGCTCACACTTCCCCATATGGATGCCATGTTACATGCCAATGAGCACATATACTTCCCCTGAATGCAGAAAGGAGGAGTTGGCCAGCAATATGTGCCTCTTCCACCATGTGGCAGAATACCCCGGAGGTAGTGGGTGCAATAGACAGCATACACATACACATCAATTCTACCACCCAGTGAGCAGGGTAGGTGCTACATAAACAGCAAGAGATACCCTCCATCAACTGCCAGGTTGTGTGCGATGCCCAGGGCATTATCATGGATGTGTGTACTGGCAGCCCTGGGAGCAGTCACAACTCCCACCTCTGGCATGGCTCACAGCTTCCCAGTATCAGTTATTTGCCAGGGGACATCCCAAATGGCCACCTGGTGTGGGATGCTGGCTATGCACTGGAACCATGGATGATGACTCCCATCAGAAATGCACACACACCCATGCAGGAACGCCATAATGAGGCACACACTCAAACCAGAATCATCATAGAGCATGTGTTTGGGATGCTGAAATCCGCGGTTCCATTGCTTGAACATATCTGGTGTAGCCTTACCGTACTCAGGCACATGTGCCCACATCTTCATAGTATGTGCCATGCTACACAATATGGTCCTCACCGGAGAGGAAACAGCTGCAGCAGGGACAAAATGGTGAAGGCCCTCACAGCCCACCACCATTGCCAAGGCCCCACAGGCACAGAGGTACTCAGACCACGAACACCCTGATCCAGCCCCAGTAGGCAGACAGAGGCATGCCCAGTATGACCATGCCTTGGCAAAGGAAATTATAGCACACACCCTGACAGTGTAGGCATCTAGGGACTGACACCTTTCTCCACCTGCACATACAGTAAAAATGGATGGCACACACACAAGCCTACCTGTAAATTGTCATGTATAGGCAGTCTACTGTGTGTAACCAAGATAGGCAGCCCTCAACTATTGCACACACAACTGCCATTCCATTGGCACAAGGTAAGTCAACATCTAAACAGTAAATTAAGCTATCAACATGTGCTGATACTGTATGTATAGATTCATAGGTAGGTACTTGGCCAACTGCCAGAGGCCATTCATAAGCCCAGCCAAAATGTCTCAGCTTTTGCCACCCCATTGCTTCATTAACTGTCCCTCTGTGGAGCAGAGCCAATGGTGGGATCCCTGGGGTGCATCTACTGTTCCCCATCCACTCTTCAAGGTTTCTCTTGCAGAGTGTTAGTGAGGAGCTTTTGTATAATGTAGTTAGTGATGTTGTTCCAAAGTATGGGAATATCTGTGACAGGAATCTGTCCCTCCAGCATCTTCCAGTTATTGTTGTGGCAAGGTTCAGCTCACTACAGTGTGTGACTCACTGTGACATGGATTCCCATAGGTGAAGCATATCCATTAAGCCTGAGTTCGACATGGCTGTGTTGGCCAGTGGAGATCATCTCTGGGTAAACGAGATGCCACTGAGTAAAGCAGGAGTTTATTCAGTCCGGCTGCATAGGACATATGTTGGAGGCCAGTATTCCCTTTGGCGAGGTACATTAGGTGGACCTCTCAGCTGTTGGAAGTGTCTTCTGAGGTACATCCCAAATGGGTTATTATACCCTATGATGGGACTGATGAGTGATGAGTAAAGGGGCACTATAACCCCAGTATGTCTAAATGGGAATCCTTTAGTAATCAGATGGCCTACATAGGATGTCCTAATTACTGTGGAGATATGATTGTCAAAGGGGAAATCACTATCTACCTTAGTCCCCAGATGCCCCATTACCTCATCCATATTGAAGTGGCTGCCACTTATGTGTTAATATGTGGGTGCTTAATTTTCCACAATGGAATGACCATGCAGTTAGAGGCACTTGGCTGGAGGCCATGATGTGAGGCCCCTTCAGGTTTGTCTGTATCAGCTGGACTATCAATCATGGCTCCCAGTTCGCAGTCATTGCCAAACATGGTCTGCCGTAGTCCACCTGTGTTTGCCTACACCTCTGAGAAGTATATGCCAAACAGTAGGGCTCCCAGGTCTGAGTCCTGTGGGACACCAGTTGTGACTGGTCAAGAGTTGGACCTGGAGACCACTAGTCGTACCATGTGGGTTCTGTGTGTAAGCCCGTTGGCAAC
The DNA here is from genome assembly GCF_019279795.1 of Protopterus annectens. Lineage (NCBI taxonomy): Eukaryota > Metazoa > Chordata > Ceratodontiformes > Protopteridae > Protopterus > Protopterus annectens. Next base: position 69,733,097 of record NC_056731.1, read on the forward strand.
CCAACCCGTGATGTATGGGTGTATGTACAGGCTGGTGTGTTTATCAATAATACCTGAGTGGGGCATGGTGTCAAAAGCCTTGGCGAGGTCCAGGTAGTATGTGTGAACCACCTCCCCTGTCATCTAACGTCTTGGTGACTGTATGTAAGACATCAAACAGGTTCAGTAGGCATGAACCAAGCTGACCTGGGTTGGGTCACATGTTCGGAGGTTACCAATGTCTTTGTTAATGAGTGCCATGAGGATCCGATCCATACCATTGCAGACCAGGCTAGTCAGGCTTATGGGGTGGTAGTTACCATGGTCAGTTGTGATTCCACCTTGATGGAGTGGGATAACCATTGCCACGTGCCATTGTATGGGCATGTAGCCTGTGGAGAGGCTGAGGTTGGAAAACTTAATTAGGTGGGGGTCAGGTTGTCTTGTACAGTTTGCAAGGTGCAGTCTGGGACAACATCTGCCTCCACTGATGCTGTGTTCTGCTGTTAGAGAGGGCTATTTCCACCTGTGTGTCTCTGATGTGTGGGATACTTTACCTTTCGGGTAGTGTTGTGGGCTCTTTAGACTGCGGTGAAGTATGCACTGAATGTATCTGCAAGGACGTTGGCAATATCAGTAGGGTCAGCATATTTTCTGCTATATTTCACTGGCACAGTGAAAATCTGTGTGTCACCACTTAGATCCTTGACATAGCCAAAGAAGGCTTTGTGGTTATCTTTCGAATCCTTGCGTATTCTCCTGCTGATGTTAGCCTTGGATGATGTCATGAGGGACCTACGTATCATACTAATAGTGGTCACGAATATCTGCCCTTTGTGAGATTTGCTGTTTGTCCAGAACACTGTGCTACTTCTGTAGTATAGCCTCTTTATTGCAGAGGTCCACCAGACTGGTGTCCTTGTCTAGGAGGAGTGAGTTCTGGTTTACCAGTGATGGTATGATCCATACATCCATGTAGGTGCTTATAGACTGCATTTGTAAATCTGTCTGTATCTTGAGCAGTGTTTCTCCTTAGCGTGGGGGCTGTGAAACCACCCACCCCTGTCACTAGTAGTGTAAATTTAGCTGTAGGAAAGGTATACACTGTGGTATCCATGGGTGAGGGAGAGGCTTGGGTGTGGAAACAGTGAATAGTTCATGGTCAGATCTAACCAGTGACTTTAACTCTGCTGTGATGCACCTGTTGCCCATGTTGGTGATGACCACTTCTAGTATGTTTCCACCCCTCGTTAGGAAGGTTACCACCTGATACAGGGCATATTAGGTGATAAATTCCAGGAAGCGCTGGGCCTGGAAGTGAGTACTGGAGTAAGTTTCCCAGTTAATGGCATGGTAGTTGACATCAACCAATGCCAGGGTGTGCATTAGGACTGTCATGTTTTCCACTGTCTCCAGGTAGGTGGAGTGGTGGTCCTGGGTCATGGAGGGTGATCTGTAGCAGGCCACAGTTTACATTGCAGTTGTGGCTTATGTTAACTGCACATGGATGATCTCAGAGGTATCATGCTGCCCCACTAACCTGGAAGTGTAGGTATCCCTGATGAATATGGATACAGCCCCTCCATGTCTGTGTCAGTCCATGTTCTGTGGCTGAAATATGTGCTATGGGTTGTAGTCTGGTAGTGCTGGTGTGCTCTCAGGAGCCTTAAGACAGATCTCAGTTACTGCACAGATGTTGATGTTGTCCATCCTGAGGAGTGCTGTGAGTGCATGCATGTTGTGATCACAACCCCTGGTGTTGAGTAGCATAACCCTCATTGATTCTGCTATTGTGCTGTTTATGGAGCTGGTATTCACCTTCGAGACTCTCCTAAATAAAGCACCATGGGGGTACCAATAGCCTTGGCCAGTATTCCAAAGCCTAAGGCTGACACATAGGCTGGTATGGTATCGTTGCATGCATGTTCCCCATCTGTGCTTGTTTTTCATCTCTCCTGTAGGTAACCTACTGGTAAGTAATAGAAAGCCTTAAACTTATACAAGTCTTCTAGCTTCCAATATAGGCTTTTGGAGTGACTAAGTATCAGTGTTTTGTATGCTCTTGCTGTACTTAACTGTTTCCTGACTACATGGTGATTTCTCACTGTATATTGTGATCTGAAGGTCTGTTTATTCACATATTATGACTGTGATGGCCTGCACTTTAGAAGTTCACAGATAGCCTACTACCTATCTGCCCAAGGGCAATTAGAAGCATAGCTACAGTGTGCTGGCTTTCTCCGGACCATTGATGAAGTAACTGAGCCTCTGTCAAGCATAGCCAATGAAGCAATACCAGGCAGAGTTGCTAGAAGCTGTTGAAGAATGGGGTTGTGGAGGGGGATAGGGGCACTTAGTGATCTAAAGAGGGCATGTTAATGTGACAATTCAACACCATTCAATTTCCCCACAGGTCTCACAGCTATCAAACTGGACAGGCTCCCCCACCCCCTGGCTGTATGGTTCTGGGACACATGAACCCAGGGGTGTATATTCAGTTACCCATTCACACAACAAGGTTTCCCTTGAAGTGTGTCAGTGAGGGGCTATGCCTAATGTAGTTAGGAATGTAATGTATTGTCTCACAGTACATTTGTTATATGTTGTTATTTCAAGAGTAAGTGAAGCTCAGTGCGTTTGGAGGCCTCCGCCCCTTGCTTAGCCTAGCTTACACGTAGAAATCATCTAAATAGGAAATAGACGGAAGCAATGTTAATGTCAACAATATAATGGTTACAGCATCTGCATAGTATCTGTGCATTCAAGGTCCCAATCCCGATAAAGGCAGGGATGTTTATCATGTTCAAACGTATACCTTAACCACAGCTTGCAAATATAGGTAGTAATCGTCTATATGATAAACATTCAAAACACCCATATAAACATGTGTGCTGGAGAGTACAGTCAACAGAGAATGTAATGTTATGTCAGCACATAGTGAGATGTTACTTCACTGATATATATATATCCTGAGTAGTTAGCAGATATGGCCGTGTTTGCACGCACAGGTTATGCATTACAAAGTTTGTCTAACTGTGTTCAACCGCTGCTATGTCACACAAACACTTTTAAACATGCTTACAACTGCTTAAACGAGCCTTATTCTGGAGTAAAAAACATTTTTAAAGCATCGCAGGTGTTGAACCCTGGACCATGCACACTATAGTAGATAGTCAGCTTTCCTTTGATAACCATGTTGCCAAGGTGGTTAGAAAATCCTTCTATGTGACCCATCTGATCACGAAAGGGTTCACATCAAGATCTAAGGATGTAATGGTGCCCCTCTACTCTTTCCTCATCAGACCCATTATTGAGTACAATGCACCAATTTGTATGTACCTGGCTAGGCATCTCCAGCAGCTGGAGAGACCACAGAGGTACCTCACTAAGAGGATTACTGGCCTCAAACAGTTGCCCTATGCAACACGATTGAAAAAACTAAGACTTTTCTCTGTTGCATACTGCCTTCTCAGAGGTGATCTCTGTCTAATATACCGAGCCATGTCCAACCCAGAACTGTTGAACATGCTCCATCTTAGCAAAACCAAATTCACTTGAGCTACATGCTCTAGGGATATAAACCTCAGCACAACAAAGAATAGAACATGCTGGAGGGATAGATTCCCTTCGCAAAGACTTCCTTTGCTATGGAACAAGGTCCTGATCTACACAAGACAGAGCCCCTCACTATCACTCTTCAAGAGGAACCTTGATGAGTGGATGGGTAACAGAAAGTTCACACGAGGAATCATACCAACAGCTCTAATAGATAGGGGCCAAGGGTACTAGCTGCTAGATCAAGGGCCTAGGGAACTAACCAAAGGGGCGGTGAATACTGCACAATGTGGCTGGGCTAATATATACCTTTGGGCAAATAGCCCAGTACCTACCTATGAACCTAAGAACCTATAGTCATGGGATTTACTACTAAGCCATCTTAGGTGTATACATGTTTCACGGTCTTGAGACTACACCTTATACCATATGCATTCCACTGTAATGATCACAAATGGGACCGTCACTTTGTGTACATATGTACAGTACATTGTAATGTACTGTAGTTTGTGAACCAACACATTCCAGTCTACATATGTATTACTGTTACAAATGAATGTGATATATATATATATATATATATATATATATATATATATATATATATATATATATATATATATATATATATATATATATATAATACAGTTACATGAATAGCCATATATATAAACATCTATGAACACACTTTGTGACACAGAAGCTCTCCAAAGGAATTGGAGTGTACACATAACACATGCAGCTCTGGTATTATAGCTATTAATATTAACCTAATTCACCATAGAAGGGATGGTTGTTGTGTATATAAAGATTGGGGTGGGGGAGGAATGATGGGTAATGAAATCATGCATCAAGGAGGGCCTGAGTCGGATGTTCAATAAGTGAACTGGATGGGTATATATGGAGTTGTTGTGACTTTCAGCTTTTCCCGGTTAGGGGTCGCCACAGCGGAACTCGGTCTGCTAATGATTAGCAGTTGATTTTTACGTACCGAGTTGCTAGCCCTGATGCACAACCTCATTCATGCATGTCTCCACGCAGAAGACGCTCTAACTGAGAGTCGAACCAGACAGCATCTTACTGTGAGGCGACAACGCTACCGCAGCACCACCACTACAGAAGGACACAAAACAAGAACCTTTCTCATTCATAATACACCCTGTCATGTCACATTGCAACACCTAATTTCAAAAACATATGAACATTAACATGTATCAGACATATGTACACCAACTGACTATCACATTTGTTTTCAGTAGTGAGGAATGCCTGTAGTAAAATGTATATTCTAAACACCATAACATTTGTACATATCTCAGATGCCTTAGTGATAAAGTCAGTGACTGTGGTGTTCATGGTCCCGTGTTCAAGACCTGCAAGGGCTGTTAAGTTATTTTGAGGGCCAAAATAAGGGCTGTTGGATGCAGGTGGATTAAAGCACTCTTAAGCAGTTGTAAGCGGGTTTCCACGGGTTTGCGCGATGATAAGCAGCGCTGAAACACGGTAAATGGAGGAGTGCTTCACAGGTTTAACCTTTGCTTAATGTCGCGCAGACCATGGGCAAACCTGCTTACAACCGTGTAAATGTGCGTTATTCACACTTTCCCTACCAGTGCCTACTCTGAGAGGTAAAATAATAACACCTTCTAGGATTAGAACCAGCAACCATGTACTCCATCCTCAGAGTAACCTAACACTAAGCTACCTGGGATGTACCTATTCCAGTTGTGTATGCAGACAGGTTAAAACACAAAAGGGAGGAATGTGTTGAAATAGGACAACCCGCCATGTACCCAATGAAAGGTGTATGCTCATATATATATATATATATATATATATATATATATATATATATATATATATATATATATATATATACACACATATATATATATATATATATATATATATAGAGAGAGAGAGAGAGAGAGAGAGAGAGATACATAAAGACATGTTGATATATACAGGTCTACATATATATGTAGATATATAGATAGGTTAAAAACATCTACACATCTATGGAGGTACAGATAAATGTTTGCAATAATATATATATCTATATACATATACACACACACACACACACATATATATATATATATATATATATATATATATATATATATATATATATATATATATACACACACATACATATATGTGTGTAGGCAGCATCCGAAATGTTCATATCTGAGTATAACATGGACCATCGCAATCACACATTCCACCCCCCCAAACAATATGAACATAACATATGAAGAGTATATGCCAATACACTATTACAAATATGTTCTATGGACACAGTCACCAACACAACTGCAATGACTGAAAATATCCATGACAGAAATACACAGACAACTTTCATTTTGCATAACTTTATCACATTCCAAAGTATTGCCAAAAGGATTCAAGGACTAACAGTACCTGCATGCTATACAGGAAGCATTTAACAGTGCCTTAATGAATCAGCCTGCAATTACCATAGTATTAGTGCACTAAGGGATAGGTGTTCACATAGGGAAAGAACACCCACAGACGTATAGCCGTTGTATAAAAGGGGTTCCTACACACCTGCATGTGCTATGTACACCCACCAACATCTACTCCACAACTAAAATAATGACATCAATACATACTGTCATACCATAACCAATTATTCAACTACTGTACAACATCTGCTGAAACCTTAACATACCTGGACACAGACACACTAACATGGCCCTATGTGAAATAGTTGCTGTTATACAATTGAACAGCTGCTGATGTAACAGGGTTTGTATGAACTGATCCCGTACAGAGGGATGAAAGGTTCGTGCACCAGGAAGTGTTACCGAGTACTGATTATCAGCACAGTATGATACACAGTAACACCAAACTAAATATGTCTGGTAAGCACACTGTAAACCCCCTAACATTATAGGCATAGCTATGCAGCCTTGAGCTGGTCAAACAACCTGGCCAGACTGAAACATATGCAGAAGTATTAGGTACAGACAAACCCTACACAAGTAGCAATGTTCAGAAATATAACAGCAGTACTCACATTTAGACCAAATCCTCTAGGCATTACATACAATATATTACTGTTCATCTCCATACAGCTGTTGCAATAGATTCCAAACAACACTTCCACGCTGTCTTCCTCACAAGTAAGGCAAAGGGACAATGCCCAAGTGGAGTACTCAGTTATACTCCACTGTTGCCATGGTATTGGCTAAGGCAGTAGCAGTGCAGTTGATCTGCATGTAATTAGCTACTTAGGAACACCAACTGGTTATCGGGATAGCACATGTTACTGATCTGTAACTATAAAAGGTTGCCTTGTCACACATTCAGACCATCTGTATCTACCTGTAGGACAGTACAAAACACTGAAAGACGAACCGAAAACGAGTATTATACTAGTCAATAACACCTCCAGTTACTAAGAAGGTATGTATAACATGTAGTATGCCTGTGTATGTAGTACCTGTTCTGTAGGCATTACAGTGTAATCAATGCATATAGTGGAAATAGCTATCTTGTAGCGATGTATTGTTGAGCAGTAGTAATGCTTGTAGTAGTCTATGTGTGTACTGCTGTAGGTCACAAGGCAAACTCCGCATACACCACAAGGGATGATATGGGCTTGGAACTCAACAATTCACTTCCAGCCATTGTCAGTGTCAAGATTGGTCCAACAAGTATGTGCTGTAACAGGGGATAGTATAGATCAAGGGAGGTCATCGCCCCCCTGTACTCATCACTCATTAGACCTATGATTGAGTACAATGCCCCATTCGGAATGTATCTGACCAGACACCTGCAGCAGCTGGAAAGGCCCCAAATGTTCCTCACCAAAAGGATAAAGGGTCTCAAAAATATGTCTTATGCTGCCCGACTGAAAGAACTCCAGCTCTATTCAGTCTCATACCGCTTGCTCAGAGGTGACCTGTGCCTGACATATAAGGCCATGTCAAACCCTGATTTGATGAATATGCTTCACCTCAAAAATCTAGATCCCTCAGAACCAAGGGGAGACTTAAACCTTGATACGGTATTAATAGAACATGCTGGAGGGACAGATTCATCACCCAGAGACTCCCTATGCTGTGGAACAAAATCCCGGTACATGTGAGGCAGAGCACCTCGCTGGCCTTGTTCAAGAGGAATCTTGACCAATGGATGGGGGATCGCAGATATACCCCAGGGATTACTTCAGTGTCACTGCTTGACAGAGGCACAGCAAAATAATAGGCATAGTTTTATTCAAACTAAAGGGGTGGCGAAAGCCAAATAACTATGGGCTAGGCTTATAAATGCCCTTGGGCAGATAGCCTAGTATGAACCTATGAACCTATGAACCTATGAACATGTCAAAGGTGGGCTTACCGTGCAAATATGATGTGCATTGTGGGATATTGTGCCAATAACTGTGTAATGTACAGTATTTTAGGCAGATCTATATTCCATTCTACATAGCAGTTCTGTTATGTTATGCAAACAGTAGTTATGTCTATTGGCAATTACAATACTCAATAACAGGATACATATCATTTGTATTCATCTGACAGTTTAGCAGCATGATAGCAAAGATAATTGGAAGAGCTAGGTAACTATCCATGCACATAACACGTCATATCCACCTCTCTAGTATCGTTTGCAAGCAATAACAGCTGTGCATGTGTACATGTTATGCAAATGTGTAGTGACCCTTGTTACAGGGCTGGACATCTCTAGTATCATTTGCAGGCAAAAACAGCTGTGCATGTGTACATGTTATGCAAATGTGTAGTGACCCTTGTTACAGGGCTGGACCTCTCTAGTATCGTTTGCAAGCAATAACAGCTGTGCATGTGTACATGATATGCAAATGTGTAGTGACCCTTGTTACAGGGCTGAACCTCCCTAGTATCGTTTGCAAGAAATAACAGCTGTGCATGTGTACATGTTATGCAAATGTGTAGTGACCCTTGTTACAGGGCTGGGCCAAATGGCTATGTGCACACCTACATAGAGTGGCTATTGAGAGTAGAGATACACTGGTTGAACTGCCAGGTTTGTGTAGCCTAATATCTCATTGCCAACCTAACAGCCACTTGCACATACTGTATGTAAGGTAGTGCACAGTACTGGTAATGAAACAGGTTGCATATCATCTTTAACTCCAGTGTAACATCTGCAGTAGGGGTGTAAGATGTAGGAGACTGCTGCCCATGTGTAATAGCCGCTTCATAGGTGATGGCTTACAATATCTGATTATATCCCAATCATGTTGATAGTGGCATCAGAGTCTATTGATACATGACTCTGTTTGGAGAGTGGGTGTCTGTGTCCATCAGAGCTCATGGTCTTGGTGGATATGTGAGTATATACCCAGAGAAGGAAACAGACCTGTAGACACTTGCATCATCTGTAATCAACTAACAGGATGTGATGTGCTCTTCAGAGGAGGATTGCTGCTAAAGGTAGCTACAATGTTTCTGTAATAGCCAGTGTTGTCATGTCCATAACACAAATATTTACATGTGAGCATCACTGTCTAAAGCATCTTCATAAGCAATAAGTAAACTAAATACAGTACTTGGTACTTGTAGAACTGAATGCTAATACAGGCATGTCCACTAGTCAGCTACTGGTGTTTACTAATGTCAGCTTTGTGTATGTGGCCATCCTGGGGGAATGTAATCTCTATGCCACGTACACTGCCAAACCCACCTAACACCACGCCCCACACATTGTTTGGGATGCAGCTACAGGGGTAAGCTGGAAGGCAGTCCAGTCTACAGCCATGACTGGGCTGAACAGTCATGAGGTGTAGGTAAACACATGCATCTCATCATCACAACCAACACATACCCTTACCAGAACACAGTAAGGACACCCACACATACTACCAGAAATCACACACATTCATAGACGCTTCTAAGTATCTGGCCAAACAAGTGACCTCCCAAGCTGGAAGAGACAGACAATGAAATACACAAACTGTATGACATAGTTTGCATAATTGTGCCACACCTCAGCACACGTGGCAGGAAACATGCCCAACAGTACTCATTTGTGAATGCAAACTCTAGCACTATGTTACACACCAACCTATACGAGGGCATGCATACTGTCAGCTGCCTGTCTGCCATGATTAGCCACATACCTATACACTCAGACCACCTTTTGAACTATACACATGGCTCTGGCATATTCCATGTTGTTGTGCAGGACCTGTGATGCAGTAGCCTGGACTGCATGGAAACACATGTAGGAACTGTCAGGTCTTGTAATCCATGCAGGTATGTCCCAAGGCCTGGGTAGCATTCTGCCATTGGCCAGAATGATACTGCAGTAAAGGGACAAAAGGATTGTATTCCACAATTGTCTAGTGTCATGGTGCATGTCACAGGGTATCCAGTATCTGTCTGCCTGGGATAACATGGTTGACAGACCATGATGCTTTGCCAGACAGGCCCTGCACCTGTCACCCCTGGGAATCTGGATACTGACTAGGACTCATGCTTTCCCTACAGTGCCTTCATCATGCACAGTTCAAGTGAAGGTCCACTGCTGTTACAGGGACAGCCAAGGAATAAACTGTGTCTCGCTACACAATGATACATGTCAGAAACACTATATGGACACACATATGTCAATTCCTAACATGGAGAACATATCTATGCAGTGGCTGAGACATGTTTCAACACTTTGGAGAGCACAACTGCATGACCATGTTATAACACATACCTCACCTCTTGCCCATTATCCTTTATTGGAACACATGGGCCGCAGGTGTGTCCATATTCCTGAAGGACATGTACACCCGCACGCTAGTTGCACTTGCATAACTTCAGATGCATTATGCTGAGCAACTACCTTTGTGCCGAAGTGGAATTCAAATTGCACCTTGCGACAGATAACCCACCATGCCGTGGATTTCCCAACTGTCATAATGAGCGGTAATGAGGAAGAGTAGGTCTGAGACAGAAAACCATAATAATGGCTACTCTCAACTATTCCATTATGAACTGGGAAGACTCCTCATGTACCAACACCTGCGCTCAATGCATGTTGGATTCCATCAACCCCAATGACCTTGATCACAGTAGCCACACAAACAGGGCTATCAGTATGCTACACATAGTCAGTCTCCAATGCCAATGTTATGTTTTCTAAGAGCAGAGTGGTGACTGTCATGGCACCCATGCAGATGGACAATGCATATGCAAATGCTGAATCCTACACAAATGAACCTTAAGCAGTGACATATGTGCAGTGATTGTGCCATTGAAACAGAACCAGGATTCAACCAAACACAAACAAGAAGGCAAACTGGTGGTACCATGCTTTAAACTGTACCACAGAAGGTAGTAACTGTTGCAAGAGTGAACACACATGAGTGTAGGTGATCCCTGGTCAGCCTCAGTAAGATGCAGATACATCATATAAAACCACACAAAGCTACTGTGAAACTAATCAGCCACATATTATGGGGCCAAGCACAGAGCATTCTATAGCTGTCATTAATCGTAATGGCAACGACAAGACCTGCCATGCTGCACAGCACTATGGCATGGGAAGTACTGCACCTACAGAAATAGCACCTGTTCATCCAGATAGGGTCTTGGAGAACCTAAACCCACTCCCACCCCCCCAACAGGTACACTTAGTAATATATCCATGCACACTACAGGGCCCCTGTAATAACTATGCAGGTATATACTGCACTGTCTAAAGCTACACATACAGCTTTCATGGGACCTGTCAACATCCCAGGGTGTATCCTACACAAATGTAAGAACAATCAGCTATCCACATACACATCATGTTCAATCATAGCTCCATGTCAGGCTGTGTATACGCCAAATGGTGTGCAGCAACAGTTATCACACCCCACAAAGGGAAAAACACCATTGATAATGGGAAATAGTGCACAACTACCCTGCTGAGTCTGGTCTGTAAGGCCATGAACTGTGATCAATGTATTTGATGTACTCAGTACAGATGTAGATGACAGTAGAGTTGATTCACACTGCATATCATGACCTTGCCAGGTCGTAGGACACCATCACCCATACTGTGTTCCAGCTGCACTCAGTAAACTAGGTGTATATTCCTATGTCACAGGAGTGGTTGGCAACTGGACTGCTGGCAGAAACACTACAGAAGGTGTCTGACTAATACACGCACATCAAACCAGTGCCAGCCACAGTAATACAGGGTTCATTCCTGGTACTCCCCCTCTTTATTATCTATACCACACAGACTAACATAGAAGGCATCAGCCTATTGATGTTTGCAAATGGCTATGAACTAGGAGCAATAGTTGACTCAATGTGTGCTGTGTTCAACATACAGAAGGGTGTTTGAGTGTCAGATGTGTGGTATGTGACGTATGGCCACAATCTGATAGCTAAGCATTGCATTGTCATCCCCTATGTTAAAAACCCTGTACCCATGAACTACCACCTTGGCAGCGGTCAACATAATGGCAACTGTGTGTGCATGGGATGCAGCTGGACAGTAGTCTTTCCTTTAATAGTTACTTCACCACGCCAGTCAGGTAGTCATATGTGGCACCCCTAATCATGACAGGGTGCCATCCAGGAATATAGAGATAATTGCTCAGCTATACTCAACACCCATGTGACCCATAATAGATCACATATTTCCTTTAAGGGTTATTGCCCATGTGTAGATGGCCTACACAACCCTTTCCAATCCCTAGCTGCACTATGTAGCATGCAGCCTACCCTGAATAAAGCCATGTCCAACCCAGAGGTATTGGACATGCTACACTTAACACATCCTGATCCCAAATAAACACATACTTTATGGACATCCACCTTTCTAGTACAAGGATCACAACATGCCTGACAGATCTCTGTCCCATACACTTAACATACTCTTGCCATACTATGCATCCCTGTCCAGCGAAGCTGCACATCACCCCTCTCTGTGACATGGTGTGATGACCGCATATATCAGTAACCCTGTGGATCAGTTCTGTGGCACTGCTTGAACTGGCCACTGAAACTTACCTGTCTGTTGCCTACAGCTAGGTAACCTGTCTGCCTAGGCTCATAAATGGCCCAGGACATATAGCCTACTAGATCACTATGACCATACATGCTATAGTTGATATACAACCCTGCAAATACCATCAGGATAGTTACTGTCCCATGTGTTACACATGTGCAACACAGGCAATACATGGCAGAATGCTACACAGCTGTATAGCTATATATAGCTGTATATGGCAAAACACATACATGCTTGCAAGTCTGCAGGGTCACATGTCATGTCCCTAATGGCTATGTATGACTATATATGTGACATATACACATCATTAAGGTCAATTGCATTAATCTGAACACATCCAGGCATGTGCTGATAGGTAAAAGCACCAGTACAGGCAAACAGACATGCCCACGTCAAGACAACATCCACATGGAGTATGAGCAATGT
>NC_056731.1:69746568-69919068 GCF_019279795.1 Protopterus annectens
TTTTTGGGTTGGCGGGGGATGTCGGTGTTTGCAGTTAGTGTCCCATATGTACATGTTGACTACTCACAGGTCTATATGACAATACCTGCATGCACTTTGTAGCTTCCACATCACAGTTATAATCTCCCATGTTTCAATTATGTTTTCTTTTCTAATGCTCCAAGATCATGATAGCTGTGTAGTAAGCTACTGTGTTCAGAGCCGTCACATCCATAGTGAGTGACATCACATTTATAGTTACCTGGAGTGGGAGGAGGTAAAAGAGTGGTATGGCGGATGACAAGGGTAAAGGCCAGTGGAAATAGTGGCTTCTCATTGGGAAGCAGTAATACCCACTGCCATGACAGCATGCAAACACAGACACACCCACACACTCAGGGATTCACAGACACAGTAACACACACTTTGACACACACACACACACACACACACACACACACACACACACACACACACACACACACACACACACACAGTTGCCAGTGTTCGGATGAGTACCCCTGCCTATGTGCATATCATCATTATAGTACTACGCAATTACAAGATGTGACACAGAGATTACACATGTACCGGTAGTTGGAATGGCCTAAGATCAAGGACATCAACAGGTATATTACAGTGCAGTGCGTGTATTTGGGGAGGGGGGTCCATCAGTAGGCTATGTAACAACAGGTCACACCCCAGGGTGTATATGTTAACAGGCAGTTAGAATGCCCATCTAAGATTGATGATATCAACAGGGATACTAGATTGCATTGAGTGGATGGGGGGAGGGGGCATTAACATTTCACTATGGTAAAATACAGCCTCAGTCTAGGGACCAGACAGCCATACACATGGACAGCCATACACACACACACACACACACACACACACACACACACACACACACACACACACACACACACACACACACACACATTGTGGCATTCACAAAGATATACACCTATGTCACACACATACAGAGACTTCACATGCGGGAGGGTCAACCACCTGCTTATGCCTTTCCTTCTACACTTCACTCTGTACTGATGTCAACAACAGTGTTCAGGAGAGTGAAAACATGTGGGATGTATTCCCAACCATACGTGACATATATGGACACACACACCCACACATGCCTATACTTTGAATCAAACACCTGCCTATCTCATGATAGGTATTACAGAAGTACAGCACTATTGCATTTGCTACAAAGCTTACTGACTCTTTCCTTTGCCAGCTGTGCTGATATATGCACAATATATGCACAGGGGAGGTATTACTGTTACAGGTGTCAAGAGGTTTGCCTTCAGTGTCACCCTTACTGCATTCTACATTGCCTGTCTTCCACTTCAATTAACAAAACCTGACCTTAGCAGTTACACATGTTATTGTAGGAATGGTTGTAACACACCAGTGAGCTGTCCTCAGTAATCATTCATCTGCAAAGTAGCCCCACCACTTGGCAGTCATGTCCAAACATCTTTCCATACCTCATGTGCAGCTTACTGTACTTAGAGCATATCACCATGCACAGTAGGCAATATTGAGGCTGTATTGCAACAGCATGATGTACTAAGACAACAGTCACCTTCAAACATCAGACACTGCACACACATGGAATCTACACAAGCATCAATACATGTACACATATGCGGTCTACATCAGTAAGTGCACTAGCAGGTCAAGAGGATACATTCCACACCTTCCCCACGCCATGTGTGAAACATAGCTGAGTATTACACCATAATTGATGTTGTATTCATGTACTGCTAGGACACAACCACCTTCACCGAGTAGCCAAGTGTACATATATGACAACAGCACATATCAGCAAGACACACAGCATTATTCCATGTCATACTCCTACAAACTGTTACTTGACAGTGCTATGGTGAAACCAGGATACTGTAATGGTCAGCAGTGAGCACATCATATTTGCCACACACACCTCATGTTTACTGGAAGAGTGCCAGTAATGTGCTCTGTTAGGCTAGGCAGTACACCCATTCAAGCATGTGCGAGGTCTGTGGCTTGTAAACATCTCACCCCAGCATGTACTGGCTATTGTGGTACTAAGGCTAATGCCCAGACAGCACATAGCATGCACGGCTTGCAGTTGTTGACATGGGGTATAGCTAGGAACTGTGGCCACACATGGCTGCAAATGTCATGAACATATTACCTGTGACTACTCAGGAACATACAGACCAGAGCTGTATTTCCCTGAGTCTGTCAATACAGGCCTTGTGTAGGTCCTATGATCCTGTTATTTGGGTATGTTTGTAGGCATTGCATTAGGTGGCCATGTCTAATGACATACATGCCACATGGGGTGTTGTATGATATGACAGGTGGCATGGGTGACCAGTAGAGAGGGAATATTACCTCTGTTAACATAGATATCAAACCTTATGTACTGTTAGCATGCTATCTGTCATGTGCATGTGTGTAATGACTGTAGCCACCTGCATGTAGAAAGGATACCGATAGCTATGGTAATGTCATTTATGTTGTATGAGTGTGGGATGTACATATCCAGGGCAGGTGCAGTTAGGTCATATCCAACCATGAGGGGGTTGTTTACTGGTGTACAGCAACATTTGACTGTGTTAATGCTGACAATATCCGAGGGACCCTGGTATGTGTACAACTGAGCTGGTTACAAACAGTGGTATTATTGCATTGCATAACACATTATGCAGCTGTGTCTGTACATGGGTACTTTGCACAGTTGATGTAGACCTAGGTACAGTCCACCAATTGAAGGTTATCTGGTGGTCTACCATATTATTTCACACCACATATGGATGTGCGTTGGTAGTCTGGGGACAAGGTGGTGGATGTATATGAGGATACAACCTAGAATGCAGCATTTGCCACTGTCACCTGTACCTGACTCATCCGTGATGAGTTATGTCAGAGTAGTGGTCTTTACATGTGAGTAGCCTTTATGAATATGTGGACACCACCACCTAGAATGGTCCATACCACTTTTATGGCCCACATGTCTGGATCTGAGTTATATGGTGGTAGTGCAATTGTGCACTACAGAGCCTTTAGCCAGGTGTTCCTCACTGCACAGATGTCAGTATTCCCCATTGTAGGTTCTACATTGAGCAAATGGATTATTAAAGCCACACATCTAGCACTGGTTAGCATAAGCATCCAATGCAATTGTCTTGTAGGTGTCAGGGTGTGTGTAGGACATTTGCCTTGGAATGTGGCTATATGGGTAAATGCGACCTAGGTATTATCCACACACACGTGAAACATGGATGCATGTGCTCTGTGTCGAAGGCTTGTTGTTCAGTCATGACAGCCCGGAATGACAGACACTGGACAACCTCATAATAACAGCAAGACATTGGCTCATTGTTTTGGTCTAGCAGTTGCCACTGATACCATGATATCACTGTGAGTGGCAGTAATGTGCTTGGTAGCAAATGCCTCATGTAAGGTGACAGACAGCAGCAGAAATTGTGTATATGACCAATGTGAGATATACTTAGGGTAGCAGTCCTGCTAATAATGACAACTACTAACACAGCCGGGAGAGGTCATCTTGACACCTGCACCTCAGTACCATTACACAATGTGGCTTACACATTATGCTTGCACATGACACTGTTCCACGTATAATGCCACTGTCCACAACCTGCTATCAATGTATGCCTTTCAGGGCAGCAAGGTGTGTGACACATGCTGTAGGTAGCATCCGCCTGTGTGTCCCAGTTAACCTATTGTCTGTCACATCCACACATGCATGATTGTGTATACTTAACATATATATGTCAGTACTTTATGTACATGTATGCAGGTGTATCACACAGCACAGACACAGATATATCATTTACGGGCCACATACAGGTATCAGGTAGTAAACCAGTATGATGTGCATATATACTGACAGGTAAGATGTACATAGATGTACACCTGTGTGTTTACAATAGGAGTCCATTACAACGTGTTCTGTAAATGTAAGTGTATGAGCATGCACACTGTGGCCTTTTGTGGTTAGAATCGGAGTGCATCCCAAACAGCCCTGTGCTACTAAATGTATGAGCGTACCCACTGCCACCTTGTGTAATTTGAGTCAGTGCATCCAACAAGCCCTTTGTTACAAAGTGTATGAGCATGCCCAGTATAACATTGTGTAGTTGTAGTCATAGTGCATCCCAAACAGCCCTGTGCTACTAAGTGTATGAGCATGCCCACTGTAACCCTGTATAGTGATAGTAGTTGTCCATTCCACAGATGGGCATACTCCAGTTCAGGTTCCTGTTGTGCTACAACTATACCTCTCAGGCCTACCTATGTACTACCTGCAGATGATGTGTCTTGTTTGTGGATATAGGTTGCAATGGACACCTACTTTAAACACACAGGTTTACAGCTATGTACTTCATGACTGTCAGTCTCCCTGTTGTCGTCCTCAGTCTTAGAAGGGCATTATGATTGCCTTGGAATGTGTAATCTCTGTGGTGTGTCTTGTAACTGTGTAGTACTGTAATAGTGATCTGTAGATAGGCAGGCGTTCTGATCCTACCACTGACAACTGTGTGTGTGTGTGTGTGTGTGTGTGTGTGTGTGTGTGTGTGTGTGTGTGTGTGTGTGTCAACAAATGCCTGAGTGTGTGTGTCAGCAAATGGCTGAGGGTGATTGTGTGTGTATTTGTGTCTGCATCCTGTCAGGAGACTGGGTTTTGTTGCATTCCAAAGAGATACCACCTTTTGCACTGGCCTTTATCCTTGTCAACTGCTAAACCTCTCTCTTCTCCCCTTCCCACTGCAAGTAATCAGTCCTGTGATGTCACCCAGCTCAGAAGTGGAATCAGAGTAAGTGTGATTGTATGTGTTCTGTGGCACATACCCCAACTGCATACCACTGTACTAGTTACCTTTACATAGGCAAGACGTGTATGCACAATACTGGCAAGTGTGTGCATGTTTGTGTGTGTGACTACCCTGTAGACAGGCATACACACGTGTAATTTCTTTTAGCACACCATGGTAGCCATCTGTGGTGATGGTGTCTAAAAAGTATTACATAGTTAGGAATGGTAAAGAATACACAGTTAGGCACAACTACAGTTGGGCATGTTACTTTCCTGTGCCACTGTTGAGCAGTGACACAGAAGTGGTCACCAGGGTATAAGTCCATACCCATCATTCCCCCACACAAACACCACAATCCCTGGGGTAGATTACATTAGCCATCATTCCCCACCCCAAACTCCACATACACAACAACCATCCCTTCTCTGGTGAACTGATGAAGATTTAAATGTTATAACACAACAGATGCCTCTGTTTTGTGTACACGTCAGTTGCTTTGGAACTCTTCTGTGTCACAAAGGGTGTTCAGACAAGTGTATATATATATATATATATATATATATATATATATATATATATATATATATATGGCTATAGCTGTGTCTGTGTATCTGTATATATATATATATATATATATATATATATATGTAGTTATGACAGTTGTACAGATGTAGACTTGTCTTTGTTGTTTCACGGAGTACAGTGCATTCAAGGGTACTGTACATATGTACACAAAGTGACTGTCCCATTTGTTTTCAGTACTGTGGAATACCTGTAGTAAGATGTGCATTATAAAGTCCATGCAACATGTATACAACTCAGATGGCTTAGTGGTACATCCATTGACCTCCATGTGCATGGTCCAGGGTTCAAGACCTGCAAACCTTATCGATATTGTCAATTAGGACTGAATAAGACACTTTTAAGTGGGTGTAAATGTGTTTTTGTGACAGTAAGCAGTGGGTACACGCAGGTAACAGACATGTACAACTCACAGTACACTTGAAATGCCCTTCTTTTGAAATCCTGCTGATGTCAGCCACCTATGAATGCACCTCTGGGACTGCTGTCATCCAGTAATCTCTATGGTGCATGCTGTAACTGAGTAATGCTGTAGTGTGATAAACTAGTTTGGTAAGTGTTCTAATCACAAACAGACCGTGTGTGTGTGTCTGCCTGCCTGCGAACAAAGCAATGCTTTTTAGAGTATGCACACTCTTTACAATTCACATACTCACCTTTGGCAATCCTGCTGATGTCAGCCAGCTAGAAATACACCTCTAGGACTGCTGTAACCCAGTATTCTCCGTAGCACGTGATGTAACTGCATATTGCTGTAGTGTGTTAAACTAAGTAGGTATGAGTTCTATTCCAAGACAGACCAACTGTGTGTGTCTGTCTGCCTGAGAAGATGACCATGCTTTTTAGAGTATGCACACTCTTTACAATTCACATAACCACCTTTGGCAATCCTGCTTATGTCACCCACCTAGAAATACACCTCTGGGACTGCTACAGTCCAGTACTCTCCGTAGCATGTGCTATAACTGCATAATGCTATAGTGTGATAAACTAGTTAGGTAGAGGTTCTATTCCAAGACATGGCAGGTGTGTGTGTGTGTGTGTGTGTGTGTGTGTGTGTGTGTGTGTGTGTGTGTGTGTGTGTGTGTGTGTGTGTGTGTGTGTGTGTTTGACAGTCAGAGCCTGTGTGGAGGTGGCTGTGAGTGTCCAACCACTGGACATGTTGGGGAGTGGATTTTGTAGTTTTCCTATATGGTGTCCGTATTATATGTCACAATGTCCACCTCACGAGGAGTACAGATTGAATCAGCCAAGGGACTGTGTTGGAAAGCCATACCCCTACATCTGGCAAAAGGCCTGGTGAAGAAAGTATGCAATCCTACTATTACCCGGAATATATTCTGAACCTATGTGTCATACACAAACACACTTGCCTAGAATATCCCACTATGTTGCTAGTACCCTGCACATTGATGACATATAGTAGGCATGGTGTGATTGCAGTGGGCTGCAGAGGGCATGGCACCCTGTCCAGCAGTACAATAGGCACATAATTGCAGACAATGTACCTTCACTATGTTCCCCACTGGATACCTGCAGCATATGTGGTGCCATCAAATGTGATCCACAGAGGCCATACAATGCCTTAAACACGTGCCCTGTATGGACAGATTCCACTGACACCAGGGAATACCTGTATCATGCTATCAATGCAGGTGCAGGGTCAACCTTCTGTCTATAAGCAGGTCCTGCCACACCAGGCCAGTATTGGCATATCTGAGGATAACAGTCTGTGTACACAACATGTGCCAGCCAAACCAGGTACACTTGCACATGTCACTGTACATTATTGTGGGATGTGCACATCCCAGGCAATGTCCATGTCAAGGACTATCAAACACAGACATGGCATGTATTGCAAAGCAATGGCCATACATAATGGTAACCAGGATGACAGGACAGTTCATACAATACCCATCTGTGTGGCATATTGCAGACACTACACCCCTGTACCACACTGCACACCATTGTTGGGTGGCGTGATGCCAAGGATTACCCCTCACCCAGCCTTGTACAGCCATCTTGCACAGCCAACCACTACACACTCATGAAGCAATGCACACATGCATGCCAGTACTGGCACCTTGTGTCTGAGTGAGGGTATGATGCTCCCAACCACAGTCACACCCAGTATAACTCCCATTGGCATACCGACTGATGTCAGACATGTTCATATGCCCTAGCCCATAGAACCTCCGGATATCCCCTGTGGTGCATATAGTACCTGTGCATTACTGTAGTGTGGCAAACTAAGTAGTTAGGAAGTGTATTTGTGGGCCTGGCAAAGTATGGCAATGTGTCCCTTAGAGAGTGTGGTTGTGTTGACAATGACATTGGTTCATATGGACAGCCATGTGTGCTACACCTAATGTATGTCTACTATATCTCTGTTGCAGATGTCGCTCACCAGCACACATATATGTTCTTACAACACACCAATATGTCAGCTATGTGGCACATGGAGGAACTGCATGCACTTGTAATAGTAATGACTAGTCAGTCAGGGGTTTGAACCCCCTGCATTGGTAGGTGTGTGACAGATGATGCTTAGGTTTTAGTCTACAAGCCCTTATCTGATGTACTGCCTCTGTCTGTCCCTCCCATACACTTTCTGGTGGATGTGGAGTTGTACACCTGCTCAGCAGCAGCTTGTGTTTTGTAAGTGATGGTCATGATCAGGTGATGGCCCCTGCACCTATTGCAGTCCTCATCTAGCTGATTGCATGTGGAACAGCTGTGGTGATGTTCTCATAGTCAATCGCATAGAAACACAGTACAATATCTAGGAACATCATGTTGGTGTTTGCCCATGACAGTCTCTGTGAGTGGAACCTGGATCTGGTGTTTGGTAAACAGCATCACAGATGATATCTGGATATTCCTCAAACAACATACACAGTGGAAAATAGCTTTAAGACAGGAGGGTGATGTGTCAGACATGACTACAGCATGTAAGTGCAGCTATGCCAGTTTAACAAGTTGTGTGTGGTAATGGCTATTCTGCATGTTTTAAAACTGACAAGACAGTGGTCTGTTTGTGAGGGAACCCCCATCTGTAGGGCCATCTGTGGACTGGTCAGTGTGTGGAACCATTTGTTTCCTGTGTTACTCACTGAATACACATCTGTGAACAGCAGAAGCATAATGTGAGGATTGCAGTCAGTACATGGTGATAGTGATGAGAGTTACTGCCAACACATCCCTGATTGGACATATGTCACATGAAACAGTGGTATGACAATCACTGTCTGAGGTTCTCAGTGACATGCCAATAATGGGCCACTGTTCATAGCTGTAGTCACAAGTCTTCTACACTTTGTACAGACATCATACAGCATATATGCATGTGTTGTGCTCCCTCTGCAAATGTATACCATCTGTTGTGTTGGGTTGATGGTCATATCTATGCATGCTGTTATAAGTAATCCTGAATGCTGTTGACTATTACTGATCCATATCTGTGTTAAAACTGCAACACCATAGGCTGTATGGGTTTAGAGGTCCCGGCAGAACCTCCTGTCCCACTTCAGCTGGCCATGGCCCCGGGCACCAGCACATCTGGGGCCCAGCCTTGGACCTCCACTTCTGTTGGTTCTGCACCACCTTCTGGTGGAACCACCACTGAAGATGGGGCTTGTCCCCCCTTGGAGCAGGTCCAGGCAGGAACTTGTCTGCTGTCGTACAGTCCCAGACGTGGTATGTAGGGGGTTCAGTAAGGGGGTTTTGAGGCCAGATAAGTCAGCTCGAGGGCAGTGTCACATTTACAGGGTGAGCCTGCCCCTCCTAGATTGACTCCAGCACAGCCACCTTTGCAGCTGTTTTGGTGCAGTGGTGGCTGCCCATGGCTGGGGACCTCTGTCCCATTTTTTCCATCTGAGGGCTCATGGGCTTGTGACTACCAAACACCCCTCCCCATCCAAGGTGTATCCCCCCATGTGTCATATACAGACCTTGTATGCTGTCTTGTCTGTCATCCTACCCAACCTATCCTCCATGAGCATACCTACTCTCCTTCTCACACATCCTACTCTCACCCTACGGAACCAAATGGCCAATCAGTTCCTAGAACAACATGTTCCCCATCCATAGCTGTCCCTTTCACACACGTGTCCACTGGACACTTGTAACCCTTTCAATATGCATCACAACATACTCCAGTTGTCCTCACCCCTGTCTCTCAGACACACAATCCTGGTATGCACATGACTCCTAAAGGTTCCAGGTACATGTGATGCAGATGACCCCATTGTACACACAACACTACCGGTTCCTCTATGGTTACCCCATTTACCTTTTCATAATGATGAAATGGCACACAGCACCTTGCAAGAGTACTGTTCTCGCATAATGATTGGACAGGAACTGTTGTGTTAATGTAAATAAAATGCACAGAGTGATGTATTTGGCCAATGTACAAATGTTTATGTGTATTAATGACACATGTCTGTCTGAGGGAGTCTTGATATTACATAGGACACCACTACATAATACAGATGTTGCTGGTGTTTCCCTTTTCATTCCTTTGTAATGCTTTGTTGTCACATGGGATGTTCTTGATATATCTATATATATGTATGTATGTATTTATATCTGGACATAAACACACACATACATCTACATGATGGAATACATTTCCTATACTGTTGAATGACTGTGCTGGATGATATGTTTGTGATAACATCCAATGTCTGTATATCTGCCATGGCTTAGTAGTAAATCACATTAACTGTGTGTGCAGGGCCCTGGTTTCGAGCCTTACAGAAGTTTATTTTGTTGGTGGACAGAACAAGGCTGTTGGATACGGAGTGATTAAGGCACATTAAAGCAGTTGTGAGTGGGTGTGCATAGGTTTGCGCAGAGCTAAGCAATGCTAACCTCTGGTTACAGTTTCTTACACTCAGTTAGCCTCTACATTGCTTCACCAGTGTAATACTCGCATACTGGTGGCCAAACAGGCTTACACCCGCTTGCTCCCGCACATGCAAATGCACTGCATTTGGTGTTTGCATCTGACACTCACACCCCTGGGTGGGAGAGAGGACTATGATATTACCTTGTGATGCCTATTACATCGGATTACATGCCTACAGTATCGGGAATGGCTGCCCATTAGGCGAAAGCATGCCATTCAACTGTACGGAATCCGCAGCCTGTCCAGAGCTTGATTCATATTATTGGTGTGTTCCTCTTACAATCTGCACCTGTCTGGCTAATAGATGGGAACTGACACTCTTCAATACAAACAAGTAATTGGGTTTTGGAACCCACATCTTTCAGCTGAGTCATGCTACTGCATACCTAATATTCTATCATCTTTCTAAGGTTGTAAGTGGAATATGTGCTTTCTGTCCCTATCAGACCTCTCAAACGATTGGGGACAAATATCACCTGAATCAGGGACACGTCATAACAACATGAGGGACACATTTAAAATATTAGTGGCTATTAACCTGACACATTGACAGGCTCAGAGCCTATGAATTCATACACATTTTCTGAGGTAAATGATGTTTATAACTCTTAATTGTTGTCATTATTCATTACATGTAATTCACCACCTTTCCTCCAAAAATCAATAGTTTTAGGAGGGATTAAGTGGGACAGACTTAGAATTTGAGTCAAAATCAGGGACAGTTCAGAGGTATGGTCCATATTTGTTTCCCCAGTGGTTTATGTCCTGTCCAGTGGATTTGCTATTAGAGGTTGAGAGGTATGGGTGTAAGCTATGCCCATTTCGGAATGAATATTACTTATATCCCCAGGGCAGTCCTAATATGACTGCACCAGCCAACACCTGCAAACCTAGGCCCATAATTACATACCCATAGTTCCCCCACCTGCTCCTCCTCTACAGCACTCATCCTTACTGTGGGTGCAGGTGGGGTATAAACACACCACTACACACTGCCCACTCTCCTTGTGTCGGGACACATGTCATACGTTGTATCGACCCATGGGTTATCAGGCTTGCACAACCTACTGGTCCGTGTACGTATACAGCCTGGTTAGATGAATCATTACAGGGACTGACTCTGATGATCAGTAATTTTTGGGGTGTCCCACAAGGGACATTGATGTCTTTGTTTCAAGATTAGACGTGGCAGGTCTCTCCCACTGGTAGTATCCTACCTGTGGTCTGGGAAGCAGTGGTGTGTTTACTTTTATTGTGTGTCTATATGTCTCACTGGCCTAGCTGGTGGGGGGGTTGATGCTACGTGTTACATGTTTGTTTATTGGACCCCTCACTCCCATATGCACGACCTGTGAACATATGTAATTCGTAACTGCTGTATCATATCCTAGCTATATACATGTGCATATTTACAGTCACACACACACACACACACACACACACACACACACACACACACATATATATATATATATATATATATATATATATATATATATATATATATATATATATATATATATATTTACTATATACAGATATATCTGTATATGTATGCATACATGTATATATTTATATATTGCTGTCTATATATATTTATCTAACAACATATGGGTCTATGGGTGTCTGCATATGTACATATCTATATGTGGGTATGTATATGTGTTCTGTCTCTGTATGTATACGTTTGTACTACGGAGAGGGAGAGGTTTATCTCTATGTTGCTATGGGTAGATATACACACACATACCTTTACATATATACATCTGTATCTGATTATTCCGTTCCTTGCCATATAGATTACACTTTGCTGCAGTGGGACTCGTAGTGGGTGTGGCTGCTCAGGCGATGCCTCTGCCTAATGAACATACTTGCTTACATCCCTGGGGCTGCCCATGTAGGCCCACATCAGACAACACCTGCACACTTAGACCCATAACTAGCTACCAATAGTTCCCCCACCCACACCTCCTCTACAGTACCCATCCTTATTCTGGGTCCTGGTCAGTTCTGAACACACCACTCCATGCTGCCCACTCTCCACTTCATGGGACTCATGTCATACAATTGTCTCGACTCATGGGTCATCAGGCTTTCCCACCCTTGTATTTCAGGTATGTATACACCTCAGCCAGAATGTTCATTGTGTATCAACTTCTTTTGGTCTTGTCAATTTTTGGGGTGTACCGTAAGGGACGCTTCTGTTTGTGTTCCAAGATTAGATTTCATGGGTGCACTGTGTACCCCCCCGGTTGTATCCTGCCTGTGGTCTGGGGAGCAGTGGACTATTTACATTGTTTGCGGGTTTGTGTGTATGTTTCCCATGTCCGGCTGGGGGGGGGTGGAAGGTCATGCTACATGTTTCATGTTTCTTGCTTGGGCCCCTCACTTCCATTGGCATAGCCTGTGAACATATGTCATTCTTGTGTGCTGTTTCCTATCATAGCTGTATATCTGTGTATATCTGCATATATATATATATGTATATATATATATATATATATATATATATATATATATATATATATATATATATATATATATATATATATATATATATATATATATATATATATATATATATATATATATATATATATATATATCTATTTATGTGTGTCTGTAAAGCAATGCATACCTCGTGCTAACACACTTACACACGCTTACTGGTGTTCATATATGCTTAAACCTACTTACTAGTGTCTTATTCATTATAACACTGACACTTCGCTCCAGTTCACCTTTAATTCTTATTTTGCAGGTTATACAGCAGACAGATGTTGAAATATGTTCATGTACAGATTACCAATGGTAAATGGTATGTGATGCAGTGGGATTCGGAATGGGAATGTCTGTTCATTAGGCAGTTGCTCTAACCAATATACTATTGCTGTGCTGCTTCATTTACATATATACCCATATACCCATGGCTCCTGGTTCCCCAAACACCCACCCCAATGCCTTCCTAACACTGCAGTCATCCATTCTCCAGTTGTATTCGCGGTGTATCCACACCACTACACATTGGCCACTCCCTACTCCTGTAGACCCATCCCATCGGTTGACTCACTCCACGTATCCTTAGAACTCCCAAACTTTTAGTCCACAAACACTGGTGACATGAGCGACCAAAATGACACTATTCACAATTTTTGGGTTGTCCCACATGGGACACGCATGTCTTTATGTCAAGATTAGACTCTATACTTCATTACATCTTTACTCCCGTTAACATGACACTACAATAAATTAATAAGTATGACTATGTGGTAACGCACACGTTACACATGACAGCCTAATTATGTATGTGTTTGGCATATTTCTTTTACAAATAGACCGGTTTAGTAATTGGCGTTGCCATAGCAGTCAGATCACAGGAATGATTCCATGTGTGAGAAAGTCCTCACATTTGATTTTTTCAGCACAGCACTGACTTTGGACATTGTACACACTTCTGCATTTTAGCAGTTTCGTCCCTTCCCTCTTATGCACAACCTATTATTCTATCTACTGTCGAGGGTGGTAAGGGCACATTCATGTTATTTATGTCTGCAAATGGAATGAATGTGTTACAGAGAATGTATTTCTACATATAGATGTCTGCATGTGTGTATGTATATATACTTATAACGAACTCGCTGACCTCCACGAGGTGGTTCAATTAGAATCAGCCCATCCAACTCTGGCATGCCTGGATCCATAATTTCATACCCATAGTTCCTCCACCCCACCCGAGTTCAACATACTCGCATACCATCCATTGTCCAGTTGTTATCTCAGCCATGACACACCTCCACACATTGCCCTCTTCCCGAGCGTTAGGGGCCCTACATGTATGTTGTCCCAACCCATGTATTCTCAGGCTCTCCCACCATTTAGTCCTTGAACATACCTGCCCTTGCTTGTGTAATGGTTGAATGGCCAAATAGTCTATCAATTTTTTGGTAGTCCCACCAGGGACTATCCTCTGAGTGTAAAGTAGACTTAGCAGATCAACAATGTTACTCCCACTGGTAATATCCTGCCTGTGGTGTGAGTAGCAGTGCTTTGCACACTCCTGCCCAGCTTGATATGACATACTCTGACTGTGCTATATAATACTGGGGTATGTATACATATATATATATATATATATATATATATATATATATATATATATATATATATGTATACATATATATATATATATATATATATATATATATATATATATATATATATATTATTATTATATATCTGTACATACTTATATACATTTCCTATGCTGGGCACTGCTTAGACCCGCACAAGCGCACTCAGATTTGCCTACTGGTACTTATATATGTTTACTGCTGCTTATTTGTGCTTACACCTGCTTACTAGTGCCTTATTCATTATGACAGTGCCACTTTGATTTAATGACATTCAGTTAAATATCGCATGCAATACTCTTATGTCGGTTTTACAGCAAAACGACATTCATTCCACCTGGAAAATGATATGTTCTATTGTTGGGCTCAAACCATGAATGCCTGTTCGTTAGGCGGATGCTCTAAACACTACACTATTGATGTTTACATTGATTCTGCATGTTTTTCTCTATTTGAATGATTTTGATGTGTAAGCTATGCTCTGCAGAGGGCAGCGATGCGCAGACATGCTGCGCTTTGCCTACATCTTCGATATTGCCACAATTCTAATGTATAATAGGGACACGAGGAATCTAATTGTGAAAGTTCTAGGGACGGGGCTCAACATTCCACTAGGTGCTTGTGTGTTTACTACTTTGATTTTATTTCACTGCTCGTGGACACTCTTGTATGCTTTGCATACATTCCAGTATCCATGGACACTGAATGACTGACTTACTGTTAGAGGCAGGCTCTACTAGCAAGCATAGTAGATTGTGCAACTGTCGGGGCATGTTTACGCCTCCGTAGAGCACTTGTACACACCCCCTGCACTCGCACATGTTTCCTGTGCACATTGAGGGTGCGGCGGCGCACTCTCATACATATTCATATGGCGCTGCTGCACCATCTGTAGTGAGGACACTCGGCACAAGGCTAAAACCGTCCTTGCACCAAGCTTCTTAAATCCCAGGGTGTGTCTCTTCAGAGAAACAATGTGTTTACTGGCTGCTTTGTCTTTTAAGTCATCTGTCAATTCAAAAAGCAGAAGTCCCCCTGTTGTAGAAGGATGTAGCAGTCCACAAAAATCACAAAGACTGATAGGCCAAAAAAGGGCAATAAAGACGATATAGTGGACTATTAAGGATAAGAAAGAAATTATGTATTGTTACTATTATGCAAGAAGCCCAGAATTTCCAGACAGAAGATATACAAAAAGATTAAGATAGAAATTAGAGGAAAGAAAAATATTTCCACAAGAAAAACTGACAGAAGCTTCAAATAAAAATCTGTGTTCATTAATACAACAGATTTATGAAAAACATTATACAGACCAAAAAACCTTGATCTGTTTGGAAAAAGAAGCATCTAAGC
This sequence comes from Protopterus annectens, assembly GCF_019279795.1. NCBI lineage: Eukaryota > Metazoa > Chordata > Ceratodontiformes > Protopteridae > Protopterus > Protopterus annectens. Next base: position 69,762,366 of record NC_056731.1, read on the forward strand.
AAGTGTGAAAATATAAAGAACAAAATCTAGAGACTATTGAAAGGTATAAAAAGGAAATATGGAGACGGGAAAGAAAGAGCGATCTGATATGGTGCAATATTTATGCAAAGGAGAAAGCCAAATTAATCAACACAAAAAAGGACGCCTCAAAGACATTCAAAGAAAAGTATAAGCAAAGGCATCCAGATAAGGAAAATTTCACATAAAAAATAAGATCACAAAGAAGGAATGTAGAACAGAAGATTAATAAAATAGAAGTTAAACAAATAGAAGTTGAAGTTATGGAATATCTGCAAAGTGAAGGATTTAGTGTAGAAAGTCTAACACAGATTATATCACAGCATGATGGAACAAGTCCCCAAAGTAAAGAGAAGCAGGAGACATCTGAAGATGGAATATGGACATGGGAAAGAAAAAGAGATGTAATATGGTGCAATATTTATGCAAAGGAGAAAGCAAAACTAATTAATGCGAAAAGAGCAGCACCAAAGTTATTTGAAGAGAAATACAGGGAAAGGTATATGGACATGGAAACTTTTGCAATATAAAAACTAAGAAAACAAAGAGGAAAAGTAGAAAAGAAGATTAGTTAATGGAGACATTAAAGCAATAGAAACTGAGGTTATGGAGTACTTGAGAAGTGAAGGATTTAGTGTAGAAAATCTAACTCAGAAAACACCACAGTAGGATAGAGCAATGGATCCCCAAATTAAGGAGAAACTAGTAGAATGAGAAACATCTGATCAGTTGCCATATGAAGATACTTTGGAAACCAGTACAAATGCTGAGTTGGAGTTGCACAGCAAAGAGAGGAACAGGAACCTGTGGAAACTCTGATGCAATCAATGCTGTGGATAGGCCAGTGAATTCCCATAGGAAAGAGCAACAGGTGTCACAGGATGAAACTGAAGAGAATGTGGTACAAGAAAATGCTCTGGACCTTATGTGCCCTCAGTTTAGAAGAAAATGATCTAAGAGAAGAGTTAATTTAACAGAGATGGACAGACATATTAAGATCAATTAAAGAAATAGACTATAGAAAGTCAATATAACCCAAAAAATTAAAAGTTTGATAACATAAATGAACACAGCAATTAGGACTATTCTAAGAGATTCATGTGATATAACAGAAGTAAACAGGATATATTACTGTGCAGCTAAATTAATAACTGATAAAGTCTTATCACAAAAACTCAGGGTAGTAAGGGAAAGGAAGAGGAGAAACTGAATACCATCATGGAAGTATTGAATACACTGTTAAAAAAGTAAAAAAGAAGGAACAGCTCAACAAAAATACTTAGAATGATAGATGTGATAAGAACAATGCACAGTATCAGAAAAGATCAGGATCTATCATGCACTATCGCAAGTAAGAAACTAAAAATATCAGCACAGGCAGAACAACTTAGATGTGCAGATAAATATAAAGGAAAAGTACAATATAAGCAATTTACCGATGACCCAAAAAAAAGTTTTATAGAGAATTGGGAAACAAGGCCAAAGGAATTGAAACACCACCAAAAAAAAAGAAATACATATATTTTGGAGAAATATCTATATCCTGTGGAACATAACAAAGATGCTAAATGGATAGAAGAAGTAAAAGAAAGAATAAGAAGTTCAAATGAACAGGATATGAAATGGGATGAAGTAATGGCCAGAGAGATTGAAACAAAGTTAAGAAAAGCTCCAAAGTGGAAAACCTCAGGTCTAGATGCAGTACCTAACTTCTGGTTAAAAGTATTAACATCTTTACATGAAAATTTACCCATGAGTAAAAACTATTTATATGCACACCCCAGACAGACACCAGCCTGGTTAACAACAGGAAAAACAATACTCATACTTAAGACTGAACTTGCAAGCTATCCTAAAAATTAAAGACCATTAACTTGTCTTCTGAAGATGTATGGAATTGATGTCAGCAGAGTTTATAGTCATTTAAAAGAAAACTCAATCATGGCAATAGAACAAAAACGTAATAAAAGAAAGTCAGATGGAACAAAGGATCATGTGCTGTTAAAAGCAGTCATAATGGAGAACTGTAAAAAGGGGAAGAATCTAAGTATGGCTTGGATAGGCTACAAAAAAGTGTTTGACAGTATGCCACATTCACGGACAAAAAAGTGCTTAAAAATGCATAAAATATACCCTACACTGGTCGACTATATTACAGCAACCATGAAGTAGTGGCAAACCACTTTGTGGTTAAGCCATGATAAAGGACAAATTATTATTCCAGGGATAAAAATTCAAAGGGGGATATTCCAGGGTGGCTTTCTGTCACCACTGCTCTTTTGTCTTGCCCTTAACCTATTAAGTTGTCTACTTAATATATTAGGACATGGCTACAACCTGGCTTCCAGAAAACAACAAAGTATAAAGACTTCTCATCTTCTTTTTGTAGATGATTTAAAACCTTATAGTTCATCAGATGAGGAACTGAAAGCACAACTGTAAGTGGTCAAAACTTTTTCAGATGAAATAAGAATGCCATTTGGCCTTGATAAATGTGCAAAAGCAACCTTTAAAGCAGGAAAGCTGTAGCACCAAGAAAACATTAGTTTGGGATAGGAATGTGATGTAAAAGAACTTGAGCAAGAGGGAGTGTATAAATATTTGGGAACTGATGAGGATAAACAATACAACACAAACAAATGTAAATGAAACCCAGTAAGTAATATTTTAGAAGACTAAAATTAATACTGAAAACTAAATTGACATAGAGGAACAAAGTCCAAGTTATAAACCAATTTTCTCTTCCTGTCCTAACTTACAGTTTTGGAGTGATTGACTTGTCCCAAATGGTGTTGGATAGGTTATACAGGAAAACAAGAAGGATGCTTTATGCTCATCAAATGATTTATAAAAATCAGTGCATACCAAGATTATATATTCCCCATTCTGAAGGAGGTATGGGCCTCCTTGAAATTGATTACATGTATAGATCTGCAATCATGGGACTGCATACATATCTTCTTACCTCACAAGACCCAAATGTGGTGAAAGTTTTGAAACATGAGGAGAATAAATCTAAGATGACTTCCCTGCTTAGTTTAGCAGAAGCATATCAGCCTCAAGCAGGAAAGGAAATCAAAGGAGAAGTAGATAAAAATCAGGCAGCAACTGAATGTGCCAAAAAACAAAAGAAAGAATATAAGTGAAGGATCAGATGAGAACACAAGAAATGTAGAAAATGCATAAATATAGTTGCAAGTAGGGAAAACTCTTGGAACGACCTCATGTTGATGAGGATTGAATGTAGGAATGGTTAAGAAGAGGTGAATTTAAACCAAAAGATGAAAGGTTGACATTGGCGGCCCAAGACAGTGGACTACATGCACGTTTTACAAAGTCTACTGAAACAGACAAATGTAGGTTTTGTAAAACAGATTTGGAAACAGTCACACATCTTGTTGCTAGTCATGATATATTAATGGCAGAAAGACTGTATACTGAAAGGCATAATAATGTGGAAAGACTGTTACATTGAGGTTGTGCAAACATTATAATATTGAGGTAGCTGCAAAACACTGGAAACATGAGCAACAAAGCATCATAGAAAATGATGAAGTTTATATCACTGATATTCCATTACCAAGAGTTCAAAAAATAGATGAGAGAAAATCAGATATAGTAGTCCTTGAAAAGAAGACAAAAGTAGCATTGATCATTGAAATTGCTACACCCAGTGATTACAGTGTCTTACATACAGAGAGACACAAAGTCATAAAATGTCAGCATTTGCAGGCAGAAACAAGGGCAATGTGGAAGAAGGATACCGAGACAGTCCAATAGTAATAGGAGAAATTTGCCTAATAAAAAAGAATTTGCAGTCGTACTTAGACATGTTACCGGTATGTTACTAATACATGTAACTCCATATGAATTGCAGAAAGAATCATTATTGGGCACATTGCAGATGGTGTGCAGAGCACTTCTGGCTAACATCAAAGAATGAAACAATACTAATTTTATGAACTTTAATCCTATTTTGAATAAGGAATGCGGTCCATTCCCATCATGGTATTAGAAACCCAAAAGCCTTGGAGAAATTAAAGCAGAGGTTTGAATGGAGAGTTGATAAGTTACCAAGCAAAGGAGAGTAGTATTGCTAGAATTGAATTCATCCACAAGTCTTGATGACAACCTTCATGAGGTGGACCCTGTTTTTCACAAAATCTCACCAAGATGACACTGATAGATAGATTGTATTTTATATAGCATACATCATGGACAGAAGTCGGTAAAAAAATAAAAAAGATAGCTGGGTGCACAAGACCCAGGATAAAAAAGTGCCCAACCTGGTAGGCACACTGATGCCAAGACTGGAAAAAATAACAGTGTACAATCCTCAAGACACAGAAACATTCCTACAATGGGGCTAGACCAGGCCCAGGGAGAGGATGGCCCCCTGTTGTAGAAGGAAGTAGCAGTCCACAAAAATCACAAAAATTGATATGTCAAAAAAAAGAGCCATAAAGATGATGAGTGGAATATTGAGGAAAAGAAAGAAACTATGTGTTGTTACCATTAGGCAAGAAGCCTAGAATTTCCAGACAGAAGATATTCAAAAAGATTAAGAGAGAAATTAGAGGAAAGAAAAATACTTCCACAAGAAAAACTGGCAGAAGCTTCAAATAAAAATTTCTGTTCATTAATACAACGGATTTATGAATAACGTTATATAGACCAAGAAACCTTGGGCCATTTGGAAATAGAAGTGTGAAAATATAATGAACAAAATCTAGAGACTTTTAAAAGGTATAAAATTAAATATGGACACGGGAATGAAAGAGAGATCTGATATGGTATAATATTTATGCAAAGGAGAATGCTAAATTAATCAACACAAAAAAATGCAGCCCTAAAGATATTCAAAGAGAAATATAGGCAAAAGTGACCAGATATGGAAACATTCACAATAAAAAAATAGGATTACAAAGAGGGAATGTAGAACAGAAGATTACTAAAGTAGAAGTTAAAAAAATAGAAGAGGAAGTTATGGAATACTTGCAAAGTGAAGGATTTAGTGCAGAAAGTATAACACAGGTTACATCACAGCATGATGAAACAATAAGTCCCCAAAATAAGGAGATACAGGAGGAGCAGTAGACATCTGAGGAAGAAATATGGACATGGGAAAGAAAAAGAGATTTAATACGGTGCAATATTTATGCAAAGGAGAAAGCAAAACTAATCAATACAAAAACAGCAGCACCAAAGGTATTTGTAGAGAAATACAGGTAAACGCATCCAGACATGGAAACATTTACAATACAAAAAAATAAAAAAACAAAGAGGAAAAGTAGAAAAGAGGATTAGTATGGGAGAAGTTAAAGAAAGCGAAATTGAGGTTATGGATAACCTGCTAAGTGAAGGATTTAGTGTAGAAAATCTAACTCAGATAACATCATAGCAGGATAGAGCAATGGATCTCCAAATTAAGGCAAAACCGGTGGATCAGGAAACATCTGATCAGTTGCCATATTGAGATACTTTGGAGCCTTTCAAAGGAAACCAGTACAAAAGTACAGTTGGAGTTACACCACAAGAGAAGGAACAGGAAACTGCGGCAACTCTGATGCAGTCAATGTTGTGCAGTGATAGGCTAGTGAGCTCCCATATGAAAGAGCAACGGATGACACAGGATGAAACTAAAGAGAATGTGGCACAGAAAGATGCTCTGGAACTTTCTATAGAATGCCCACAGGAGATGGAGAACAAAGAATGTGCCCTCAGTTTAGAAGAAAAAGATCTGAGAGAAGATTTGCTTGATTTAATAGAAATAGATAAATAGTCATATTAAGATCAATTAAAGAAATAGACTACCGAAAGTCAATAAAACCAAAAAAGTTAGAAGTCTGGTAAAACAAATGAACACAATAATTAGGACTGTCAATAGAGATTCATGTGATATAACAGAAGTAAATAAGATATATTACTGTGCAGCTAAATTAATAACAGATAAAGTTTTACCACAAAAACACAAGGTAGTAAGGTAAAGGAAGGGGAGAAATCAAATGCAGCCATGGAAGCATCAACTAGAGAAAACTATAAAGCAATTAGGACAAGAAATGCCACTGTTAGAAGAGTATAGAAGAGAGAACAGAGCAACAAAAATACTTAGAAAGATGGATGCGATTAAACCAATGTGCAGTACCAGAATAGACCAGAATCTATTCTATATCATTGTTAATAATAAACTAAAGATATCAGAACAGGCAGAAAAACTCAGAAGATATGCAAATACATATGAATGGAGGACTCCCACGTTTTACAGATAATAGGGAAAGAAAGCACAAGGAATAGAAACACCATCAAAAAAAAAAGAAGAAGAAATAGACGCATTTTGGAGAAATATGTATGAAGACCCTGTGGAACATAGCAAATATGCTGAATGTATAGAATAAGTTAATGGAACAGTGAGAAGCTCAAAAGTACAGGATGAAATGGGATGAAGTAACGGTCAGAGAAATTGAAACAAAATTAAGAAAAGCTCCTAAGTGGAAATCACCACTGCCTACCTTCTGGCTAAAATTATTACCATCTTTACACAAAGAGTTAGCTCTGAGTAAGAGATACTTATATGTGCACCCAGGGCTGGTGTTAGCATTTTGGGGGCTCCCAGCAAATTTCAAGTTGGGGGCCCCCTGGCCACTTCCAGTGTAAGTATCACCTTGCCACTGCCACCCCTCTTAAGCAACCTTTTAGTTTATGCTGCAAGCTTTTAGAAGTAGTACACACAGTCTGACTTGTAGCTACAATGCTCTTGCATTACATGTCAGTGTACCACACTATGTTGGCTCATCTCACAAAGGGACATTCACAGTTACTGGCATTTAGTTGCAACGATGATACATCACAACAACTCTATGTAACTGTCTGGACTTGGGTGAAATGGCACCCTAGGCCTACTGTTTCAGACCCCCCCCACACACACACACATACCCTCCAGTCCTCCCCTCTGTTTCCCCCATATTAGGCTCCCCATACGATACACATTATTTTTCTTTCTTTTCTCACATTTTGCCTTATTCTTCAGCTTTTTCAAAACACCACAACTTTCTAGATGCTAAGAACTACTTTAAGTTTTTTTTTCCTTTTTACTCAACCTTTTCATCCAATGATGGCATAAACTAAAAGAAATTCAGTGTTTCTGTTTACCTTTAGTTTTCCTGGCATCCTTTCAACACAACTTTCCTACCCAACACAGCACAGTAGTAATCATTTAGGAAACAGCACAAAAAAAAAAAAACAGGATCCAAGAAGTTGTAGGGTTATAGATGCACTTTAAAGTATTTCCCAAGCTTTTAATCCAAACAGTGGCCTAAACTAAAATTATGAGTAAGAAAATAATTTCAGTCTTATTTTTATTTTTTGTCTTTCAAGGAAGGTATTAAGTTGTGCCCAAAGCTAAATGGTCAAAGCTGACAAAATAGTAGCTCATAATAAGCTAACAAGCCAATTGCTGTGAAGATACACAGGTCTATCCCAGAATACTGCCTGCCTCCCTAACCTCTCGCAAAAAGACAGTCACTGCTTATGGATCCCACTGGTGCTAGATTGGGATGAAATCAGAGGTACAAACTGCCACAGTCATGTATTTCAAGAAACTGCTAACATACATTTATATAGCATGCCTCCTCACTCCTCGCCCTTAGCCGTCAAAGACAGCCACCAGTATACATTCCTTGATGTATGACTGTGAAGAATGTGAAAAAATTAATGATTACAGTAATGTATTCTGCTTCATTGCTCCTAGACAGTACACTGCCTGTACAGACATTGTAGTAACCTTTTTTGTACACCTGAGAGGTCTGTCAGAAAAGTAAAACAAACATTAACCGCACTATCCTTAAGCCAAACATTAGCTTTACTGATCTCCTGTGCACACCCCTAAGGTTTTACAGTGATGAAAATTAAAAATGTAATAACCACAGAATCCCCAGCCCCCCCCCCCCCCACACACACACACACATGTAAGCTAAAGCAGTTTTCTGTACACACACATGTAAGCATGGCTGGTTTAGAATGGGTGTAGTTGAGAGCAGTGGCCATTATCAGCTTTATCCTAACAGGGTCATATCACAGCCCTGTTCAGGTTAAAAAGCATAATCAGAAAATGAATACATGTTTTTTTCTCCTCATTCTTCCCCAACCAGAAATAGCTTTTGTGAGGCCCCCCACACAGTCAGGGATGACTGAGAGCCTCCTGTATCCATATATACAGTCTAGAGAGTATGGGCCACCAGAATCCTAGAAGATCTAAGTGTCTGAATGTTTTATGATATATTTTATGCCTTACTTTCGAAATATAATTACTTTTTAGCTGTATTTTTTACTGATACCCAAGAATAACATGTGTCCTAGCATTACTGGGTGTGTTCTCAGATAAAAATCAGTGATATTATTTACAAAGATACACACAAGTATAAGCCATAGCAATATTAGTCTTGTACTTATTTCAGCAAATAGCAATCCACTGTGCAACACTGATACTCCTACACCACATCAGTGACTGCTCAAACAGCAGCGGGGTAAGTCACTTTTACTTACCTCCTCCAGGAGTAATGCATGTATGTTACTGTTCCTGATTTCACACACCTGGTTTTGCTTATAATTTTGCTCCATCTTTTGTAAAGATTTTGATTTGCTGGTAAATCATTCAAAATTACAGACAGTCAATAAATCCAGCCATCAGAGTTTTATACGTATTGTCCAAAAATGGATGTTTATGCAATAGCTGTTATTCTATTAACTTTTTTAAGTGAATTAGAGTAATATTTAAAGTGTGTTCTTGATTTTGAGACTTTATTCTGCTATTATTTTTAGCACCGAGATGAATTCTTTGGCAAAGAAGTTGAGAGTTATAGTATCGGGTTTTCTGACAGTATTTATAAAACTCCATGAAAGAGAAAACCATCCCTGAGGAAGGTATGCACTGAGATTGGTCACTCTGGGCTGTTCATCTCTCTAGTGCTTATCTTGCTCATGTCCATTATCAGCTTTATCCTAAAAGGGTCATATCACAGCCATGTTCAGGTTAAGGACCATAATCGTGAAATTAATGCATTTTTTAATCCTTAGTTTCCCCAACCAGCAGCAGCTTTTGTGGGGCCCCCACACATTCAAGGATGACTAAAGGACCCCCTGCAGCCACAGGTATTGCAGGTACCTAATGCTGGTTATGTTAGTTTTAGTGGAAATAATGTCCACCAGTAGGGTTTGTGGCACTGCATCAGTGGTAAAATATTTAATGGAATTGTGAAGCCTGTTACCTGATAAAATACTGTTACTATAACCAGAGATATCTTTGAATTTTAAAGGAGACACAAATAAGAGTTATTATCCACCTGCTTTCTTAAATATATAAGATTGTTGCACTAGCTTTTGTTGGTTTGACAGACATTACAAATTATCAGGATAACATAACTTGCTGTGGTTGGGGGCCCCCAGGAATTGGGGGCCCCCAGCGACCACAGGGTTCACTGGTGCCTAAAGCCGGCTATGTCTGCACCCCAAGCAGACACCAGCCTGGTTAACAACAGGAAAAATGACACTCCTACTTGAGTGAACCTGTAAGCTATACTGAAAACTATAGACCATTAACTTGCCTTCCACAATTTATACACTATATACTGGAACTGATGCTGATAGAGTTTATAGTCATTTAGAAGAAAATTGTCTCATGGCAACAGAACATAAGGGTAACAAAAGAATATCTTATGGAACAAAAGATCATTTGTTGTTAAATAAAGTCATATGGAGAATTCTAAAAAAGGTAAGAATCTAAGTATGACATGGATAGATTACAAAAAAATCATTCAACAGCATCCCGCATTCATAGAAAAAGGGGTGCCTACAAATGTATAAGATACACTCATATTAATCAGTTACATTACAGTCACCATGAAACAGTGGCAGACCACTTTGCAGCTAAGCCCTGATAAAGGACAAATTATTATCCAAGGGGTACAAATTCAAAGGGGGGTATTCCAGGGTGACTCTTTGTCAATGCTGCTCTTTTGTCTTGCCTTTGACTCATTAAGCTGTCTGTTTGACAGATCAGGTCATGATTACAATTTAGCTCTCAGAAAACAACAACATGTAAAGGCTTCTCATCTCTGTTTTGTGAATGATTTAAAATTGTAGAATTCATCAGACGAAGAGCTGAAAGCATAACTACAAGTGGTCAAAACTTTCTCAGATGATGTAAGAATGTCATTTGGTCTTGATAAATGTGCAAAAGCAGCATTTAAATCAGGAAAGCTGCAGCACCAATTAAATATTCATTTAGGACAGGAATGTGATATAAAGAAACTTGAGCAGAAGGGAGTGTATAAATATTTGGGAACTTATGAAGGAATGACAATGAAGCATGAACAAATGTGAACAAAACTCAGTAAGGAATATTTTAGAAGATTAAAATTAACACTAAAAACAGCCCTGATATCAAGGAACATAGTCCAAGCTATAAACCAATTTGCTCTTCCTGTTGTAATTTGAGTTTTGACGTGATTGACTGGCCCCAAAAGGTATTGGATCAGCTGGACAGAAAAACAAGAAAAATGCTTTATACTTATCAAATGATATATAAAATCATTGTATACCAAGATTATATATTCCTCATTTCGAAGGAGGTATGGGCCTCCTAAAAATTGATTATATGTATAGATCTGCAATTATAGGACTGTATACATATATGCTGACCTCATCAGATCCAAACATAGTGAACATTTTAAAAACTTGAGGAGTACAAGTCTAAGATGCCTTAGGTTAGCAGAAGCATATCAAGTGGGGCATGGAAAGCAAACCAGAAGTAGACAAAAATCTAATAGTAACTGGATGTGCCAAAAACAAAATAAAGAATATAAGGAGAAGAATCAGATGAGAAGGCAAAAAATGTGGAAAAAGCATAAATATAGTTGCAAGTTTAGAAAACGCCTGGAACAACCTCATGTTAATCAGAATCTGACACAGGACTGGTTAAGGAGAGGTGAATTTAAACCAAAAGATGAAAAGCTAATATTGGTTGCCCACAATAGTGGACTATGTACATGTTGGCTTGCAAAGTTCTTTTGAAGAAGTCTGCATTAGTAGCAGACGAAAAGCGCTTTAAGTGATATTTGTTTCGAGTTTATTAAACCTCTGTGTGGAAGCTGCTGTGTCTGGGACTTGTCTTCTCTGTTTAAATGGCTTACAAAGTTCATTGAACATATGGGAGAAACAGACAAATGCAGGTATTGTAAAAAGAATTGGAAACAGTTGCGCATCTTTTTCCTGGGTGTGATACACTAATGGCAGAGGGCCTGTATACTGAAAGGCATAATACTATGGCAAGAATGTTGCATTGGGGATTGTGCAAACATTGCAATATTGAAGTAGCTGAGAAGGATGGGAAACATGAGCCATCAAGCATTATTGAGAATGATGAAGTTTATATCTCATGGAATCATCCATTACCAACAGTGCAACAAATAAATGCGAGAAAAACAGATATAGTAGTCCATGAAAAGGAGGCAAAAGTAGCATTGATCACTGATATTGCTACACCTAGTGATTACAGTGTCTTATGTACAGAGAGACACAAAGTCATAAAATACTAGGAATTGCAGGCAGAAAAGAGGGCAATGTGGAAGAAAAATATCCAGATAGTTCCAATAGAAGAAGGAGCAATGGGTCTCATAAAAAAGAATTTACAATCATATTTAAATATACTAGCAATACATGTAGCCCCATATGAATTGCATAAGGAGTCAATTCCGGGCACATTGTGGATGCTGGGAAGCATGCTTTTAGCTAACATCAAAGACTGAAAGAATACTAATTTCACGAACTTTAGTCATACTTTGACTTAGGAATGGGGTCTATTCTTGTTGTGGTATTATTAACCCAAAAGTCTTGGAGAAATTAAACTGGGCAGAAACACACACTACATGCTTATTTTAAGTCTGCTAGTAGTATTTATAGATTTTTTTTTTTTATTTCTTAGGTACTTGGTTTTATTTTGTGTGTGTGGGTGGGGGATTTAAAAGCAACAAAACTGCCTTAAGGATCTTATTCTTAAGAGTAGGGCAATGGAAGCATTTGCATTTCCCGACACAAGAATAAGGTTAATTAGGAGGATATATGAGGGATCAGATGCAAATATTAAAGAAGAATGGTTCGTTTCTGATAACTTGTATCTGAATAGAGGAACCAGGGCACCAGGCCAGTGGTGTCCTCTTTCCACTTTGTTATTTGTTAGGGACTTTCTGCTGCTGCTGTATTAGTAATGTCATGCCAGCTACATTCTGGTTCTTCTCTTTACATTCTACCTAGCAGATAAGATATAAAAGCATCAATGAAAAGAGATTATACTCCTGTAATTGTTTTTTGACTTCTAATAACACTGCTCATCTGAATGCATACAAATTGTAATATGCTAATGCCTCCAACAAACTGCATGACAGTATTGCCACCTTTTCCATTATTGTTGGTCTTTGCTATATGGGGGGGTCTCTGCAACTCTGAATAGCAGTTTGCTATATTTATTTCCACACCCACATTTGAAGTACAAGCTGAAAGAGCAATGAACTGTGTTTGTATCACTGTGATTCAATATATCAGTCGAGGTGTACTAAACCCTGTCTTCATTCTTAAATTGTTCAGTGTAGACTTGCACACAACACATACTGCAGTTTATGTTTGTATTGACTTGAATGTGCTAAGATCACTTTCCTAGGTTATACTGCTGTTAACCAGTTTTATACAACTTCTCTGACAATGGCATCAAGCACTCCCACTCACTGAAATAACAAATCTTCCCTTATTAGTGACAGACCATGTTGTGCTTTAATTATGGCTCTTAATGCAGTGAAACTGAACGTTTTTGTACAAAATAGCAGTTGCTTTTTCTTTCAGATTTCTCAGCATACAGGTGTTAGTATTTCAGATGAATATTGTCCAAACTGTCAGATATTCATTATTACAAAAGTGCACCTGTGGGTTCATCAGGTTATTTGTTATTACAGTTATGGTTCATCCATATCTGTATGGTTCATTTTTACATTGTTTTTGAAAAAAAACTGCAAGAAAAAGATGTACTTTAATGTGTAAAATGAACGTCTATGGAGCTATAGTTTAGTTTTTCACAGTGACATTTCAATCATGTTTTATACTTCTCCTTATTGAAGGGACATGGATGATTCATGATTGTCACACGCATGCATGTTCATATTACATAACACTTAAGTAGGATATTTGATCACATTTGCAAATCAATTTGCTCTTACATTTTATGGCTTCTCCATAACACACTTGGCATCTTTTAATGTTTTACTTTGAGAATCTGGGAAAAAGTCAAAATAATCTATGGCAAAAGCTCCAAATCAGGGAGAATTTTTAACAATGGTTCTTTTAATACAGGAAGTTGATAAAAAATAACGTGTGACTGTATTCATTTCCTGCAGAGAAAGAAATCTACGGGTGTTATTCCTAGTGATTATGCAGATATGTAAAGGCTGTCAGTGCTGTCCAAGCATTTCTGCAGCGAAAGTGTGATTCATAGAGGCAAGATATACCAATGCATGATGACCATGAATAGGCTTAAGCAGATGAATTCATAATGAGATTCAAATGAGAAATTATATAAAATGATGTATGCTAGTGAGGCTTTCTCCACCTATTTGCGATTCATAGTCAAAACTTCACATTTCCACGCCCTCACCGGAGGGATTTGTTATAAAAGGTGGAGTCATACCTTTTTCAATCTACTTCACAATCCAAAATGATGCTGTCACTTGCTGCTATTTTTCAGTGTGAGCTGCTTGTTTTGGCAAAGTCAAAACCGCTTGTGCCTAGCAGAGCTCGTTAGTCGAGAAGGTAGAGATATAGATAGAAAATAACTCACTATAATTTTGACAGTCTGGAGATACGTAATAGGCTCAGACTGGACAGGGATATTGTAAGGGTCTTGATGAGTATGCATGGCCCCACAGGGGCATTAGAGGGAGATGCATGGACTTCTTATTCCTGTAGATACAAAGGTATGTATAGTTTTTACTATATTTGTTATGGAGACCTTCCAGAGACAGTTTTGGGATACTTTGGATATCTCACAGGCTTCTGCCTCAAGGATGATCAGTACATCTATTTCTCAATGTTATGTCAGGATTGAGTCCAATCTATGAGTGATTTTTATGGTGTGGCACATTTCCCTGAAGTAATCAGTGAGAGAGATTGCACCTTTGTTGCAATTAGGGCCTCACCTGGTCCACAGGGAGTGTGGTACCACTAGGAAGGGCTACCATTCCATCAGTTGCCAGGTAATGTGTGATACATGAGGGTGCATCACCAATGTCTCTGCCCACTATCCTGGGTGTGCACATTTTTCCCATATCTGACACACTAGCTTACCCTACTGCCTCTTCCAGCATGATAGGATGACCAGTGGTCATCTTGTTGGTAAGTGGAAAAATATGTTTTTTTTAATTTGAGTAGTTAATCATGGTAAAAATGTAGTGCTGAACAGAAGCACAGGTGGATCAACCAGTGCCTTAGGCCATTACTATGAACCAGTGTCCACCCTTCAAGTGAAGAGCAAAAAAAAAAAATTAAATAAATAAAAGCACTTCACTGTATTTAGCTGATCACGATGATTTGCTTATTACAGTTAATTCTATGCCTCTAACCCCTCTGGCTTCCTTTAAAGTGCAAAAAAAAAAAAAAAAAGACACAGATGTTCCTTCTACTAATAACACCCTAGCTACACTACTGTTGCTGAATACTAAATCATTTTTTCTTTCTTTTGTCTCCACCATTTTCTTTCCCTCTCCTTTTTTCTGTTTTTTTCAGGTGATACTAGATATCCACTGGAGCCATGATTCATGACACCAGTGAAAAATCTTAGTGGAGCTGTTGAAGACATTTACAACACAACCCTGTCCCAGACCCATATTTTCACCAAGTGAGACTTTGGTCTCTTGAAGAATTGTTTTAGGTGCCTGGATGAGTCTGGGGTGCCTAGCTACTGCATGCAGGATGTTTACTGCATGCCACATTCTGCATAACATGATCATGTGCCAGTCTGATGGTGAAGTGACCCATGATGTCACTGCAGCTCTCAGTTCCAGTTCCTGTATGACTAATAATGACCAGCTGGTAGTAGTAGTAAGCGAAACCCCCAAAAAACGGATCTTGACACCTGAAGTATAGACAAACAACTTTAATACCAGGCAAAGCTTTTGGGAACACACCTCCCATTCTTAATGCAGTAAGTGACGGTGTGTGGCAGGCTCATGCACGGCATATGGCTGTACAGGTAAAAAGGTGGTGCTTAGTCCAGAACTATGGACAATGACATTTAGGTTAGTGTTTCTTTTCTAGCAAAAAACAGAATGTAACTGATGCCTACAGTGATATTTGTGAGCAATGCGGTGTGGTGCATGGTCACTGTCACTCTTCATCTTTTTCTGAAAGGATTTCAAGCTTGCATAAACTAAAGCACTGCTGGTGATTCCTTGCAGGTGAGGAAAGTAAAGCTATATTTTTGTCTGTGAATAACAGAGCTGCTTTTTGTTTTGCCTGCTCCATTTTGTTTCTGTTTTAAGAAATCTGCTTGGTCTGTTGTCTTTGTTCTGTGTGAGAGATAGACACTTAAATGATCTAGACTGGACATTTCATGTGTATTTCCATTGGTTAAATTGTTTCTTAAGTGATATTTAAATACACAGCGGATTTCTGGGTCTTTGTCTTTTTCTGAAAAGATTTCAAGCCAACATAAACTAAAAGCAGTGACAGTGATTCCCTGCTAGTTTTTCCCAGCCCCCCCCCTTCATTGATCTGCTTTTTAAACTGGTGATTTTAAGTTGCCCACTCCTACTGTAAATTGAGCTTAATAAGCACCCTCCCTTTCTATGCTGCTATTGATATTGTGAATTATTTATTTGCCTTTCCTTGTGCTTATATTGAAAAAAGTGCATTTTGCCTTTCATTGTCTGTTCTATTGATTTAATTGATCTGAATTCATTATCTAGCTAGTTGTTGGATAAAGTAGTGTATTTTTACACTCTAGCAAGCACTTGTTTTTACATCAAGAGGTCAGTGGATTTTACATCTAGTGCACTGGGAGGTAGCCTGGTCTATTCAGGTTGGGGAAACAGTTGAGATTTCTGCATGTAGTTTTATTGGTTGAACGGTTTATTAATCAACTTATCTTGTTTTAGTACCTTTATAAATTCCTTACAACTGAGTGGCTATTGGCTCATTTATACAAAGCAAATACTTTAATTGAATAATCACACTTTTATAAGCTGTTTAAAGTACAGTGGTGTATCTGTTTCTTTAAGTTTGTTTGTGGTAGTATTTCATATCTTTTAAATTTGTTTGTGGTAACATTTCCCTCCAGACACTCCTGTACTATGCTTTTACATTAGGAGAACTAGGATTATTCATCTAGTGGCAGTAGGTGTTTACCTGGTCTATCTGGGAAGTGTACAAAAGGGCTCTAAGTATTTTTTTGCACTTCTCTTATATACTGTGACTGTACTTTAGCAGTTTCTAAAAAGCTGTACTGTATACTGCTGCTTTAAGTAGTTAATTGCACTGTATTGCATTCTGTCTGTTAGTTGTAGGGCTGTTGTAGGTAGTTTGCATGGTTTTGTTACACTTGGGCTCCAAAACAAATATTCTACATTAAGAAGGTGTTTTTCTGCACCCTTGTGGCAGAAATGTGCTGATCTCACCTGTCTGATTTGGGGACTTAGGGTGGAAGACTTATTGTGTGCTTTCCTGATTGGTAGTTAGCATAAAACTTGTTTGTCTTTGCTTGTATTTAAGCCTCATGTTTGTTGGATGCTGCTCTTTGCTAGTGGTGGCTAGCAGTGCCCTGTATAGAAGCAAAAGTCTAGAAGCTCAGTTTTTCACTAAATAGCTTTCAGTGAAACGCTTCCAAGCTTTCTGTTGCTCTAGGATCAACTCATTTGTGCATTGTGCAGTATTGCCTTAATGTGCTTAACTGTGCATCAACCTTAGCCTACACAAAGTAAAGGTCTCTCTTGTAGTCTAGGCACTACCAGGGCAGTCCTGTCAAATTAAACTTTTCCCTTCCCTAATAAAACATATAGTAAGAACCTACTATAATGGAGATGCAGTTTCCCATCATCTCTCTGGCTAGCTAGATAGACATGGGCATCCTGAGGCAATGTAGCAATTGTCTCATGTATACTGACAACCACTTACTCCTGAAACAAACACATACTTTATGCAAACGATGTAGGTACAGTATGAAATTGAAGGCAAGACTCTCACATAAGGAGAAATTGAACGTCAAACAGATTGTCAGCACAAACCCACTTCCCACACTAAATAAGCACATGACAAATAAACCCACATATACAGAGGTACTCACTAATAATTTATCAAAAGATCAGAGGCCGCCCAAATGGAAACCACTTAACACATAATGCAAAAAACAACCACAACACATAATAACAGACACACCAGTGTCTCAACAAATTAGCTCATAAGGCATAACACCACAAAATCTAATGTACTGGTCATAGGTGACACTATTGTGAGGCAATAGATGTTTCCCTCACCTGGCTGGATAAGGATTGAATTATTGTTAGCTGCCTGTCAGCTGCCAAGATGCATCAAGTCACTCAAGCACTCAGGTCACTCAGCCAAGATTAGCACTATGACTCTGTCATAGTCCATGTGGGGGTAAATGACTTGAACTGTACCTCACTGAACTATATGAAGAGAGACCTGACTAAGTTCTCAGATTATGTGTCACAGACAGGCATAGGCCTAGCTTTAAGCAGCATTCTGCCTTCTGCAAGGATGATGCCACAATACAAACAAAAAATGATTGACTTTAACAATTGGCTTAGCTTCTGGTGTCAATCCAATGTAGCACACCCACAGGTGTAGCTGAAGTAGATATGGGTTCCTTCCTACCTGACTCTGGTGACACCCCTATTAGGCCCAACACACCAAGGTGGCAAGAATGGCAGATTTTTTTTCTAGGTAACACATCTAGTTTAAAAGGCAATAGCATATCCACAAACAAATTATTTCAACAGTGCACCAGTTAGTAATAAGTCAAGGTGAGATATGCATGCAATGAAACCATACATCCACCCTGTGCCCCAGAACTCAACAGAAAAAAGGTCTTGACATTCAAGCATGCACAAAGAAGGCAATATCAATGAGCAGTAAAGCTTTATAATGCAACAATACAAACACGGGAGAAAACTGCAATGCCATTAAGCAATAAAACAGTTATAATACAGCAATACAGATATGAGAAAATGCAATGTCATTGAGCAGAACAATTCTTGACGGCAGCAGTACTAACACGAGCAAAATGCAATGTCATTGAACAATGAAGATTTATAATGCAACAATATAAATATGAGAAAATGCAATGTCATTGAGCAGTACTAACAGCCTCAACCCCCTTGATCAATTCTAAACAGACCAACTATGAAACACTATTTTATACCCTGTTCACTGGCCAGTGACTGCTTACAGTCTTGCTGCCAGCATGATGGGGCCCAAGTTGTAGCTCATGTAGATCCCAGTTATTTGTAATCCACAAAGCATTTAGGGGGAAATCTACAATCTTATAAAAATATAAAATGATGGCCAGAGCCTCTCACCACTCCATCCAGAATATCCAAGTGACCAGGCACCGTGGTTCCTCTAATGAGAAAAGTAGAAAAATCACCTGCCAGAACTCTGGTAATCATCTATGGCTTCTCAGTACTAGGCCCAAAGGAACTCCTTTCTTGCTGAATCATATGCAGGCATGGAACTACTGGTTTCAGACTTCTCTCCTGATTCCACAAAATACCATCATTCAGGATTTCAGCAAAAGACAGACACAATCTGCCACTTCACTTCCCTGTCCCCAAAGCACTAGAAAAGAAATTCCAGTCATGCTGCAAGGCCCTTTTTCCCTTCAGCTCCCTGATTCAGTCTTCCATCCTTCAGCTAGTGTTCCAGTCTCCTCTTTCACTTTTGAAATTGTCTTTTATATTCCTGAAAAGAACTCCACATTGTGGTGTAATGAACAACTACAGTCTATTACTTCTAAAATGAAATACAGTGGGAGGTACACCAAAGGGATCTAATATCTGTCAGCCTAGGAAGACATGGTTGGCAGGCCATGCTGCTTTGCCAGAGACGGTCTGCATCTGTCTCCTCTAGGCCTTCAGACACTGCAAAAGGCATTAGCCACTCCTATTGTGCCTTTTTTAGGCAGTGTCAAAATAACAAACCTCCCCAACATAACAAAATCCTCTGTAAATAAACTCAAGGTATTGCTGCTTAATGCTAGGAGTCTAAACAAGAAAATGCACTCCCTGGAGTCACTCCTCACTTTAGAAGATGCTGATGTCTGTGGAGTCACCAAGACATGGTTCAAAGGCACAGAAAACATCCCAGCTGTGCAGGGATACAATGTCTTCTATACACTTAAACCACAAACTGAGCATGAAAGAACCAAAGGAAGAAGTGTATCTATCTTCATTAAGGATAAGTACACACTGAGACTGGTCAAACAGGGCGAATCTTTTGAGCTACTCCATGTCCAACTAACTATAAGCAAAGCCCCCTATCACATCATAGCTAGCTAGAGGTCCCCCACCCTAAAACAGGATAAGCAAACTGCATACCTGGACTTACTAAAGTCACTTGCCATACAGCCCAACACCTTACTTATGGGTGATTTTAATTATCCTACCATTGACTGGGAAACATACATGTCCACAAACATGCTGGCTAAGAGGTTCTTGGGGACTATGCCAATGCAAATGTTCTGGTCAGCATACCCACAAGAAGCTCATATATCCTGGACATAGTACTCACTAACATGAGAGAGCATTGCACCTCCCCACCATGTAATGTCTTCCCTGGTCAGATCGGACATTAAATCAGTCTCATTTGATGTAATTGTAAGACCAGATACCCCATCAAGCTCAAAAATGCTTAAGAATTTTTCAAATACAAATTCCATCCTACTAGGTGACGGTATAGGAAGTTTCAAAGCCCCCCTCGAACAGATATAACACAGACTCCTATGCAGAGGTGTGCACCAATACCCTCTATAACCACTTAAGAAGTTGTAAAGAATCAGCTGTACTTGACTGGATTAAAACCAGGCCTTGCTGAAAAAATCACGCCACCCTGGTGGACCCCTAGTATAAACAGGGTATACAAAAAGAGAAAGAAACTAAGTTTCAAGAACAAGAGGAAACTGGATCAGTAGATTAAGAAATCCACAATGTGGCTAGCAATCAATGTAAAAAGGAAAATTTATTATCAGCAAAACTGAACACTGCTCAAATTTATTATCAGCAAAACCGAACACTGCTCAAAACCAACACTGCTCTAGCTCCTAGGCCTACAGGCCTTCTAGGAGTTAGTGAACAATAAAACACACATCAATAAATACTGCAAACAATTAGCAGCAATCCAATAAAAAACTTTGTGGTAGTGTAGCGGTTAGCATTGCTGTCTCACAGCAAGAGGTTTTCCGGTTCAATCCTCGGCTGGGGTGCCTTCTGTGCGGAGTCTGCATGTCCTCCCTGTGGTCATGTGAGTTTCCTCCGGGTGCTCCGGTTTCCTCCCACATCACAAAGACATGCTGTAGGTGGACTGGATACTCTAAATTGGCCCTAGACATGAGTACATGCGTATGTGTGCCATCCGTGGAAGGTTAGGCATCAGGCTGGCAATTCGACAGCGTAAAACTCCACTGCCAATCATGAGCGGACAGGTGATCTGCTGTGGCAACCCCTAACTGGGAAAAGCCGAAAGAAGAATCCAATAAAAAACTTCTACAAAAGAGATTTCCAACTACATTCCCTGTTAAGACCAGTAGGTGTCAGAATTCCATATTTTAAAATAAAAATAGATTCTTTATACAACAATTTATTCTTCAAAAGGTTGCATTCTCAGTTGAAACTTGTTCTAAGATACACCTCTTTAAATCACTATACCCCCCCCCCCCCCATGAGCAGCATTCAAATGAAATACTGGGGGACTTTCACGGTTATTCTTAATATCTCTTGTGTTCCTGCAACCTTATTTTAAAATATCTTTTACTTTCACCAATATAGAAAAGGTTGCAGGAACACCTTAAAGGCATAAATTACCCCTTCTGTATTAAATGAATATTCCGCTATAGGATTATACCTAACACCATTACTATTATCAAAAAATCTGACCACATGTTGACATACACTACAACCCCGACAGGGCCAAGTACCAAAATTACACACATTTTTATTACATCCCAATTTTGGTACACAAAACTTACTGTGAACCACCATATCTCTTTCACTTCATCCCCTCTTTAGGGATATCAAGGGGGTCTTCCATAGATTCTTAACACAACCTTTCCCTTTCAAAAGAAAAGGACAGTAATACTTAATAATGTCAACAATCTCCTGGGTCAGTAAATTAAACACATTCACAAAATAAACCTTTTTACCATCTCTAAGGGGCTCATTATCTAACCTACATCTTTTTTCTACCATAGTTACTCCTACCAGAACAGTCCAGTTGACACAATCTTTCAAGGGCACTAGTAATATCTTCAGCACTATAGCCCTTCTGTTTAAACATAATACAAGTTCAAATAACTTCCTGCTCTAAAACCTTCGTATCACTACACAACCTACTCACATGTAGTATTTCACCATAAGGCAAATCATTCAGTAGATGTTGCAGATGGCAACATCTACCATCTAAAAAATGTCCCCATCACTAAATTTCCTATGCTCCCTAGTATTTATTATTACCATTATCATGGCCTACTAACACAACATCCAAAAATGTAACTGTCTTACCTCTCTGTAAATCATCAAATTCAAACCCAAAATGATTATTATGCAATTCACATACAAATACTTCAACTAATGACTCACCCCCTTACACAAAAAAAAAAAATTGAATCATCAATAAATCTATAATAAAAAATAACATGCTTCTTAAAAAAATCTAACTTATATAAAAACTGGAGCCCCATAGCCATCCTCTGAACCTGTTGATAGATCACTTGATTAAATTAAAAAATATATTAGTTAAACTAAAATACACCAAATCAGTAACAATTCATGTAATACAGAAGGGATAGTTTATGCCCTTAAGGTGTTCCTGCAACCTTTTCTATATTGGTGAAAGTAAAAGATCTTTTAAAATAAGGTTGCAGAACACTTAAGCGATATTAAGAATAACAAGTGTGAAAGTCCCCTAGCATTTCATTTTAATGCTGTTCATGGGGAGGTTGTACTGATTTAAAAGGGTGTGTTTTAGGACAAGTTTCAGCTGAGAATGTAACCCTTTTGAAGAATACATTGCTGTATGAAGAATCTGTTTTTATTTTAAAATATGGAACTCTGACACCTACTGGTCTTAATAGGGAATGCAGCTGGAAATCTCTTGCAGATTATTTTTATTGGATAATTGTATTGTTGCTGTTAATTGTTTGTACTATTTATTGATATTTAGACAATGGGAAAACTGTACATCAATACCCTAATTAGAGAACGAGCATTCTGAAACAGGGTATTCATGTACAAGTAATGCCCTGTGAGAAGAATGAGTTTGCTGTTTCACGTCAGCTTATCAAGCTGCAGTGGAGCTCGGACTGAGGAAATGGAACGGTTGCCATTATTGTAAGCTCACTAAGCAATTTTTGCTGTTTAGTGAGTGTAAAATATAAAAAAAGAAGAAGACAAAAAGGTACGTGTGTGTGTGTGTGTGTGTGTGTGTGTGTGTGTGTGTGTGTGTGTGTGTGTGTGTATATGTGTGTGTGTATATGTGTGTGTGTGCTTATGTCTGTGTGTGAGTGTATGGCGTGCATGTCAGTGACAGTGAGCAAGCTGTTATTTTACACTCACTAAGTAGCACTTTTGCTGTTTAGTGAGTGCAAAATAAAAAGAGAAAAAAAAAGGAAATGCAGCATGTGTGTGAGAGTGTATGCATGTATGTAAGTAAGAGAGAGTGATTGTGTGTGTGTGTGTGTGTGTGTGTGTGTGTGCGTGTGTGTGTGTGTGTGTGTGTGTGTGTTTTTGTCTGCATGTATGTGTGTGAATGGGTCCACGAAAGCAAAGAGACTGTGTGTGTGTGTGTGTGTGTGTGTGTGTGTGTGTGTGTGTGTGTGTGTGTGTGTGTGAAAGAGAGAAAGAGAGAGAGAATTGGATGGAGAGAGTAAGAGAGAAAGCGAGTGATGTGTGAGTGAATGCATGTATGTAAGCAGAGGAGACTGCCTGTGAGAGAGATCGAGAAAGAGTGAGACTGAATATGTGTATGAAAGCAGCTTGAGAGTGAGAGATTGATAAAGAGGGTGAGACAGATCTTGTGTGAGTGAATGTGTGTATGAAAGCAGGGAAGACTTTGTGTGTATATGTATGTGTGTGAAAGCAGAACAGACTGTGTATGTGTGTATGGCAGAGAGAATGGGCTGTATGTAAAATTGTTGTGTTTCACTTGCTTATGTTTTTTTTTAATCACTATATTATTTTTTATATATATTTGATGTAAAATGCTTCCTCCAACACCATTAACATATACTACAGCAAGTTTGAAACAGTAGGCAGAGGAACTATTTTACATTAACCATATATAAAAAAATAATATAGTACTTAAAAAAAAAATAAGCAAGTAAAACACAACAATTTTATAGCAAGCCCATTTTTTAAGCACAATAATGTCTTCCAGGGTGTGTGTTAATGTGTAAATAACGTCCTTCCAGGGGTGTAGAGGCCCTCCGCCTGTGGCATTGGGCCTCATGACACCCCTGAGCCTGTGGTGTCGGGCCTCATGACATCCCTGGGCAGGCGTTAATTACACATTAACACACATTCTGTCAGGCATTATTGCTTGCATTTTTTATTGTTCACTAACTCCTAAAAGGCCTGTAGGCCGAGGTGCTAGAGCAATTTTGATTTTGAACAGTGTTCGGTTTTGCTGATAATAAATTTGAGCAGTGCTGGTTTTGAGCAGTGTTCGGTTTTGCTGATAATATATTTTCCTTTTTACATTGATTGCTGGCCATGTTGTGGATTTTTATTTATTTATTTATTTTGTGGTTTTTGGTGATTAACATATCCCTCTTTAGCTTAAACAAACAAAGTAGAGATCTTGTCAAGTCCTCCAAAGCAAATTACAAAGCAAAAGTAGACTCCATAGCTAAGGATAATCACAAGGCATTCTTTAACTATGTCCATAATCTAAAAGGAAATACTTAGCTATGTGCTGAACTGTTGTGAATATCACCACCCATGCTCAGCCAGGTGTATTGGCCAATCTGCTAGCTGATAGATTTGGAGCAAACTTCACTCCTTATCCCCTCCAGTCATCCCCCAAAGTATACCTGCCACCATTCCTCGACCTATTATCTCAAGAGAGCAGGTCATCTCGGCACTCTCCAAGGCCAGAAACACAACCTCAGTGGGACCAGACAACATCTCAGGTTGCCTTTTAATGAACTTAAAACATGACGTAGCAGACCAAATCAGATCCCTGTTTATCCACAACCTGCAAACTGGCTATGTTCTGGCAGAATGGAGGACAGCAACAGTAATCCCTCTACACAAAATACACATCAACTGACCGTGGGAATTATAGGGACACAAGTTTGACTAGCCTCATCTGCAGGCCATGGAAAGAATCACTGTTGACCTTATTAATATTACCAAGGACATAGGTAATCTTTAAACTCTGGACCCAACCCAGTTCGGATTTGTTATAGGTAGATCATGTCTGTTAAACATGGTTGACTTCTTTGAGAACGTCACCAGTGCCCTGGATGAGGTAAAGACACTGCATACCAGCTATCTGGACCTAGCCAAGGCATTTGACACAATCCTCCACTCAGGTATTATAGATAATTGATTTATTTATTTAACATATTTTTACTGGGAAAGCTCAACTGTGACAGAGCTCATTTTCAGTGTAGGCCCAAGGAGAAACACTCCAGACACATGTCTTTGGAATGTGGGAGGAAACTGGACCACCCGGAGGAATCCCACATGAATGGAGGGAGGACATGCAGTCTCTACACAGAAGGCACCCCAGCTGAGAACTGAACTAGAGAACCTCTTGCTGTGAGGCGACAATGCTAACTACTGCACCACTGCGCCACCCAAACTCTCCCAATTGGGAATTAGCCCCTACATTACTAGATGGGTAGCCAATTGGCTCATTGACAGGACACATAAAGACCAGTCACCAGTGGCTTACACTAGGATACTGTGCTTCCCCCTTACTGTTTGGAATTTATTTCTCAGAAGTCCATGCAAACTTGGATGGCCCATGGCTGATCAAGTTTGCTGATGATTCCAAATTGGGAGCAATCACCGAGTCCCCCACCAATGTTAATATACTGCAGACAGGGTTAACACAGACAAATGATTGATACCAAAGCCATGAATTAAAGCTAAATGCAAAAAAAAAAATGCATTATTATTCCCTTTGGGAAAGCTGACATCCCTGCTAATTACATAATAGACAGCCCCATCCTAAGTGCAAACCCAGTGGTATATGATCTTGGTACTCAGGTTGATAGCAATCCGAACTTTGACCACCATGTATCCACAGTAGTAAGGAAATATTTTTATGTTGCACATCTTATATGTAAAGGCATCACATCTAGATTTAAGGATGTCATAATTCCATTATATTTGGCCCTCATCAGACCAATAATTGAGTACAATGCTCCCTTTTGCATGTACCTTACCAGACACCTGCAACAATTGGAGAGACCACAGAGATTTCTCACCAAGAAATTACAGGGTACACAAAGCAAGTCTTTTACAGAAAGACTGAAAGCCCTGTCACTGTATTCTGTCTCCTACAAGTTGCTAAGGTGTGACCTGTGCCTGGCTTACAGGGCAGTCTCTGACCCGGCCCTGATGGAAATGCTACAAATTCATAAATCAAGCAGCACAAGGGTCACTCACTCCAGGGATCTTAAGCTTGCCTCTGACATTAACAGGTCATGCTGAAAAGATAGATACAGCTCCCAGGGACTGCCACTTCTCTGGAACAAGCTTCCAATTCATGTGAAACAGAGCCCCTCCCTGAACCTCTTCAAACACAACCTAGATCAATGAATGGGTCACCACAAGTTTACTCCTGGGGTGGTGCCTATGTCTCTCCTGGGCAGAAGAAGTCTGTATTAACTATCATAGACCCTTACCTTTGTGAACTTTCCTCACCTAACTACCAATAATTGGGGCAACTCCGGATAAGTATGGCTAGGCTTGTAAGGGCTCTAGGTCCATTACCCTAGTAACCTTCTATGAACCTATGAACCTATAGTCAGACATTCCTTCTAATCTTTAAATAATATTTTTGTACTTCAAAACAGGCACTTATATTACTGTTTATAAAAGTCACATCTGAGTCCTCAATGACTCCTGTTCATCAATGTTGTAAGGTGTTCTTTAAGAAATAATCACTTTAACTGTTTTGCACAATATATTCTACTGAGGTCATGTTCCTATGTATGCACACATTGAATGTTCTCAAGTGATACAATTAATAAAAAATGTTATTTCAGTATTTAATATAAGTTCATACCTTGCAATTGAATGAAAATGTATCACATTGTTTTTATATTATGCAATGTTTCCTCAGTTTGAACTATTACATATTTCAACTGACTTAATGTTGTCTTTCAAGGTACAGCACATCAGATTATTTCATTTTCTCATTCACAATTCATTTATGGCGTAAGAGACAAAAAACTTAATCATTTTGCAGTGGTGAGGATGAAGTGGCAGCAATGTTTGTTTACATGCAGGATAATCCTTTTAATCTTTATTTTTTTATTAGTGTTTGCCTGAATACTTGTGTAATGCTACTTTAAAGTTGTAGGTAATTACCAGCTGTTACAATGGTAATGCATAGGGCATTAATGGTGTTTATCACTGCAATTTTATGTTTTGACATACAGTTTTCTTTCCACAGTTCCATAAGGTCTTAAGCAGTACCATTAGAGGAATGAAATGCATAGCTGAAAAGTGTCCTAATTCCCCCTTTTTTTCTTTTACTTTATTTATTAACTTATTTCCCTTCAAGTTAAACATTGGCATATATATCTGAAGGTCATATTGTAAGCAACACACATGTCACACGAGTCACAGTAGGTCAAGGTCAGAAGTGTCAAACACACCTCCTAAAGATAGGCTAGGTGAGGGCTGTCATAAGAGCTGGATGGTGAATTGGTCTGGTGTTGTGACCTACTTGATGCAGGTGATCCTGCAGACACTGATCAGGCAATGAGTGCGACTGTGACTGGGATCTTGAATTAAAGGTTTTAGTAGGTGTAGATGAAAGCTGATGCAGATTGCATAAAATCTGTTGTGCTTGCTTCCCCTGCTAATTTCAGTACTCTCTTGAAAGACATATGTAGTCTCATGTGACCCCCCCCCCCCATGTTTCAGGACAGTATCCCATTCTCTTCCCCTTCCCAGACTGACTCCTGCTTGACTCTGATAAGTTCGGACTAGGGTACAAAAGGAGGTGACCACAGATGATTGGTGTTCTAACATACTAAACATCAGCATGATTGGCATTATCCTTACTCTGTGACATTTACATATAGTGCTGGAAATCCTCATTTATACCCTGGAGGACTCTGATAATTTCCAACTGACTCTCTGGGGCAGTGCTCTGAGCCCTAACAATGTCACTGCATATTTGCTGCTGGGCAGCCAATACTTTACATGTTTCCTGGGGTAGCTGTGACAAATGCCTATGCCTAGTGCACCTTTGCAAAGGTGTCACTGTGGACACTGTTATCTCTGAATTTCTGCCATCATCTTTTAAGTGTTTGCCTAGGTTTGGAGTTACTGGACTAGAGGTGCAGGGGCCTTCTTCCTGTACAAGCATGAGTGTAAATGTCAGCATGTTGGACTTTGCGATTCACTGTCACTTCCTGCGGGGTTACTAACATAATGAAGGTATGAGATCCTGCCATTAAGTTTTGGGACTGTGTGTTACTTTTCTCAGGCTGCCTCAGAAATATAACTATGTTATCATCATTTTCAACAGACGTTCTACTGCTGATGGCCTTCAAATTCTTTGACATAGTGGAACTGTTTATTTCTGCTGTTGACCCTGTTAGAAATGAATTGAAAACATTACCAATAAAGGAGTAGCATACTAGCATACACTAGTGTATGCTGAGTAAGGTGGTGTGGAAGACACCTGCCATGCACACTGCTTTCATTGTCACTATTTGCAGAAGTAGGGGGTTCACCTGTTAATAATAATTGTGTGTTAACTGTAACCATCCTATGTCAGCATTTAGTTCTCTATATAAATATATGTTACTATTCTTAAACCAACCTTTTTGAGCAGACGTATGAATGGAGAGGAAGTGTTCCTCATCTGCTGTTAAAGGGAAAAGTGTTGGAGGCTATCACCCAGTACTGGTAGGGAAAATGTCATTCTTCCTTGCCTTGGCTTTAGTATGAACTACCATACATGTTGCCCTCTTCTAGCACTGTTTTAATGTGTGGTTTCTTCCATCAACAGCATTAATATCCATAACTACTTGATTCCAGGCCTTTGCCCTTTCATCTTGATTGGACCTGCCTTTCCAAAAAGACATTTGCTGCATGTTCTAATAGTTGCCATAAAAATATTATTTTCCTTATGGCTAAAGACACTCTTTCTATGCCTTGATACCTGGTTTTTGCATCATTACTGCACCTAAAACAATATGTCACATTCATACTCAAAAAACTTTTCATGTAATTATCATAGGTTCATAGGTTAAGTACTAGGCTAGTTGCCCTTATGGACCATTTTAAACCTAGCCAGTTTTATTTTTAGTACTCAAATTAACTTGTCCCATTTGGTGTAAGATTGGCCTTACCCATCCAATAGTCAATAATTATAGGTTACCCTTAATGAGAATAACTGGGATCATACCATAGATCGATGGTTCCCAAACTGTGCGCCGCGGTGCCCTGGGGAGCCGCGGCTTCCTCACAGGGATGCCACAAGCAGCAGCAGCTGATTGCAGGTAAGTGAATGCCTGTATGAGTGTGTGTGTGTCTGTCTGAATATGTGAGTGAATGTGTGCATGAAAGAAAAGAGTATGTGTGTGTGTGTGTGTGTGTGTGTGTGTGTGTGTGTGTGTGTGTGAGATTGGGAGACTGAGAGCGATGTGTGAGTGAATGCAGGAATGAATGAAGAAGTGGCTGTGTGTGTGTGTGTGTGTGTGTGTGTGTGTGTGTGTGTGTGTGTGTGTGTGTGTGTGTGTGTGTGTGTGTGTGTGTGTGAGAGATCAGCAGAGGGAGAGCAATGTGTGAGTGAATGCAGGAATGAATGAAGAAGTGGCTGTGTGTGTGTGTGAGATCGGGAGAGTCAGAGGAATGTATGAATGAATGCGTAAGTGGGTGTGTGGCATGTGGGTGTGAGATTGGGAGAGTGAATACGTAATGCTACTCAATGCTAGAAGTCTAAACCTCAAAATACACTCTCTCAAGGCACTTCTAAAAATGGAGAACATCGATATCTGTGCAGTAACTGAGACTTGGTTCAAGGCTCCAGAGAGCACCTCCTACAATACCAGGCTACAACTCTTACCACACTTTTCGGCCACCAAACCAGGACCGAAACACTAAAGGTGGAGGAGTGTCCAAATTCACCGAGGATATTCACAACACCAGGCTAGTTGCCCAATACAATACATCTGAAATTCTCCAGGTGCAACTAACACTAGGTAAGACTGCAATCCAAATTGTAGCTTGCTACAGATCCCCCACCATGCCCCAAGATTCTCACTACACCTTTCTAAACATACTGCAAAATATTAAGATATAACCAAACACCCTAATAATGGGTGATTTCAACTACCCTGCCATTAACTGGGAAAACTTCTCGTGTACCAACACCTTTGCCCAACGGTTCTTGGAATTCATAAATTCCAACTCCCTGGATCAACTAACCCTTAGTCTCACCAGGGGCTCCAATATCCTAGACCTGGTCATTACCAACATGGGAAATCGATGCTACACACCTATGATCACCCCTTGGTTGGTCAGGTCTGACCATAAGCTAATCACCCTTAACATCCACATCCCACCCCCACCCCCCAGTAAGGAAACCTCTGTAAAAAAATTCTCCAAAGTCAACTTCATGTTACTCAAGTGAGAAGTGATAAACTTCATGACACCCATGCAGATGGGAACTGAAAGTTCAACTGCTGAATCCTACACTAAGGCACTGTACGAGCACATCCACTCGTGCATGAATCATGCCATCCCCAATAGAACCAAGACGCTCTCCTCCAAAAAAAGAAAGCCAATCTGGTGGTCCCTTGCCATAAACAAACTTAACAACAAAAGGAAGAAACTGTTGCAGAAAAAAGGAAAATCCCAGGATGCAAAAAACTCCCTTACCAGCTTCAGTAAGAAACTGAAATCTCTCATAAAATCCTCCAATGCTAGTTACGAAAATAAAATTGCCACAAATTCCAAAGACAACCACAAGGCATTCTATAGCTATGTCAAGAATCTAAAAGGCAATGCTCAGATCTGCTCTGAGCTACAACAGAATAGCATTAAATATACTGATCCCAAGGATATTGCCAATATCCTGGCAGATCGATTCAGTGCAAACTTCACTCCCCTCTCACTCCCTAAAGGGCCCATCTCAATACTGAAAGATTGCCAAATTCCAGTAATAACGGCGACAAAGGTAAAAAATGCACTCTCCAAATGATGGTAATATCAGAAAGCAGCTAGCTGCTGACAGCATGAGAGGGCAGCCTTTGACATCCAACATGGGTGATGATATGGCACGGTTAGGAGCACAGCTGAAGGTTTTCGAGATAGGAAAGAATTCTAATTCTTTTCCAATATTACCTGTACCAGTCAAGAAGAAAGGTGATTGGAGACAAGGCAAAATGAATCAGAGAGAGGCGAAGAAGTGGCGAATATCCACATGACTGTTGACATTAACTGTGTTGTTTATAAGATATCTGACTGTCTGCAGATGAGCAGTATATTCTTAACAAACGTTTAACATTTGTACCGAGTATAGGAACTGTATATTCTCAGGTCATATTAGTCTAGATGTTAATTGGTAGGAATGTGTTACTTAAGAATTTGTATCACATGTAGTCAACTTTGAGAGTAACCATATAAAGTTGATGTGAGCTGCTTAAATTAGTATTAGAGAAAAATTAGTATTAGAGAACAATGTATTCATGTGTCAAGATGCATTTTACCGTCAAAGCAGGGGGTGGCTATGGGCACCCCCTGCGCCAACACCTATGCAAATTTAGTGTTGGCTTATTGGGAGAAGGAGGTTATTTATGAAGGACAACACCCATAGAAGGATAAGTTACTTTTCTACGTGCGTTTTCTGGATGACATTTTTTTGTTATGGGGAGGGGATGTTGTTAACCTACAGGCATTTGTAGAATATTTGGAATCCACGACCACATTCCTTAGGTTTACCATGCACTATTCCAGTGAGGTCATAGACTTCTGCTGAGGGATGAGAATGGGGTTCTGGATACGACCCTATTCAGGAAGAGTTGTCAGAAGAATAGCATGCTATCTTTTGACTGCATGCATCCTAGATACACCTTCAACAGTATAATTAGAGGGCAGGTTGATAAAATTTCACGTATATGCACAAAGGGCACACATTTTGAACAAGAAATAGCTAGGCTAGAGTGTAACCTTTGTCAAAGGGGGTATAATGAGAATAAAGTTAGAGATGTTATAACGATAAGTAAACAGCACAGGAACGATAGATCCAGACCTTGGTTCTGTCATAGACAACAGGGTGGGGTATCCAGTCAGTCTAGACCCCCACAGATCAGTAATATGAGACTGATGCTAACATATAGCAACAACATAGGGGGAATATGTGACAATAAAACAGAACTGGAATGTTCTCTTAACAGATGAAAGAACAGGTAAGGTGTTGGGGGACAGTCCACTATTTGGATTTAGAAGGAACAAAAATCTAAAAGATTTATTATGTCACGAAGGGAAGACACATAAAAGCAGGAACAGGAGTATCATTACACAGTGTACAGGTACACAAAAATGTAGAAGCTGCAAAGCATGTGAATGCATTGAGGAAGCAGGATCATACAGACATCCTATATCAGGGAAGCAGTATTGTTTTGATCTATATGCAGATTGTAAGACAAAGAATGCTGTTTATATGACAGTCTGCCAGGACTGCAACTCATTCTATGTAGGAAAAACTAACTGCATGTTGGAAAATAGAATTTTAAACCATTTGTCATCAATCAGGCTAAGACATGAACATAATGCACTTGCCCAGCATATTTGTAAGCTTGAGAATCATAAGTTTAAATTTATGGTTATGCAATGTATAAATAAGAACAAAAAGAGTTGTGATTTAGTTAATGAGACCGAACTAACTGAGACAAAATGGATCATTGAGTTAGCGGCACATAAAACCCCAGGATTAAATCGGGTTATACCTTTAAAACCTGTATTGAAAAAGAGGAGGGTGCAGTAATGATTAGTAGTCAAAGAGCTATAAAAACTGCAGTGTTACTTGAGCATGTCCTGAAAGTGCTCATTTTATGTGTTTTTAATTGTGTTTTAAATAAAAGTTTTGTAGCTGTTCAGCATGGTGGCTACTGCCTGTTTTCTTCTTCTGGCTTACTAATCATGGGTAGATAGCCTTTGGTGGAGTATCTACAGTTCTTTTTGGTTTGGCTATGTATGAAATCATATTAAGACTAACGCTTTCACATAGTCCTTTGCACATGCTCACTGAGTGAGTACAGCTACTTTACACTTGTGCCATTACTTAGAGTGAATAACCTGCACTTACTGTATTTGCATATAGGCCTAGTGGCTTTCTTCATGGATAGCCATTACGCAAGTGTGATACCTGGGATTATGAATGCCTCCTATAACTGTAATATCTGACATGATTTAATTGTTGCAGTTCTCACTTTTTTTATGCAAAATCACAAATTTTATAAGGGGGGTAGAGAAAAATCATATGGCAGAATCAGGGACAGTTGGAAAGCATGCTTTACACACATGAGAAAAAGTAAATCTCATATTTTAAGAATGAAAAGGAAAACCTTCCGTTGCTTCTTGCATTTAGTGGTCACTAATGATCACTGCTTTGCTAATTTCTTTCCAGTGCTACCGTATTCCCGAATCATGGGTTAGACATTCAGACTCTGCAGGAAAAGTTCCCCAACCCCCAGCCAATGATCAAACCAAAAAGAACCTCTTTTGCTACTCACTATGCTAATGTGCCAACCATGTAAAATCGTATCATGAAATACTAAACTCCTCAAACAGTGATGCCAACAGCAACAATCATTTTAGATCAAATCTAAAATGATAAAAAAAAATCAAAGCTAACTTTTTTCCAAGGGGGAAAGCCTCCCCCTATCTCCCACATTCCCTGTTACTTATCTACATTAACTCTGAAATCACACTACACTGGAGGAAGTGCAAATGTCCTGCCCTCCTGCAACACAGACTTACACAGAAAGCAGCCGTCAGGCTGAAACACATCAGTATAGAATGTTCACTTTTCTCAGTGTTTGTACTTGTTCCCATCCACAAAAAGAATTCACTCTGCTGACTGTTTGTTGCTTTAAATGGTAACCATACATGATTATACCATGAAACACTGAACTCCTCAAACAGTGCACCCAACAACAACGATCATGTTAGATTGAATCTAAAATGCCTTAAATCTAAAAATAAATAAATAAACTAACTTTTGCAGGGGGGGGCAAGCCCTCTGCAAAATACACATGGGGGCTTTGCCCCCTACACCCACTACCAATTACATATACTAACTTTGAGGTGGCACAATAGTGGGGTTAGGATAAATTTCCTGCCCTGCTGCAACATGATCTCCCAGAAACAAGCCAGCAGCCAACTGTATATGATTATATCATAAAACGTCAAACTCCTCAAACAGTGAACCTAACAACAATCATTTTAGATTGAATCGAAAATGATGTAAATCTACAAAAAGAGAAAACTAACTTTTTGTGTGGGGGGCACGCCCCCCTGCAAAACTCACATGGGGGCTTTACCACCTGCATCCACTGTTGATTATATATACTATCTCCGAGATAGTACCACGGTGGGGTAAGGAAAAATTCCCTCTCCTGCTGCAACATGATCTCACACAGAAAGCAGCCAGCAGGCTGAAACACATTGGAATAGGACATTAACTTTTCTGAGTGTTTGCTCTTATTCCCCACCACAAAAACTCTTCATTATTCATTATTTTTACTATTTGCTGTTATGAGCGGTAACCATATTTTATATATATATATATATATATATATATATATATATATATATATATATATATATATATATATATATATATATAAAGAAAAAAAAACAGTTAAAGAAGATGGTAATGCAGGAGGCAAGCCCCCTTGCACCCCCCACCCCCTACTTAAATATACAAACTCCGAGATCGCGCTATAGCAGGGAATAGGAAAATCTCCCATTCCGTGCTGTATTGACAGTGTAGCGTGATCTCGGGGTTGGTATATTTATGGAGGGGGGTGCAGGAGGGCACTGTCTTCTTTAACTGTTTTTTTTTTGTTACAATTTCAGAAGATCGATCTTCTGAAATATCGATCATATGGTCTCGACCATAAGGTCTTCGAAATTTCAACCGTTCAATCTCCTGAAGTGTAACTATATATATACACATATATTACTATTATATTATATTTATTATATATTTTAAATATATATAGACGCACACACACACACACACACACACACACACACACACACACACACACACACACACACACACACACACACACACAAGCTCATGTCTGACATACAATGAGCAAGCACTTAAACAGTGTGTTAGTGTTGTATAATTAGCACGGTAACCACTGAGGTATTTTAAAAGGACCACTTGTGTATCAGAGCTGAGGCTGCAGCAAGGCTGCGTAAAATGTTTTATATGGCTTCATGTTAAAATGTTAGGACTCACAATGCCAAGTTCTGAAACACTGAAAAAATAAGTGAAAATACAGGAGAAGAGCAAAAACTGAACATTCTTCTTCTCCTTTAAACTTGTTTTTATCAGGGGGTAAGCCTCTGTTGACCCTTGAAGTGAGATGAAAGCCTCCCACATCTCCAGTACTAATATATGCCAACTCCAGGATTGCCATACATCAGAGAAAAGTGAATGTTGCAGATATGACAATCTCAGATATAGAATATGTAAGTACAGATTTTTAGTCATTCAGTCTCCACATTCTGAGACTCATTATTGTGAGGTCTGACATTTTAAATGGCTACCTTTTTATATACATATGCAAACTAGAAGGACTAAGGGGGAAATGATACTTTATCATTAACTGTTCCCTTATTCTGAAAAGCTTCACTGCTCCAAGTGGGACTTGCATTTTGTTATTTGGTCCTCACCTCACAAGACCATCAGGTCTTTCTGTCATCCACCCTGGAGACCTGTTTATTCCTCTTTAGGGCAAGAACCAAGCCTATTCATTCCTTGTCTGGCCAGGTAATAAACACCTTTAGAGCGAAATCCCTCTAGTTCATTTTGTTCTCCATCAAGATGGAGGCTGTTCCCATTCGGGACAAGAGCCTTTCGGTCCATTTCATCCACTTAGAGGTGAGAGTTGATTGCCAAGGTGAACCATCATGTACTGTACTGTGGGTCTTTCTGTTTTCTATTTTACATAATTTTGAAATAGATGTCTATTTACTGTACTAAAAGCAAAGTCAGCAACTGTAAATTCAGTTGTTATCATGACTGATGACATTGCTATGGCATCACAGTCATTATAGCATTTAGTCATTTCCATCATGGGATATTCACTACATGCTCCCTTAGCTACATTTAACACTGCACACACTTGCAGGTGTGACTCTGTATGCTACAACTCCCTCTAGGTAATGTTTTTGTCACTAAGCTACTATGGTCAGATTGCCTTCAGAAATGCAGTGATTGTTATTTTACAAACTGCCTTA
The DNA here is from genome assembly GCF_019279795.1 of Protopterus annectens. NCBI lineage: Eukaryota > Metazoa > Chordata > Ceratodontiformes > Protopteridae > Protopterus > Protopterus annectens. The sequence continues at coordinate 69,798,383 of NC_056731.1, forward strand.
GGTTTGGCAGTGTCAACAACCACAATTTTACTTTCTCATTTTTTGCTTTTCATATATTTTAGCTGTTTTCTGGTAGTGTCCTTACAGCAGTCTATGATGCACATAAAATGCTTTACTTTTGTTCTCCATATTGTCCTAACCAATGCAAGGTCACAATAAATCATTCTCATTTGGTTAAAGCTACCTACTCCCCATTACTGGCATAGTGTTTTCTTTGCCATCAGCAAACTCCTTGAATTTTTGAGCATTATATAAACTTGGCTACTGCTTCAAACTTTAATTTCAGATTGAATTGAATGCTTAAGCACTGTACAAATGAAAGTGTATAAGTAATATAGATAGTAATGCAACAGTACAAATAATGCTAAAAGGCAAATTAAAACAACAAAACACATCAATAAAACAAAAGAGTATAATTAAGTAAAGCAAGGACCACTGGATTACCAAAAGTTTAAATGCAGTCATTTTTGTCAAATTTGTCATAATCTAATTTACACAGGTAAGTCTTTAAAAGAGTGCTTGAGGGTACCTATTATTTGGGACTTTCTTGGCTAACCAGAAAATAAGCTTGACAGCTTTGGGCCTTAATGAGCAAATGCCTAAACTCTGTAGGATTAGAGCTGAAATACTCTAACCATTAATGACTCATGGAGGCAGAATGCAGGGACTTGGATGGGCAGTACCAGGTTGACAGAGCCTGTGGATAAAGGGACTCTGAGCCATATAGAACTAAATAAACAGAGATAAGAACATGATTTATTCCCTGACATGAAATCATTGCAAGTATCATAGAAATGTTTAAATATAGTGGCACCTTATCATGCCTGTAAATAGCCAGAATGCAGAATTTTATAGAAGCTTCAGTTGAGCCAGTGACAGATTAAGTACACCCTGGTCCCTGGAATGTTTTAAATCCATGGACTTCTCCACAACATTTTTTGGATCATGCATAAATGTACTTCTTCCTTTTGATTTGTTCTCCTGATTTTTAAAAGTGTATCTGTACCTACCCTATTGTTTTTTAATTCTATTTATTGGTCAATGAAGCAAAATTTGTGTTTGTTTTAAATGAGCAGTCTTAAAAATTTTCCCAGCAAGAAGTGAAACAAAATTTAAGAATATTACCAACACTATCAATTTCAGAACTTTTCAATTATAAAATACCACTCAAACTCCCATCATAAAAATCCAGCAATGTCCATACCTATCAGTTACTGCCACTTGATTGTGTACACCTCATGTCCAACTCTGACACAAAAAATGGTGACAGTAAAGTATTCTAACTTGCTTTAACAAAATAAGCTCTAGTCCTGCAAAGCCATATTAATGGTAGGCTAAATTGACCATGATAGGAAGGTTTCATTCTTATCTGCAAATAGGATACATACTCAGCAATTATAGTTCCATTGTTGACTGTGTACACCACAGATGTACACTTTTTGTAAAAATGTGTAATAATTATGGATACAGTAATGTATTTGAAGTTTTTTTCACACAAACATGTTATTTCACCAAAGTACACACTATTCCTATAAAACCAAACTGTTTAAACTGAGCAAATGACAAGATGATAAGTTACATTTATCCACAGACATACCCCCACCAAGCAGTTAAAACTGCTGACAGCAGTGTCAGTGCCACAACAGGTAGCACACTCATCTTTAGTGCAGAAAGCTGTGGGTTCTGTTCCCATACCAGATAGATGGATTACTAACACTGCAGTGCAGCATAAATGGAGTGCTGCACTCCTGAATGTGTCATCCTTTGAATGAGATATTAAACTGAGGTCTGACCTGTCTGAGTTGGTGGTAGCTCAGGTGGATGTAAACAGTAGGGGTTCTTTATTGAAAAACATTACTTATATACATTATTTACAATTATATACACATTTATACAATATAAGGCAATGTTATGTTATTAAGCACTTCCCCCACTCTTTTTCCATAGTCAGTATTGCATTTTTTTCAGAATTAAATTTAACTTCATTAAATCTCTCCATCCATAATGTCCTTAAAATATAAAATATTATTCTATCAATTTTCTTCACTTCTTTTAGTCTTATCTTATATTAATATCCATACTCTAGCATATCCATGTTTATATGTTCTACCTTTTCCAAACCTTTCAAAATTTTATCTTTGCATATGTCTTCCCATAACTTCTTTACTCTAGTAGATTAAAAAAAAAACATGTTCTGTTGTTTCAGAGCCTCCACAATAAATACATATCATTTCTTGTTTTGTTTTATAGGGCATGTTGGCCTTTACAGGTAGTTCATCTATTGATAATCAACACAGAAAATCTTTGCATTCATATATATTTTATACCACATGAATCTCATTTTAATAGCTTTCTTCTATTTTCATCTCTAAACATTTCAAAGGAAAGATAAAATAGTGCTCTTTTATAATGCTCAAATACCATTCTTTCCTATTTTTTCAACTATATTCACATTTAACTTCCATAAGAATATTTTGTTTTGATATTCCTTTATATCTTCAGTCATATATTTTTTCATTCTTTTCCCTATTTCCATTTTCCCCCAAACATTTATATTTATCATACAAAATGTATTCTGTCAAATTCTTATTCTCTTTTTATAACTTATTAATGTTTTGTACAAATTTGATGATGCTGTATGAACAATTGGATTTATTAACCCCAATCCTTCATCTTTTTCATTTACATAAAAAATCCCCTTCTCACTGGATTAATTCTAGATCCCCATATGTATGAAAATATTGTAGACATTATATCTTTTTCATAATTAGTTGGTAACATATACGTACTTACTACATATGCTAACTTGTCTAGTAAAATAGAGTTTATCAGATATATACTTTTTTCTTGCATGATAACTTATGACTTTCAAAATATGCATATGTCTCTTATTTCCTGAATAATTTTCTCTCTTTTTTAATATATTCAGTTTTTACAAAAACTATTCATAATATATCTATAGTCTTTTTATTAAGATGTATATCTCTTATATTTTCCTTGAATCCAGAACCTTCACTTTTATCCTTATTTATAAATGAGCCAGTTGTCTTTAACTCTTTCATTAACTTTTTAATTGTGTCATCCATCCCTTTTTTTATTTTTAGTGGTTAATACTATATCATCTGCATATGTAAGTATAATTGGTAATCGTATTTCATCTATCTTATATCCTGCCAAATTTAATGTTCTATTTACTTTGTTGACAATTACATTCATAACTAAAGTAAATATGATACTGCTTGCTTGGCATCCTTATCTTGTTCTACATCCTATTTTGATTTCTTCACTTAGCCATCCATTTAAAGCTATTCTTATATTATTTTTTCATATACAGTCTTAATTATCTAACTTTAACTACTCTATCACTTATGTTATAAGCCCCTAGTCTTTCCTATAAAGCTTCATATTGTATTTTATCAAACACCTTACTTAGATCTCCTCCCATAATTTTTGCTTCTACCTTTTTATTTACAATATCATCTATTACTTTTTTTTTACAACCCATAGTAATTCTTGACTTCCTTTTCATTTTCTACTTAAAATTGTTTGCTCAAGCAACTTATCTACTTTGTTAATCTTTTAGTTATTATTGTCATAAATGTCTTATAATCTGTATTATTCAATACTATTGATCTCCATTTTTTAAATCATCTTTATCTCCTTTTTTACATATAAATTAAATGATTTTCATACATATATATTGATCTATTATACCTTTCCTTAACCATTCATTTAGTACCTCCACAAAAGCATTTTTTTTGCCCATTTTCCATATCATTGTAGATATGATATTCAATACCATCCAATCATGTAGCTGTATCCATATTAATGTCTTTTAATATTTTGTTATGCTATTTTACATTTATATTTTTTCCAGATTCTCATTATATACTTCACTTAGTTTTTTAACTATCCATTTCTGCTTTATTTTCATTTTTGCTTTTGCAAAATTCTGTTCTATATGCTTTTTAATGACCTCAAATATTCCATCTTGTGTCATTATATTTTATCCATTATTTTTTATGTCATTGTTCTTTTGTTCTCTTTTACTAATTTATTCAAGTAAGGTGCTACTTCTTTTCTTCCTTGTAAATAATATGTTTGTTTATATAACAGATCTTTTCTTGGTTTATATCATATATTTCTTTTTCTTTCTCAAAGAAGATTCTCTTATCTCTTATTTTCTTAAATACTTCTTGACTCAGTTGTTTATACCTTAATTTCTCTAGTCTTCTCTTTTCAGCTTGACATTCCAAAAACACTTTCTTATTTTTCTTTAAAAGTTATCCACCAAATTGTCCAGTTTCCCTAAAATATTCTCATACCTTTATGATATTTCCATAACTTATCTATTCCTTTTCTATCATCTTTATTTAAGTCTTCTTCATTAAGCCTTTTAACACCTTTGCCTATTTTTATGTATCCTTCTTTCACATTTACCTCTATCCATATAGCTATATGATCTGAAAAAACTATCTTTTTTATCCCTTTTTGCAATATTTTTAACTTGTCTGTTACTAAGAAATAGTCCATTTCCATTTTAATTTCTCCTCTTCTATAAGTCCATTGTTTGCTATCTTATATGTATAACTTTTCACTTTTCATTATTTCATGTATCATTTTAACATCATTGCTGTTTTTCTTTCTTATTCCTAACTTGCAATTAATATGGATATAATATTAGTGGGAGATTTTGACACCTGCATAATTTTGATTTTTGTAAACATTATTTCGCTTTCTTTCTTTGTAACATATGTATATAATGCAATAATTCTATAAACTTTAGGTTTCTATCTTAAGTCTAATATCATTATTCTTCCATATTTGACTATTGTAAAGTCTAAGATTTTGATATTTTCTTTACACAATATACCTATACCTGAACATGTGTCTTTTCCCATAGTCCAAATAATCGTTCCACCCCATAGAACTTTAGTTCGTAATCTTTCTTCTTCTGTCAGAATCCTAGTATCTTCTAATATGATAATATGCATATCCATTGAAGCACACCATTCCAAAATACCTATTCTTATTCTGATATTCTTCATACTTTTCACATTTAAAGCTAAACTCTTCAGCTTTTAAATGATATTGATGGTGTTTCTATCTCATCCCTTACCTTTCTTTTTTATTCTCTTTCACAATTACATTTTTAAAATTTCTTTCCCTCTCCTTTACCCTTTTATCTATAGAATTTGTCTTTCCTCTCACTACTTGCCAATGTACATGCTCTTCTTCACTCATATTGACTACCTCTTCATCCCCTTCTCTTTCCACGTGTTTTGCTTGTATTATTATATCTTTGTTTTTTCCTGTTTTTCTTGTACCTTTTCTATATTTTTATCATGTACTACATTTTCTTCACAATCTACCCATGTATGTCCAGTGTTTCCACATTTTATACATTTCATATCACATTTTTTGCTTCATGCCCTGTTTTACCACAAATAAAACATTTTTGTTTATCACATTCACTAATCAAGTAATTATTTTTTCCACAAAAAAGCATGTTTTAGGTTGCCCTCTGTATTTAACAAATCCTCTATTACCATTCACATTAATCACACTAGGAATATGCACAACATTATCACATTGCATTTTCAAAATAATCCCACATTCCCAAACCCCAGTCATTACACCTTTTTCATCATATATTTTTGTTCTGTCCATCACATCTTTGCATATTGTTTTACATGTTCTTTCAGTTCATCTTTTTCAACTTCCATTTTAAATTGTATCATAACTCTTTTTCTTTGTCTCTCTATGAAATGCCTTTACTACATATTCAGTTTAAGAATCACAGTTCTTTTTTCATATTTTTCTAAGAAATTTTCCATATACTGTTCTAATAAAAAAAATACACCACAGTATGTTTCTTTGTTGATAAGAATAAAGGCTGTTACCTCCTTGGGTGAAATGCCCAGTGGTGCAACTATGGTGTTCCATACTTCATACCCATTCAGTCTTATGTCTTTCTTACTGCTTATTCTTATAACATATTTCTTCTTCACTTCCTTCATCTCTTCACTTCTTTTCTCCCTCTTTTACTGTCTATGCATACGATTTTCTTTTTGTTGTGTGTTCTACAACCTCTTTGTTTTGTATTTTCTCCATGATTTCACTCCATGACACCACCAATTCACTCTCTGTTTCACTTTGGTTGATAATTTCTTTTAAGTAAACATCCCGCAACCCTCCGGATTGAAGGGTTGCAAAAATACATTCCTGCTGACTTTCTTCTCCCTCAAATAGCTTTTCCGGAAATAAGACTTCCGAATTTGGAACCGCTCCACAGATTTTATTTAATGCTCCATTCTCCTCCAATGTCAATGAATTCTCCATTTCTTCCATTTTGTTTAGCTGCCTTTCTTGTAAAGGCTCAGCCATCTCCATGCTCATTTTCTTCTTCTCCATACTTAGATTTTGGTTGCTTGCACTCACCATACTTCCTCCTGTTTCGATGGGCTGCCTACACACCTGGAATGGAAACAGGATGTAGGACATGCCACCATCAGCTAATGAGTAGGGGGAGTTTCCTGATGCCCTGGCCAAATTTCCCCTTGGAGTATAAATGCCATCTAGGGTCTCCCCTGAAAAGAGACCACTAGCTTAGTGAATCTAACCTGGTTAGCAAAGGATAAATAAATAAATAAAAATAAAACATAAATAAAATTTGTGTACCTTATCTGCTTGTGATAAAAAAAAATAAAAAATACATCTCAATCTCCTAGAGTAATAATCTGGGACAAAGCCAAAAAATAATGATTGGCAAAAACCAAAAATTAAGGACAAATTTAAACATTGCTCATATATATTTAGAAGTTGTTAGAATAACAGTTTTTGCATTAGCAAAATTAGCTACACTAAGCTACAAGCATTTTGGAGTATAAACTCATTCTCACTATTGGACTAGAACCCATGGTTTTCTGCTTCAAAACTGAATTAATAGCACTGGAAGATGATCATGGTTTTCAACTTCTACATGCATTCATTCTCACAAACACACCGACACAATGGCTTGCCAAGATGTTTGAAACCTCAATAAATTCTATGACCTGTCAGTCAGAAATCACTTTCGATAAGGTTTTACTCTGCAACAAATTACTCACTTTGCTATGAAACATACAATATTTTACTATGCAAGGTTATTCAATGCATTCCAAGGCTCACTAGTGTGAGGCCATTGAGTACTAATGCACACAAATTACCACGTTGCTGTATAAAAGTGTAAAACAAAACTGTTACTGTCTGCGGACATTTCCTAAGTTTTCCACACCACAGTCATTTTATGCAAGTCTAGACAAACAGGGTCTTACAACTGTCTGATTTTGCCTTTAATTTCAGCCTTGTTTTTTGAAAAATTTCAGATTTTTCTGGTAGTTACCAAGGATCAAAATGAGTCAGCAATAGGCACTGGAGTTTTGTGTTCCCATTGATTTGAAAATGTGAGCTGCAGCAAAGTCTGTCAACTTCTTAAAGTGATTTGTTACAGTTTTTTAAGCATTCTGCTTTTGTTTTGCATGTGTTTCAATAGCAGTATCACTCACAATAATGGCAGATGTTGTGCATGTTTTCTTTGGTGGAATTGTTTATTTCCCAGCCAAAACTGTTCAACAAAGAGCTTCTGTTGGCATTCTGAAATGTATTTTTCTGAAACTCCACCCTCCAACATGATGTCATGTTAGGTTAGCAGTGTAAGAGTATAGCTGGACATATTGAAGCATGAAAGAGCTTTTTTCCGAGACTTGCTTTTATTTTTGCTGGACTTCAGATGTGAGAGGATAAAACAATGTAAATGCATCCACATCCAGCTAATCAATATTTCACTGGACATTTTACTATTTTATATGGCATGACATTTCAAGGATTTACAGTTAAGTTTGTGCAATGTAAAACAGTTGTATCTCTGTGTGTACTGCTGACAGCCTGATGCTTGTTGCAGTTAATTTTTAAAAATGATATGAACAGCGTGTCTTGCTTCTTTGGAAATATTTGCTCGTTTCTAGATTTTTTTCAGTCATCTAAGCCAAGATATGATTTTAGTTCTGCTATGCATACCTATGTCCAGAAATTGGTACAATGTCCCTGACTGGGTTTTCACACAAACACAGACAGACGCACATACACACACACACACACACACACACACACACACACACACACACACACACACACACACACACACACACACAAAACTTTAACACAATATTGTTGCATACTTCATACATGACTCGCATGGGCACATCACTGTCTACCTCAGTGATCTACTACCAGCACTATCATTATTTCAGCTTCACCCTAGCACTATTCAGTTTGTTGCAGTATTAAGCCTTTGCTCCATTATAAACTGCATTGCACACCCTGTCCTACAGTTGTATGCTACATTTTCTTCATAAATGAATAAATATATAAAAAGAAACAGTTCACTGTACATACAGAAGAACTGAAACAATGTACAAAATTTCCCTGCTTTTCCCAAGAGCAACTGTGTGTGTGTGTGTGTGTGTGTGTGTGTGTGTGTGTGTGTGTGTATGCATGAACAATATATGACACATCTCCTGTGAACACACTATAGTGCTCATTCTTAATTTCATATTCATAGCTAATTTTTAAACAGATCCATACCATTCACAGACTTCCTCCCCTTCATTCCAAACAAAAACACTTTGCCCGTGCACATACTGTCATTAAAAACATAAAAAAAAACAATGTAATGCAATGAACCAGCAGTGATAACAGTAAGTGCTATGACAAAATGAAACTAATGCAGTCAGCAGATAGAAAATAAATATATACATATTTAATTTGGTAATCAAAACCAAAAGATACTCCTTTTATCCTAGTAGAACCCATACTATTCGTGATGTCTCAAATTAAATTTTTTTTAACTTTATTATTTATTTATTGATTGCTTTTGTTGAGTGTGAAAGTCTGCCTGTGTGGAAAAATCCTTTTCATCAGAGGCATGGGGAGAAAGCAGCACAAGGAACACACACACACACACATATATATATATATATATATATATATATATGTATATGGGTCCTAGTTGTACCATCGAAAGTACGGTGCATTGAACCGTACTTTATCGAACCCACTTTAGCAAAAGTGCATTTTGTCGAAAATGCACTTTCGCTAAAGAAAAAAAAACAAAACAAAACAAAAACATTCAGTTTGCATCTAACATTAGTTGTACATCAACGTATACCATTGATGTACAACTAAGGAAACTCTTGTTGAGATCGTGATACAGTGGGGATAAGGGAATATTCCCTTTTCCGCACTGTAGTGCGATCTCGGAGTGAGAATATTAAAGCAGGGTGTGTGTGGGGGGTGCAGGGGGTCTTGCCCCTGCATAATACTGTTTAGTCTATTTCTTTTTTTTATTTTCTTTTTATTTTTTTGTTCCGCAAAAGTGCATTTTTGATAGAATGCACTTTCGTGGAAGTGAGTTATCAAAAATAAGGTTTGATGAACCATGTTTTCGATTAAGGGACATAGACCCACACACACACACACACACACACACACACACACACACACACACACACACACACACACACACACACACACACACACATATATATATATATATATATATATATATATATATATGGATCCAGGACGTTTGCTCAAGTGAGCAAACGTCCAAATCCATAATAACCGAACACACTTTAACGAAAGTGCTTTTATCGAAAAAGCACGTTTGTTAAAGGGTGTTACAAATAAAAAAAAAAACCACTACATTTACATTTTAGCAGGGAGGCTTTGCCCCCCTGCACCCCACATGTAGGGGCTGTGCCCCCCACACCCCCCTACTTTAATATTCTCCCTCTGAGACCACACTGCAGTGGGGAAAAGAGAAATTTCCCTTACCCGCACCATAGTACAGCTTCGGCAACAGGCATACTTACGTGAAAGTGTTTCTTTGGTGAAAAGCACTTTTGCATAAATATGCCCGGCCGTTTGGATTTCGGTCGTTTGCTCACTTGAGCAAACGTCCTAGAGCCATATATATATATATATATATATATATATATATATATATATAGATATATATATATACACACATATATATATATATATATATATATATATATATATATATATATACATATATATGCATACATAGTATAATGAATCATTTTGAGCATACTTTAATGAGAAAAAAAAAAGACGACTCTTTGAAAATGCAATAGTAAGAAAACAAAAACATTGACAAGATACGTATGAAGAGTCAGTAAACAAACATATTGTAATCATACTACAGGCAATACAATGATATGGAAAATGATTCAGTGGCAGATTAGAATATGTGTTTACACTAACAAAGTTAAGACCCATATATTTTATAAAAAGACAGTGGTAAAGTGAACTTCTATAATAATGTAAAGTTGAGGAGAGTATGATACAGTTTATGTGGCTGAGTAGACATAAAAGTATTGGGTACGATACAAGATTGCTGGCCGAGTAGTTATTTTAGAACAGAATTCCACAACAGTTTGGAGCCTCATCCTCATCAACATCGATGTCATATGAACCTCCTGCTGATCTCAAATATGGGTAATCCTTGTAAGGATTTAGACTCCAGCCAAAAGAACCAGAAAACCGTGATGAGCTCACCATTACCAAAGTTCAATTCAAATCCAAGCAAACTAAGCAGTGACTATCCTATATTCAATTTGTCTAAATTACAACTCACGGAGGCTGATACATCCTTGTTAAGAAAAGGTATGAAGTTTATACCATCACAGAAAGACAATATAACAAATGCTCTTACTAATTTAAAAATCTTTACCAGGAATTTGAATTTAAAACTAATTTTTAAAGATTAACAGTCGACTCATTGTTGCGACCATAAGAAAACTAGCACATTTATTCTTTTAAGTAATTCAGCCATTACTGTCTTTCATAATGTATGCAAGCAACAGCTGTATAGTGTCTACGAACAGAATAACTTTAAGAAATTTTATTGTCTCAGCTTGAATTAGAGTCATTGAAAAAATTGGAAATGAACAATGACATTGTTATGAAGGAAGCTGATAAGGGTGGGGGGATTGTTTTGATGAATGTTACTGACTATATCACTTCTATGAATGAATTATTATCAGATGCATCTGTATTTAAATGTATAACGTATTGTGATGCTGCTAAATCTATTAGTCACGTTAATATTAGTTTGTTTGAGTTGCAAAATATGAATGACATTTCTATTGATTTACTGAATTATTTTACCATTCCTTGTCCTAAAATCCTGGTTTTGTATGGTGTACCTAAGATGCATAAGTCTTTGTTAACCCCCCCTATGAGGCCAATAGTCTCAGGTAGGGACTGGTTAACAGAGCCGATTTTGCTTTATTTACAACATACACTTGGTAAACTATTGATATATGTGAAGAGCAACATCAAAGATACTGGTGATTTTTTGAATAAATTATTCGAATGGTACCAGAAAGAAGATTTATCTATACTTACATTTGTTACTTTAGATATTAAATCGCTCTTTACCATACCTAATAATTATGGTATTGATGCTATCAGAAATGTCTTATGCAAACTAAATAAATATGGAGGGCAAGAAATAGAAGCTTTATGTGAATTATTAGACATTGTATTTAGCAACAATTTTTTCATCTTTAACAATGAAATTTATCATCAACAAATGGGAGTGGCGATGGGCACTTCCATCGCTAATACTTATGCTAATTTGACACTCAGTGAATGGGAAGATATTCATATTTATAATGGCCCCCCTAACTTTGCTACTAAAATTAAGTTTTACAAACGTTTTGTGGACAACATGTTTTGTATTTGAGCAGGAACATATGAATGTTTACTAGAATTCTTTGCCTATTTAAATTCAACGACTGATTTTTTGAAGTTTGAAATGAAAGTTCTATGTTAGAAATAGATTTTTTTTAGATGTACATTTAAAATGGAGCAGTGGGCAATTAGATACTTGTATATATAAGAAGTCTGTACATAAAAAAATAAATATTTACACAGAAAAAGTATGCACCCTAGGCATACTTTTCCAGGTATTGGTAGAAGTCAATATTTGGGTGGCCGTGGTGGTGCAGCAGTTAGTGTTGCCGCCGCACAGCAACAGGTTCTCTGGTTCGATCCTCGGCTACGGTGCCTTCTGTGCTGAGTTTGCATGTCCTCCCTGTGATTGTGTGAACTTTCTCCGGGTGCTCCAGTTTCATCCCAAAGACATGCTGTAGGTGGATTGGACACTCTAAATTAGCCCTAGGAGTGAGTGAGTGAGTGAGTGAGTGTGTGTGCCTTCTGTGGAAGGTTGGGCATCGGGCTGGCAACTTGACACCATAAAACTCCACTGCCAATCACGAGCAGATAGGTGATCTGGTGTGGTGAACCCTAACCGGGAAAAAGCCATAAGAACAAGGTAGAAGTCAATATTTTAGGACTAGTCACTTGAATACTAATGAGAATATTTTTGTTGAACAAATGTATAACATGGCTACAGAATTCCAACATAGAGAATATGAACAAAGTATGTCATTAAAAGAGGAAAATAATATATTAGATCTAAGGCATAATACAGCTAAGCCTTATTTCTCTGCAGCTATTCTAATTCTTCCACTGATTTTAACACAATTAGACATGTAAATTATTTACGGTATACCACAACACATAGTAGATGTACTTTTGAAGGCAAAAAGATAATAACTAATAACTGGGGCACACTAAGAGCTTTACCTGAGTTAAATACTATTATACCTGTGCCCGTTATTTGCTTATAAGAACTGTACTAACTTAAGAAATAAATTATGCTATAAGGATGTACATGCATACAGGAAAAAGACACAGTTTAATAAAAAAGGAACTTTTCCTGGTATGAATTGTTCAGTATGTAATATTATTTGTACAGACAATTCATTTATCCATCCTTTGACACATAACATTTCTAGTTTCTCAGTAACAGCTTCATGCAATACATCTAATATAATATATTTAGCTTCTTGTAATTCGTGCCCCAGTTTTTATGTGGGGAAATCTACAAAGAAGCTACGTGAACGCATAATAGAACATAGATCGGAAATTCGTAGATGCATTTTGAGTAATGCTTTGGCCAAGCATATATTTGATTTAGGAAATACACACATTTTTAGTTTTAGAGTAATTGATATGTTGCATGAAAATTTAAGGGGTGGAGATAAGAATAATAGCTTAGAAATGAAAGAATATAGCTGGATTATAAAATTACGAGCTGATAAAATGCCTGTTATAAATACAACAGTATCTAAAAAAACAGTATTAAAACGTAAACGGCTTTGTTTAAAGTGAATATGCAGCTTTAAGTTTTAGATTAGCTTATGTGACAACTAATTAATTTAATTAATGTTTTTTGTTTGGTTGGCTGATTGATATCATGTGATTTTTGATGTTAGTATAAATGTTTTATTGTGTTTTATAATTTTTATCACACTGAAGAAGGATTTCATCTGAAAGCTTTGTATTTCTACTGTTTTAATAAAAAGCCAGATGTAACTCTGCCATTTTCTTTCTTGGATTCAATAAGGATTTAGTCCCATAATAGCTTCATCATAGATTAGTATTAGGCTAACTTCCTTGTTGACCATTTTAAGCCTAGCCAATTACCCCATGTGAGAATCACACCCTGCACATTGTGTCTGTATATTAAACACCTTAACCACTGTGCCAATCTCCCAAAATCAAGGGCTTGTCTGGTATTTAAACCCAGGACCTCTTGCACCCTAAGTGAGAATCATACTCCTAGACCAACAAGCCACAGATTATATTACCTCAGATGGGACTTTAAAACCCACAGTCCCTGGGTTAGGAGGCCAATGCCTTATGCATTAGAATTTTAACATCAGAAGTTAAACCAGTAACTTAGACATCAGTACATTCACTAGAAAAAAACACCCATTTCCCAGAATTGCTTCCATGCACTGAACTGACAGCTTTAGTAAAATGCCTAACATAACATCAAAGTCAAAGATCATTCTAAAGAGAATTATAGAGAGACAGAGCATCGCACAATAACAAATAGCAGTAAAAATGTAAAAAAAAATGATTGTAAATTTTGAAGTGATTATTGAGAAACCACAGAAGAAGGCATTGCAACAATAAAACAACCATGATGGCAAGAATAATGACAAATCACTTCAAGTAAATTAGATTAACAACATTTTAAAAATGTTCCTGACTGTGGGCCTTTGTCCCCCACTATTTTTAGCTTTGTTCACAATTCGTGACCAAATAATTTGAGATGTATGCCCAAAATCCATGCTTACAAATTCAAGACATTCATTTCCTTTGGGCTTGTACCATTTATGAACATAAAACATTCATGTTTCTGCCCCAACCACTATCTGTACCACTGTCCAGCTACAGTAAAAGCAGGAGTTTATGTACAAGTAATGCAAAAACAATTTTCTACTCTAAAACCAAGCTAACAGTTTAACACATGATGCATTTATCTACGCCTAGTCTCAGTTACCCCTTAAATAATGGATATACAGAACAGAGTTATAATATATAGTTAGGGGTGGGTGGGGAGCACAGCCCCCCACATTGGGGGTGTGGGAGACGTAGCCCCCCCAACCAGTTTGGTTTTATATTGTATTTCACCGAAAGCTTCAGAACAATACATTTTAAACCCTAGACATGCATACTTATAACACCAATGACTAACTCTTTCCAGAAGACAATATATGCTGCCCACACCCTGCAACTATATATACTAACTCCAGGATCGCACTACAGTTGGAAAAAGGGCATATACCTTTTACTTGCCTTACAGTACTCTACACAGTGTCAATACTTCACTTCACTGAAATGAGATTCAGTGAAACGAGTTTTCAGTAATTTGAGCTTTCTGTGATTTGGTCAGGGTGAAGTGAAATTCAGTGAAATGAGCTTACAATGAAACAAAGTAGACCCATATATATATATATATATATATATATATATATATATATATATATATATATATATGTATATGTACACACACAAACACACACATATATATATATATATATATATATATATATATATATATATATATATATATATAGGGGTCTATGTTAGAACACCGAACTTTCAAAATTTAGAGTGGTCTAATATCGACCCGCTGAAAATATCGAAGAAACAGAAAACCAAATTTTTTCCTAGGGAATGAATTTGGTTGTCCGTTTCTGTTGCTTCGGTATTTTCAGCGCTGTGGTGGAAAGTTACGGGCTGGGTTCAGGTAAGTGTGCGATTGTGTGGACGTGAGGGTTAGGGTGGGTTAGGTGAGTTAAGGTTAGGGCGCAAGTGAGGTGACTGTGCGATAGTGATAGACCTTAGGGTTAGGGTTTGGGTTAAGGCAAGTGGATAGTTAGTGGTGTATGTATAATTTAGTGATGGGTTAGGTGTAAGAGTTTAGGTGTATGTGTGTGGATTGCTGTTTGTTTGGTGTGCTTGTGTTGTGTTTATATGTTTTGAAACAGCAAATTTTTTCCCTAGGAAAAAATTTGCTGTTCTGTATGGTCGATGTTTTAAATTTTCGATTAATAGGGTTCGATATTAGAACAGTCAAAATTTTGAAAGTTCGGTGTTCTAATATATACCCTATATATATATATATGTATGTATATATATATATATATATATATATATATATATATATATATATCTATCTATATATATATATATATATATATATATATATATATATATATATATATATATATATACATATATATATATATATATATATATATATATATATATATATACATATATATATATATATATATATATATATATATATATATATATATATATATCTACCTGAGAACAACAAAAGCTGAAAACGCCGACAACGAGAAGACCGACACCGCAAGACCGACAATGGAAATAATCGACAGTTCGGAATCCTGATGCTGAAAATACCGACATGCGAAATGAGCGCGACTGTGTAAATATGCGATAGTGATGGACTTTAGGGTTAGGGTGCGGGTAAGGTAATTGTATGTTAGTGATGGACTGTAGAGTTAGGGTGCAGGTAATGTAAGTGTGCAATAGTGACGGAGTTTAGGATTAGGGTGCGGGTAAGGTAAGTGTGCGATAGTGCCAGACTTTAGGGTTAGGGTGTGGGTAAGGTAAGTGTGGGATAGTGATGGACTTTAGGGTTGGGTGCGGGTAAATTAAGTGTGCGATAGTGATGGACCTTAGGGTTAGGGCTTGGGTTAATGTTAGTGCATAGATAGTTGTGTATGTAAGGTTTAGTGTAGGTTTGTAAGGTTTTCGGTGTGCTTGTGTTGTGTGTGTGTTTTTCGGAAATTGATTTGTTTTGTGTTGTTGACTGTCGGGATTGTGGTTTGTCGGGCATGTGAACTTTCATGTTTTTCAACTGTCGGTGTTGTGGTGTCGGTGATCTCGTTGTCAGTGTTTTCGCTTGTCGGTCTTATGAGGTGGATCCATATATATATATATATATATATATATATATATAGATAGGTGCATAGGTGTGTACTAGGCTAATGGCCCTGGAGCCTTTACAAGCCTAGCCCATAGGATTACCCTGGCATCATGCCATCCAGCCTTATTTCCCAGTGCCTCTGTCAAGTAGAGCCACTGGAGTGATCACCGGGGTGAATTTTCTATTTCCCATCCACTCATCAAGATTTCTCTTGAAGAGGGCCAGTGAGGCGCTCTGCTTGATATGTATAAGAAGTTTATTCCATAGCATGGGCAGTCTCTGGGTTATGAACCTGTCCCTCCAGCTTGTTCTGTTGACTGTGGTAATGAGGTTGAGGTCTCTGGAATTGTTTTGTGTGGAGGGATTGGGATTTCTTTAGATGTAGCATTTCTAACAGAGCTGGGTCAGACATGGCTTTATAAATCAAGCAGAGATCGTCTCTAAGTAGGTGATATGAGACAGAAAATAGCTGGAGTTTTTTTGAGTCTGTCCATATAGGACAAGTGTTTAAGGCCTAAGATCCTCTTTGTGAGGTATTTTTGTGGCCTCTCCAGTTGTTTAGGTGTCTAGTGAGGCACATGCCAAATGGGGCATTGTACTTGATGACTGGCCTATACATATATAGGATAGGGTCAGTTGTTGAACAATGTGGAACACCCCTGCCAAAACAGTTAGAGTAGGAATAATTTATCTCTTGGAAATCTCTGCACTTTAACTCAGATAGATAAGAAGCATACCAATCCAAGATTACATTAGTGATGCCATAGCAGTGTTTTAGTCAGTCAACAGATGGAATAGTCTGCCATATCATATGACAATAAGAGACCTAGTAGGACCAGTAAAAAGTAATAATGTTGATTTCTTGTCAAGAGGAAATTATTAAAGTGCCAAGTGAGGCATGTATTAGTGCTATGTTTAACTTAAAAATTGGACTGGAAAAGATGATTGATATTTGCATTTCTCAAACAGGAGCCCATTTTTAAGTATGATATTTTCACAAGCACATTACTGACAAAGGGAATGTCTGAGAAAGGCTAATACTAACCCATATCATCATGATCTATCACTGCCTTTTAGAGAAATTGAATAATCAAAGATTCCAAGTTTGATTCAGATGAGAATAGTTTGACACAGTATGGGCCAAAAAACAGAAACTTTGCATCTAGAAATTCAGATTATTGTTCTTTGTGAGTGGATTAGCCAAGAAGCCTAAAAATGTACAGTGCATGACGTTCTTATATGTCACTGGGAGAAGAAGCCATAAGGGTATTTTACTTTTCATGGTGAAGAGAGTGACAGAATAACAGCCCTTACAAAAAAGTCAAGAATTATTATGCCTCAGAAAGATGTTACCACTTACGAAACATTGGTTCCAAACAAAAGTCATCTTATGAAATATTTGTTCTCAGAGTAGTTAGTGCTATAAAAATTATGAAAAAACAAAATAAAACAAGAGGCAGGCTTGTGGGTGCAGCAATCGAAGAAGTGAAGTTATCATTGTACATTTAAAAGAATTTTACTGATGAAAAGATGTGTGAAAAATAGTACGAGTCAAATGAACAGTCAAAATGATAAATAAAATGATAAAGTCAGGAGATGTTGTAGCAATAATAAATCTGAAAGAGAAGGCAGTGTAACAATGTATTGTGTCAAACAGAAGATCAAAGATGGAGGACAGATCCATGACAAAGAGCAGACATGTGCTTGCATCTTTTTCACTAAACTTACAATAGATGTGGATCTAAGCATGAGATGATGCATTACTCGGCAGCTAATCAGTCTTGCATAATGCTAGAAAAGGGCATTTCAAAGATGTATAAAAGTAAAACAAGTTTGTTAAAAATAATTTGCATGTTGTTGAACAGAAACTGCAAAGTTAACTGTTTTTTTGATAATAATGAAATAGCTAATAAACTGAAGTATTCCAAAAGATACTGAGACTTAATGGACAGAATGCAGAATTTACAGTGGACACTGGTTCAGAATGTAATATTTTGTCAAAAATATTTTACATAACTGAAATTAGAAAGCACTGAAAAGATAATCATTTGTGCATTGTTAAACTGCTCTGGTCCCTGGTTGGCACCAGTAGGTCAGAAACTACTGACATGAATTTAAAAACAGAAAAATGCAAAAACTACCAAGAGTCTTTTTGAAGAAAATTCCATGTATCAAAGTGAATGCTAATAACACATTGGGTTGTTTAGCTGGGGGAAGCTAGGTGTAGAGCAACAAATTCAGTATGAGTTCAGTGTATGTCAATGTTCAATTTCACAAAATGTGCAGACACAAGACAATTATATTTAAATTACTATGTTGATCTCTTTACAGGCTTAAAAACTTGCCAGGAGAATGTCAACTTACAACTAAATTCTGATGATGTGTCAGTGATACATGTTCATAGGTTCATAGGTTCATAGGTTCATACTAGGCTATCTGCCCAAGGGCATTTATAAGCCTAGCCCATAGTTATGTAATAGCAGTAAGAAGTAAAGATGAGTTGGAATGTGGTTGAGAAGAAATTGCAGCCAAATGAGTAGGTGACTACTATGGTTACTGTTTTTTTTAGAAAAAGTCAATATTAGGATCTAAATAAATTGATTGAAAGATGATATTGCTCTGTGCTCACTGCTGAAGTAGTAGTCTTAAGAATGCCAAATGCTAAAGTTTTTTTCCTTACTAGATGCAAACCAAAAACTTTTGTCAGATTAACCAAAAAGAAACAAGCTCTAAACTGTGCACATTTAATGCACCTCTAGAAAGATACAACCTCGTTAGACTCACATTTGGTATTTGATCATCACCAGATGTATTCTAAACAACTGTAGTTAGGTATTGGAATGCATGGAAGGTGTTATAACTGGTTATCTCAAAGTGTGGCGATCATACACAAGGACAGTATGTAAAGACACTAATACAGCTCCTAAACTGATCACGTCTGCATAACTGCAGGTTCAATAATAGCAAATACAAAATTATTATAACATGTTTGAGATACATGGGTACTGGAATTATTTTAATAACAAAATATTTGAAATCTGATGCAAAGAAAGTCCAAATTTCTGTGCAAATGCCAAGGCCAGAAGATAAACAGACATAAAGGAGGTTTATAGCAAAGATTATTTTGCAACATTTGTATCTATTTAGCTGTGCCACTGGGTTATCTTGGTTAATACTGGATGAAACAGAGAAGAAAGGAATGCTACAAGCAAGCATTTTAACACCAAGGACCCGACCTGTGTTTATACCAAGGCATGCATTCAACATTACACTAGTAGTGCTACCTTTGACAAATAAATCCACTGGCTACACTCCTGATTACCTAAAAAGACTATTCCTTTTTCTCCTTATCTTTCTGTAATAAGGAAAGTACACTTACTTTTTTTCTGATGGCACCCACTTAAAACATTGCTGCCATTGTTACCCGTAGCGGTTGGATCCTGGGTTACCATAACAGGTCTTCATTTCTTATTGTGTTTAAATTCGTATTGTGTTTTAACCTACAATACTTAAATTTGTGCTGCCTTAAATTCTGTACTTAATTTGTTCTAGTGCTCACAGTACATTTTTCTACTGCAGTTTTTTTCTTGCTGACTCTGCTAAATTTGACCCACTGTGCTTACACTGCTGCATTTCTTACACTGCTTAAATGTCTGATTCTACTTATAAACTGCTTTAGTGCATTCAATATTTATATCCTTTGTGCTTACTAGTTTGTTGTTCTATCACTACTTTATATTCACAAGTTTGCTTAAATCGTTATTGTTGCTAAACGTTCTGTAATTTTGCTCATGTCTGCTGCTGAATTTCCTTCTTACTGTACTTTGCTTCAGTGGTCTCTTGTTATCCTTTACTATCCAGTACTGAGCCCATCTTTCTTATACCTTACAGCCATGTTTCTTTGTGGTACCTTATTGTGTTGATTTTTAGTAGTGTTTTACCAACTGCATTACTTGTCGCCTATCTAACTGATGGCGATTTTCTGGTTTATATAACTAGCTGTAATTCCTAGTTGGTTGCCTAAACAATCTAGCGGTGTGCTGATTTACTGGTTTGCCTAACTAGCTGTAATCACTGATTAGTTGCCAAGCCTATGTAACAGATGTTCTTGCGTTAAGATTTCATACTATACTTGCTAATGGAATTGGTTGCATATCTTGTGGTCATTCTTGATTTGACTGACATTACTTTATTAGGGGTCAGTCCCAACATTACTAAAAATACATTACCTGACTTATTGTACTTAAACTTTTACTGTGCTTACCGAGTACCTATTCAGATGAGTTACTATTTACTTCACAATACGGTACTCACACTTTATTTAAATTCTCTCACTCTGCAGCCAGTATTTTCACTAGGTTATAACAAAGCCAATGTTTTTACTATTTATTTATAGCCATTACTTTTGCGAGCTTCATTGTAACTAGTTGTTACCGTCCTTGTACTTTTATTTTAATGTGCCGAATGACTTTCAGTACCATACCCTTATTTATTTATTGTAATAAATTGAGTCACTATCACTGTCCTAATTGCACTTACATCCCTAAAGCCTTACTTATTGCTCTTATTTAATCTCTGCACCCAGTTGTTCTTACTCTCTGGTTATTATATGCTACTCCATAAATTATCTAAATCAGCTTAACCTTACAATCTTTCAGCTATGTTTATTTATAAAATAAGGGTATATGCATAAATATCATATTTCTGTAAACATCTTGCACATTGTCCACTTGAACACATTGAGGAACAGCATTTGACATGCCAGTCACCTCAGAGGCCAAGAATGGCTCTTCAGACAAATAGGGGTTCTTGGTACCAGAGAAAATGTGAGTTATTACCTGGAAATAAATAACAAGTTCCAAAGGACAAACCACGAGAGTCCTTCTAAGATTAAGCACTTTCATTCTTTAATATATCCACCATAGAACTTCCTCTGAATCTTATTACAAAATGTTTCCATAACATTTAAATAATCTCCAGGCTTTGCGCCAAAAAACACATACAACCAGTCAACTACCATTCAAAGGGTCTATACTAGAAGATAGAAACACCAAAAGAGTGAATGTTCTTTATTCAAACTCTAATACCCAAAACCACATAATATCGAATGTACAGAACAATGATTTTTTTTACCTGGTCCAAAAAAAAAAACGCAAAGACAAAATAAAGTGGGGTGCTTCTCCTCCTCCACACCCCCTACTTAAATATACCAACTCCACAATTGCACCACAGTGGAGGAAATGGCAAAGTCCAGACAGGAGCCCAGCAATTTTTTTTCCCTGGGAAAAAAATTGCTGTCCCATACCTTCGATATTATATTCTTTCAAGTATTGTTTATTTATTTTATTTTACTTTTCTTAACCTGGGGTGTCTGACTGAGCCGAAAAGGCCCTTTTTCAGCCGAGGTCCGGGGAGAAAAGCTCCACATAGAAAAATTACAGATACATTTAGACATGATCAGTATACACACAAATTACAAAAGACATGATTTTGCAGTGGTATGCAGCACATCAACAGTTACAGTGGAGAGAACAAACAAAAAAATATTAATTTAAAAATAAAGGTACTTAATAGATTTGTGGTATACAGCTGAAATTTGGAACATAGGTAGAATACATACATACACAGGTACAGTACATACATTGTAGATTAGCCAGTGTTTGTGAGAATAGTTTTCAATCTTAATCAAGTACTCTAGGTTTAGTATGTGTACCTTATCCACTTTCACTAGCCTGGGGAGAATCATGGCACTGCCAACTTTGCTTGAGATGTTGCCTGATGAGGTCTTTAAAGGAGGCTTTGGATGATGTGTTTTGAATGCTAGTGGGGACATAGTTCCATTTTCTAGCCACTGAACTACTATATAGTGCATCTCCAAAGCTACTGTAGCTGTTGGTGACTTCTAGTAGTAGTTTGCTTGATGATCTAAGAGGCCTTTTGGCTGAGTGATGTTGTACTAGGTTTTTGAGAGCAGGACACTTATTGGGGAGGTAATAGATAGAATGACAGAGGCAGAGCTGATTGTAGTTTAGGAGGTTGGGTGGTTCAAGCCAGTGGAGCTGTCTCAAAGCAGTACAGTGATGAGTTCTATATGAGCAATTTGCAGCAAAGCGGGCAATTCTGTTATAGTAGGCTTCCATTTTGCTTAGTTCAGTTTTATTGAGATTAGTCAGAATGGGAGATGCATAGAGTAGGGTGGATAGAAGTTGGGAGTGAGCAATGGCTGATCTTGTGTTGTTGGTAAGAAATGGTTTGATACGGTAGAGTGGTCCCAGTTTGGCATGTACTTTTGTAATAATTAAGTTGAGATGACTATCAAATTTTAGGTGGGAGTCTATGGTTATTCCCAATAGCTTAGCCTGTGCCACTGGAGTGATTGGAGTAGCATTTGTGGAGTAGATAGTGAATTGACTGTTATCAGTGTTTTTGTTAGAACTGGTTATAATCATAAGCTGAGTTTTCTTTGGATTGAGGATAAGTTGGGCTTTGGTTAGGTAGTTTTCAACGTCAGAGAATGCTACTTGAGTTGTTTGCAGGAGGGTGGGAATGTTTTGTGCAGCGCAGATTAAGGTAGTGTCATCTGCATACTCAATGATAGATGCATGCTGTATGGAGGTATGGAGGTCATTTGTGAAGATTGTGAATAGTAGTGGTCCTAAGATAGAACCCTGTGGGACTCCTATAATTATAGGCAGCTGAGGAGAGAGAGAATGTTCCCATTTCACAGCTTGGTACCTGTCAGTTAAGTAGCTTTGGAACCAGATAAGAGTGGAATTTGATAGGTGATACTGGTTTAGTTTGTTTAGCAGGATTTGGTGTGAGACTGTGTCAAATGCTTTGGACATATCCAAAAAAAGAGTTGACATCTGTAGGCCTTCATTTTTGAGACGGTTTACTGTGTCGGTGAAGCAGAGGAGGGCTGTAGTGGTACTATGGGCAGGTCTGAAACCATGCTGAGTAGGTGGCAGGATGTTGCTGTCTAGGAGATATTTTAGCATCTGGGTATGGATGCATTTTTCTAGAATTTTGGCCAGAGGGGAGAGTAAAGCAATGGGTCTGTAGTTATTAAGTTCAGTGGAGGTCCCACCTTTATGTTTGGGTGTAACATAGGATATTTTCCAGAGTTTGGGCACATATTTTTCAAAAATTGATTTGTTTATGAGAGTGGAGATTAGGATAGCAATAGCATCTGCTGTGACTTTCAAGAAATAGCTGGGGAGTAGGTCAGCTGCTGTTGATGAGGTTTTTAGTTTGGAGAGCATGCTTTTGATTGAAGTGGTGGAAACTGTTTTGAGGGTAAAGCTTGTATTAGTGTTATTTGTGTTTTGGGGGCTAGTGAGGAAGGAACTGTCCTGTGATACTAAGGATAGAATTGAGTTCACAAAGTGGGAGTTGAATTGTGTTTCAATGGGAACTTTAGTGCCAGGGATGGTTGGTTTGGGGGTAGCCTTTTGGGTGAGTTTTAGTAGCTGGTTTACATTTTTCCAAAATTTTGGGGGGGTTGTGTTGGTATTTCATTTGTAATGTTGTGTAGTAGGATTTTTTGTCTAGCTTAATGCATTTTTTGCATGGTTGCGCAGTTCTTGGTACTTAGGCTTTGTGTTTCTTTGTTTTTTTTATAGTAAAGCCAGGCAGTGTCTCTGGACTTGAGGATTTGTTTGGTTTCTTTACTAAGCCAGGGGTTTGTATAGGTTCTAACCTTGATTTTGCACAATGGAGCGACAGTTTCTAGGTGTTGTAGAAATGTTTTGTTGAAATATGCTACAGCCTGGTCAAGTGGGAGGGTTTTTAGGGGGGTCCAGTCACAGTTACAGAGTAAAGTATTGAGGACCTCAGGAGAGAATTTTTTGTGTTTCTAGTGGATATATAATTAGTGGTTTTGCATATGCTTGTTCTACTATGTATAAAGAATATTATGTTGTGGTCACTTAGGGTGTCTGGGAGACTGACTGCGTGGGGGTACAATGTGGGATTGTTAGTTAGGACCCAGTAAAGGATGGATTCCTTTTTAGATTTTTATCACATCTAGTTGGAATTTGGACTAGCTGCTGGTAGCCATGGAGATTTATTAGATTACTTGGTGGTTCTGATATGCAGGTGAACCAATCTAGGTTGAAATCCCCCAGAATAAGGGTTTCTTGTGAGTATGTGGAAGAACACCAGGATAAGAAGTCTTCAAGGCTAGCAGGTGTATTACCAGGTGGAATATAGATCACAATTGTGGTGATGACCTTTTCAGTGTGAAGTTGAAGTTGTGAGATAAGTATGTTTCAATTATTGGGGGAGGGGTAGGAGTTTGGTAATTGATGTACAGTTAAGTTGGACTTATACAGTAAGGCAGTTCCACCCCCTTTATGAAGTGGTCTGTCTTGTCTAATGATATTGTAGCTGGTAGGGAGAACATCTGAGTTAGCTATGTTTTTATTTAGCCAGGTTTCTGTTAAAGCAACTATGTCTGGGGAGTAGTGTGCTATTGCTGCCTGAAGTTCAGGTATTTTATTTTTTATACTTCTAATATTAATATTTAGCATTAAAAGATGGTTGGTTTTGCTGCAGTTGTTGATTTGCCCAGGGATGATGATAGTGGGGGTGTTATGTTCTGACATTTGTGTTGGAGCAGTTTGTGTTGGACATGATGGATTTCGGCCTGGGTTGGGGTGGATATTCCCACTTATGGTGAGTATGGTATTAAAATTGTGATACAGATGTTGGAGTTTGGTGAGGAGTGTGTGAAAGTATTGTGTTTTTTGGAGTAGGAATGAGAGCATATGTGTTTAGTTCTGAATTGGTCTGTTATGTAGTTCTTGAACAATTGTGGGCAGATATTATTATAATGTGTGGTGTCTGTATATGAGAGTGCATAATGTAGTGTTGTGCTACTAAGTTTAGGGATATTGCTAGAGTGATAACTTATGGTGTTATAAAGAATTATGAGAAGACAAACTAGACTTAGTTGTGTGATAGTCATGGTTATAAAGTTTAAGATGGTACTAGGTGGGGGTCTGAATAGGAATTATAGAGTTGCATGATATGAGGATGGGTGTGGGTGATGTAAAAATGCCTAATGGGAATGAGAGTGATTGGGAGTATTTTTTGTGGAGAAAGTTGGTGTGGTATAATGTGATCTGACTTGAGGAGCTGTGATTGGTGGAGGTGATGTGAGGGTGAGCTGTGGGTGTGGCTGTGATTACTATAAATGTAGAGGTAGTGGGGGTGTGAGGGAATAGGAGGTAGGGCAGGGGAGCGGAGAAAACCCGAGCGTTAGCAAGGGCGAACAGAGCAGGGCACAGCCCACCAAGACAAGAGTAAAAAGTAAGTATTACTTTACAAATCTGAACATTTTAAACAAATTCCTGAGGTCTAATGGCTTACCAGCAAGCAAAGTGCAATTGCTGAAGTGCGCTTGTGTACTGGTGGGAGACTAGAAATTTAAAGATGGCTCCATCATTAGCAGGATTCTAATATAGACTTAGTACTGGGGGAGGGAGATAGCACAAGGGGTGTAAACCAGGTGGAATGCAAAGAAACCAGAGAGGCAATGAGTGGAAAACTGTCAGTGAAGGCCTCAGAGGGGGTAAGTAAGAATTCAAACTACCTGTAAAGTGAAGGAGAGAAGAGACAGCAAATTTTATTAAGGTTGGGAGTGTGTCTTCACATTGACTTGCTGATTAGTAACCAGTTTGTGCACAGATTAGAGTAGGGAGATACATTAGCAATGAAGGGGAATGTATAGAGATGCAAATAAACAGGTGGGCCTCCAAGTGATACAAACTAAGTCAGAAAGCACTGAGAGGGCTGCTTGATGGTTAATTTAGTCACAGGGATCTGAATTAAATGTATACTGTATATTGGATGGTTAGGATTACTGCACTAGCTAGGGGGGAGGACACAATGCTGCAATAGTCAGTTTTATTAGCATGCTGAGAACTACTAAGAAATACTGCTAATGTAATAGCTTCACTCTCATAAAAAATACAAGTAGAATGCCTGGGTGGACTGACCCTGCTCTTGAGGCTCAAAATGTATATCCTTGTTTAGTTTTACAGTACTGATTCCTTCTTGTACTGTATAGGTGGAGTGGTAGCCACAGACTGCAGATTTGCTCGAGTGTGCTCCTGCTCTTGAGGCTCAAAATGTATATCCTTGTTTAGTTTTGCAGTACTGATTCCTTCTTGTACTGTTTGGGTGGAGTGGTAGTCGCAGACTGCAGATTTGCTTGAGTGGGCTCCTGCTCTTGAGGCTCAAAATGTATATCCTTGTTTAGTTTTGCAGTACTGATTCCTTCTTGTACTGTATGGGTGGAGTGGTAGCCGCAGACTGCAGATTTTCTTCAGTGTGCTCCTGCTCTTGAGGCTCAAAATGTATTTCCTTGTTTAGTTTTGCGGTACTGACTCCTTCTTGTACTGTATGGGTGGAGTGGTAGCTGCAGGTTGCAGATTTGCTTGAGTGTGAGAGCATTCGCTCTTTTGGTGTTTCGATCTTCTAATATAGACCCCATTCAAAGCACATGCACTCAGTGAAATGCAATATTTAAATTAGTTTCAAAAATCTCAAAAAAAAATTTCCTGATATCAGGACCTGATATACACTAAAAAACAAGCCAATCAATAGATCTTAATGGCTTTTTTCACCAATCAGAAAATAGAACCAGTCATAGATCTTGGTTGGCTTTTTCCACAATCAGAAAAACAGTGTTAAAATCAATTGTCAAAAAGTGATATTCCCAAACAGTCTCCCACAATGCTAACCAGGCTTGCTCTCGCTTAGCTTCTAAAGTCAGATAAGATCAGGCATATTTGTTCTAAAGTAATAATTCACTCCCAAAATAAAACATTTTATGTTGATCATATCATTTAATCCTGATGGTTGATCTGCCATACATGCTATTTGCCATCTAGATTTGCAGCATTCCAGGAAAACCTTATAATCACTTTCTAAAGTCTGTATTGCTACAGAGTCAATGACAAAGAATGTATACTTCTTAAAACTTTCACAAATCAAAGCATGTTTATCTCTTTTTGTAAATAAGCAATGGCTTCGAACCTATCTGAGCCATGTTTCTGTTGCCCAGAATACATTTCCAATTAACTGTTAAGATGTTTTTTATAATGTTCATATCTGTAGATATAGGAAGGGGAAAGGCATTCCTGAAACTAGTCTTGTTGTTATTCTGCACTGTAGGCATGATTGAAAAATCTGATGACAATTGAAGCTCAACTTTATTTAGGATAGGTCTTGCCCTATCCATTCTGAGTAATAACATTTCTTGCTCAATTTTATTTAACCAATCACTGGTGTAACCTCGTTCAAGAAAGTAACCCTTCAGAGTAACATGTTCACTATTGAAACATTCATTGCCACTATTCTACTAAGTCTGATATACTGACCCTTTACAACACTCTTTTTTCATGTGGTGAGTGTGCAAGCTGTGTTTATATAAATATTGGTTGACAAAACTGCCTTTACAGTAAATCTGGCATTGAATGCATCCCTTCTCTTGTACAAAAGTCAGGGTCATATCAAGATAATTAATTATTAATTTACAAAAGAATGGAACTGTTGTTATCTGATACTCATTGTTATGAAAAAAAAACTAATAAAATTCAAGTGTCAAAATACTTTTCTGTGATAGACAGTACTTTGGATGAACTTCTCCTTCATGGGGATTTGGATTGTGATATTTATGAATATATGAAGGTTATGTTACCTCAAATGGTGAAATTATTTGGTATTCCCAAAGTACATAAAGATTTCATGAATCCACCTTTTAGACCAGTGGTATCAACATGAAAATACAAAACTGAACAGATTTAAGGGTATCTAGATTATATTTGAATCCAATAGTTCAATCATCTGTGTTTTATCTTTAAAACTCATGGCATTTATTAGAATTATTAAATGAACATCAGACATATTTGGAAGATTGGCATTGTGCATCTTTGGATATTGTGTCTCTTTATACATGTAAAGATCAACAAGATGGAATAGAAGCCATAAGGGAATATTTGTCATTGTTCTCAAATTTGAAAGCAAACACTACAAACACCATATGTTATTATCTCTGCTACTGGAGAATATTTTTTTATGTTTTGATGGAAACCTTTATAAACAGAAAAGTGGTGTTGCGATGGGTGTCAAAGTTGCACCGATCTTTGCAAATCTGGAAATGGCACTTTGGGAGCAATAGAACTTAAAACAACATATGCTATTCAATAAACCTTTTTATCTAACATACATTGATGATTTGATTTTCATATGTAATGGTAAAGAGAATTACTTTAATTTGCTTCTCAAGGACTTGAACATGAGTACAAGTTTTTTTGAAATTCACTAAAGGTGGTTTTGACAAGTCATTTTATTATCATCATGTGACCCTAACTTTTGTACAAGAGAAGGAATGCATTCAAAGCCAGATTTACCGTAAAGGCAGTTTTGTCAACCAATATTTACATAAACACAGATTACACCTTCAGCATATGAAAAAAGTGCTGTAAAAGGTCAGTATATCAGACTTAGTAGATTGACTAGTGGTGATGAATGTTTCATTAGTGAACTTGTTACTCTGAGGGCTTACTTTCGTGAACAAGGTTACACCAGTAATTGGTTAAATAAAATTGAGCAAGAAGTGTTATTACTCAGAATGGATATCCTAAATAAAGTCACGCTTCAATTGTCATCAGATTTTTCAGTCATGCCTACAGTCCAGAATAACAAGACTGGTTTCAGGAATGCCTTTTCCCTTCCTATATCCACAGATATGAACATTATAAAAAACATCTTGACAGTTAATTAGAAATGTATTCTGGACAACAGAGACATGGCTCATATACTAGTTTTTAAGCCATTCTTTACTTACAAAAAGAGATACAATATAAAATCCATTTTAGGAAAGTCTACACGGACAGGCAATACAATAGTAGGGAGAAGGACAGGCACATTCAGGTGTGGATGATGGAAACATTGCTGCTATATAGCGAACAGTTCAAGTATTACATTGAATGCTCATAATATGGTTTTAACTGCTAAGAAGAGGTTTGACTGCACTTCCAATGGGATAGTTTATTTGGCCTTATGTGACTCATGTTCAAGTTTTTATATAGGTAAAATACTGTGTGTTTAAAATGTAGGATCTATGAACATAATTTAGCCATCAGAAAACATAATGCAAACAATGCACTGACTAAACATGCTTTGATTTCTGAAATATTTAGGAAGTATACATTTTTTGTCATTGACTCTGTAGCATTCCAGGCTTTAGAAAGTGATTATAAGGTTTGCCTGGAATGCTGCGAATCTAGATAGCAAATAGCATGTATGGCAGCTCGACTGCCAGGATTAAATGATATGATCAACATAAAATGTTTTATTTTGGGAGTGAATTATTAGTTTAGAACAAATATACCCAATCTTGTCTGACTTTAGAAGCTAAGCGGGATCGAGCATGGTTAGCATTTGGATGGGAGACTGGGAATATAATTTTTTGACAATGGATTTTAACACTGTTTTTTTGTAATTGGGGGAAAAGGGCAACCACGATCATGATTGGTTCTATTTTCTGACTGGTAAAAAAAGTCATTAAGATTTATTGATTGACTTATTTTTTAGTGTATAATGATTGGTCCTGATATCAGAAAATGTTTCTTTTTTTGAGATTTTTGAAACTAATTTAAATATTGTATTTCATTGGGTGCATGAACTTTGGATGGTAGTTGATTGGTTGTATGTGGTTTTGGCGCAAAGCCTAGAAAGAATTTAAATGTTATGGAAACATTTTGTAGTAAGATTCTGAGCAACTTCTATGTCAATATATTAAAGAATGGAAGTGTTTAATCTTAGAAGGACTCTCGTGGTTTGTCCATTGGAATTTATTATTTTGTTTTGTTTCTGTTTTGTTCCATGCTGTTTTTGTTTGGATTGAATTATTACCTGGAAATATTATGAGTATATGCCATATGTTTATAATTGCAATGAACCAGAAGGTGTTTATATGGCACTCATCTCATATCAAATGAAAGCATACACAATGCTGAAAAAAACTTTGCATTGACATTTGGTGTCTAATTAGCACTGCTTTGCAGATATTTACATGCATTTGTTCATCAAATATGCAAGTATACATACCATTCATAATTATACAAACTTTTTAAAAATGGAGTGACGTATGCAAAACTGCTTTGCAGTTAAATGAACAGGACATCTGCATGAACAAAAGTCACACTGATAGTTACAATTATTACAGAAAAATTAATATTTGTTTGCATAAGATAATTATAATAAGTATTTTTACATATTGTGTTTGGCTGATATATTAATGTCATCATCGTGAAGAGGAGTATGTGCTGAGTAAATTTTGTATTTTAACTTTTTTATATGTCCACAGGTTTTTTAAACATATTTACTACATTCTCACTTAAGACTTAGGCACACAGATATCACTAGAAAAGAAAACAGACCATATTAATATTTATCATATTCATGCATTATGTATCACATATATGTTTGCTTTCTTTTTAGAAATTATTCACTCCAACATTACATTAATTGCACAGTTTCTGCATTCCCTTAAACCTGACTTCATAGGTTCATAGGTTCATAGGATGTTACTAGGCTAGTGGCCCTAGAGTCTTTACAAGCCTAGCCATGTTAATCCCAAGTATCCCCATTTGTTCTTTCTGGGTAGCTCAGAGAACAAATTTATGAACAGAGCAGGTCTGTGATCAACACCAGCTACCCCCTACCACTTCTCCTCCTGAACATTATTCTGCATGTATTGTTCCCATGAATTCCATTTATTCCTATGTAATATGCTGCTTCCCTTTTCTAAGGATCCTACCTCTTATTTTTCTATCTCCTTTAGAATATTGCAGCTGGTTTAGATTTTGATTTCCATTTTTTAGTAATTTCTGTTTTTGCCACTTAATAGAATCATCTCCTTAGTTGCAGACATTTACTCCCCTCAACATTTCTGACAGACTACTCGTAGAGAATTTTTAAAATTTGCCAACATTTTTTCCCAGTTACCTCTGTGTTTTCCATCATACTTCCAGCATTTGCTGTCTACCTGGGGAAATATTCTCTGAAGTCTGTCTTGGGTATAACACTACCTATGAAAATACTTCCAAACAAAAATCCTAAATCTTCTTGACTTTGTTGCATACTTAGGAGTCATAAATTTGTCCTGCAGTTGCTCTTTGTAAATTGTCTTTTCAGTCTCCCTTCCCAATCTTTTCTAACGTCCTTGGAATGATTATTATAGTTATCATGCAATATTTTATATACCCTACTAACTTTTTAACAGCAGCTTCCATTCTACACTCAAATAAAACCTCTACCAGAGCTGGGCTTTCACGTAATTCACCCCTACCTCTTTCTCTTTGGCTTTACACTGGTATCAATCCATAAAAGGAAAGGCAGTCTCTAACCTACAGCCCAAACATCTTATACCACTCTATTACTTTCAGATATAAGCATTGTTTACAGGTATGTTGGAAAATTGCATTTCAGAATTTTAACTCGGGGGGGGGGGGCTGTCCAAGGAGGAACATTTCAGGTGTCACGAGGTACGAAATTCCACTCAGGTTAGGTGTGAAAGAGTTAACTTGCATGGAGTTAGTGTGGGCAAAATGAGTAGCCATAGCAGCAGGCAGCAGTCAAGTTTTTATAATTTAGCAGTGATCAGTAGGTGAGGGTATCATGGTATTTATCCAGGTTGGTGTGGTTTGATCATGGGAATGAAATAGTGAGTGAAGCAGCACAGTGATCTGTATGAGGAGGGCAGTTAGTTAAGTATCTGTGCTGTATTAAGTGAGCCTATTCAGCAGCCTACTGATTTACCACCAGTGGATGACTCATTTGGACATACACCAAGGGTTTTCTGTTCTTCCTTGGAGGAAGCAGTGGATGCTACTCAAGATAATTTTATTAAGAAAGGCACAAGACCTAAGGAGAAATTGTCTTTAAGGACAAAGGGTGACTCTAATGTTCAACTTGTTAACACATATCATATTCCTTCTTCTTTTGGTGAAAGCAATCATGTTAATAACAATAAGACTCATAGTCACTCTGAATGGTTTACATGGTTGCGAGATGACAAGTTTCTTTTTGAATGCTTTGAACCAGAGATAATTGGGGGGATAACTTATCATGACAATTTGGATGATTTTTATGATTTACTTTTGAAATATAAGTCTTTACAGATTGATAATTGGTACCTTAATGAATGTCTACAAGCTAAGATGGTCCCTAAGGGACTAAGGTACATAAATACCCTAATAATTTTATTGAAGGAAGTGAATTTCAACAAGAATTGCTTAATATTTTTGATCAATGTGGTTTTAGTATAATGAGAGCAATTATAAAAAATAATAAGGAAATGGAGAGTTTTTGTGGGCAGATAGACAGGTTTAATAAATCTATTACTAGTGAACTTATGTATATGGTTGATGAAGAAAGGAAGAAATACCTAGATATTAAAAATAAAATAGATGGAAAAAATACATACATGGTAAGAAGGAAAAGTAAAAATTTTAAAATGGATGAATAATACAATACAAGGAAGGGAGAAGTTATCCTCAACCAAAGGACTTGTATTTTAAAAATTATATGAATAAAGAAGGTGAAGTAGAAGCTAGGTATGAACCAAAGGATAAGTTTTATGTACATCATCATGGTAGTTATGAAAATAAAAGGGAAAATAATTTGAGGTTGAATGACCCTTTAGTATGTAACAAACTACAACAGGGTAAAGAAATATATATATAGGGGGGAACCAAGACAAAAATTGTAACCTAGAGGAAGTAACATGTGAAACATCTAAATGTGTGTTTTTATGTAACAACTATCATATTTTTAATTATAGTAATGTGATTTTAAATAAAACATATTTTAGCCTTTTTACTAAGGGCTTTAAGTATGTGCCAAGTACAAAAGGTGACATCAGCAAACTAATACTTGATTTAAAGTCATTCACTAGAATGAAAAATTTAGAATATTTATTTCCCAGAGACTGTGAAACTTCTGCTAATGACCTGACTTCAAGAAGGAAAAGTACATGCAACCCTCCCCTACATCCCCAATTAAAAAAAAATGACACAATTGTTGAAAAGGAATTAAGGAAAAACTACAAAGTTGATAAGAATTGGTCTAACTTAATGAAAGAAGAAAAACTATTACTTAATGAAATTAAAAATAATGATAATATTAGAATAATGAAACTGGATAAAGGGCGAGAGACTATAATGGATAATATATTGTATATTGGAAAAATGATGTATATTTTAAATGACACTAACAGATATGAACCTTTATCTAGAAATGAGATAAATATTGCCTACAGTATGATTGTGGTTTATATGACTTACTGTTGGAAGGTTCTATTAGTTTAGATGAATATCATTTTTTGAAAATGAAAAAACCCTTGATACCATCCATTTTTGAGATTCCCAAGACCCATAAAGATGTTGTAGATCTGCCTATGAGACCTATTGTTGCAGCAGGTGGATCCAAAACTCACTCTTTGGCAATATACCTAGATCAAAAACTAAAGAAATTAGATATATACAACACAGGCATTTTAAAGGATTCTTGGGAATTTCTTAAGGAAGTGGATAATCACTTATTTTATCCAGATATGTTGTTTGTTATGGTTGATATTGTAGATCTTTTCTCTAGTATCCCATTTAGAATAGGACTAGAGTGGTTTGAAGAGGCTATTTCTGAAAATTGGATTTTCACTACAAATTAATTCAAAGCTGTTTTAGTTCTAATGGAAATGGTTTTAAAGAATAACTTTATTGCATTTGAAGGGGAGTTTTATAAACAAATCAGTGGTATTGCTATGGGTGCAAGTTGTGCACTAAGCTACGTGAATATTATTTTATGTATATGGGAGAATAAATTTATTTTTAATTTGCCTTATGCCCAGTTATGGAGCTTTTACAAATATTTTCTTGATGATATAATTATATTTTGGAATAATAATGAACAAAAACTAGAGGAATTTATGGAATATATAAATCAAACTACAGATTTTTTAAATTTTACTCACAATAAAAAATGGACAAGATTAACTATTTAGATGTGACCATACATAAGGTTGAGAGAGAACATAAGTTTAAATCTACAATTTTCCAAAAGAATGCTTTCTCTAACTCCTATTTATATTTCACGAGTATTCACACATACAAGCAGAAGAGGAGTATAGTGAAATGACTGTTTATTTAGGGCTTACAAGATGAATTCAGATGAGGGTGAGTTCCTAAAAGAGTGTGAAATTATTAAAAACATGTTTATTGAAAGGAAGTACCCACTTAACCTTATTGAGGAAGTCATTCATGAAGTAAAGTGTGATAGGATAAATTTTTTTTTCCATTATTAGGGAGAAAGGCTATCACACGAAATAAGAAAGAAATGAATTGTGAGTTAAATGAAACTCACCGAGGTTATAAGAGTGCTTTCATTACCAATTTCTGTCAGGACACTCACAAGGTCACCACAATTATTAGAAAATACTGGAGTTTATTTTGTAGTTTTTCTGATGTGGAAAACCTATTTAAAGGTCCTGTATGTTTCATTTACAAGAAGAACAGAAGCATTAAGGATATTCTTGCAAAGAAAGATAGGGACACAAATATGAACAACAAAAAAGTAGGAACATATAAGAGTGGTAGATGTAAAGAATGTGCCTTTATTTTTAATGGAAGTTCTCTAAACATACCCAGTAGATACAATTTTTTTTTTCTAATGGATATAGTAATTGTGAATTTAAAGGTTTGATTTACTTAGCCATATGTGATAAGTGTGGGGCATTTTATATGGGCACAACTTAGAGAACTCTTAGAAGAAAAGTATTATAATATATCAGTTTCTAATACCAATAATACCCTATACAAACACGCTTTAATATGTAAAGAATTTAAATTTAGTTTTTTGCATTAGAAACAGTAGCTTGGAACATTAGGGGACGCCCATGGGAGGATAAAGTTGAATATAGATAAAATTATTGGCAAGTGATGTTACAGGCCACTGAGTATATTGAGTTAAACAATAATATATTTATAGCTCCATTACTGAAATTAATGGCAGCAATACTGTAAGGCTTTTAAAAATTTAACTTTAACTTATTTTTATAGTTTTAATTGAAGTTGTATAATCCTTCCCCTGCAATACATTTTTAACTAGGTTCAGGCTTCTTTTAATCAGTTTGGTGGTAGGATACATAAGGACACATTTAGTTTTTATAGGCAAAGGAGTTAAATCCATTGTTCATATTTTAATGTTTTTGATTAGGCTAGGAGGTGTATTTTTTATCATTTTTAATATGTTTACTGGTATTTATATTTGTGAGTTTTTCATGTATTGATTTTTATGGTCACTAGAGAGCACTAGTGCATGGTTTATTAGCCTTTTAGATTTTTAGAGTGTTTTTAGTAATATGTAGAAGATCATTTTTAATGTGTTCTAAACTAATAACTTGGTGATTTACAAATTTATTTAAGTAGACATTTGTTGGGCGTATTGTATTACATTTATAGCATACCATACATATGCTATATGTTTTGTTTTTAGTTGTTGCTTTAAATAGCTAATTGTTTAATTAGGATTTATTTGTGTGTTTTTGTAATTAGAGGAAGGCATATATGAATGTTGGTGCAATAATTTGCTCATAGTTGCTGAAGAAGTCACAAGTATTGTGATGAAAAACGCAATAAATCAGTTAAGCATTTAATAAAGTTCGACCTTTGGAATATTTTTTGTGGGACTTCTTGCCTCTTTCAGTGCTGCGTTTGGTGTGTATTTAATGTTAGCACTTTTTGTGATTTAGTGGTACTGTTTTCCAATTCTTGTGTTTTGTTCGAGATCTGTGCTTGGCAGTTTATTAATAAGGGCAAGGAATGGATCAACCTGTTGGTCCCAAAATAGCAAAATAGGTTAATTTTCCTTGGCGAGTGAAAAAAACAGATCAATGCTAGTCACTGCTGACCATTAATTATTACTGGACGTGCATGTGGGTCCTTTTTGTTTTTTGAGGTGTAAGCATCACAAAAGGTGCTGTAAATGAGTATGTGCAACAGATGTAGCAGTTTTAAATACTGTAATAATTTATCTCATGTGCTTTACACTTCAGCTTTTTCTTTGAAATTCCCACTTATTTGTGGATGAAGTAAAGTGCCTGCCTGAATGTATACTTGTTACCCTTTTAGCTTATTTATGTCTAACAAAAAAGAATATGATTGGATCTCCAGTCACAGCCAACTTCTTATGTATGTGAGACATGGATGTCAACAAAGTCACTGAGACTGGAATGAAGCAAAGCTTGAGTGGTGAATTTTGACATCCATGTCAAGAAAACATAACTAATGAGTTATGATTGTAGAGATCCAATCATAATTATTTGTAGTGCATGGAACTTTGTTTGTTCCACGTACTGCCAGTTACAGAAAAAAAAACAGTATAGAAGCACAAAGTGCTTTATAGCTTTGAAAGTGTTTTGTATTGCCACACCAATACCAGGCAAAAGTAAAGTGTCATTTTGAGGAACTATCAACTTTAAAATCTGTTATCCACTTCACTCTGCCACACTGTATTAAAAAAGTGTGTAAGAGCAAAGTATCTAGCAGATGTCTGCTCTTATGTTCTAGCATGAGATAAGAGCATAAAAGCAATTACAGGTGGTAAACAAAAGCTTGTTAAGCACCTATCTGATGTCAGAAATATTCTTAAAAAGTTTTTTCCCGTTTTTTTTAGTTTAATTACGGTGCTCCATTTACTAAATTGTAGAACCTTTTAACAAATAATTGATCGGTTAATTTCAGCAATAATTATGATATCAAAAATAATTATTTATGAAATTATATATGTAGAATTAGCCAAGTTAAAAATCCTGTTTTCTTACAATAGTTATCAGATATATATATATATATATATATATATATATATATATATAATGGAAACAACTGAAATATGATGTAATAAAGGATGCCAGGTGAAGATAAATGAACATTTTAACTTTTCCAGTGTTCTCCTTTTATTTTCAGGGCCTTACGTAAATATTCACTTGCTGGCACATGTTCTTAGCATATATAAATCTGCTTCTTTTCAGATATCTATATCTGGGTCCTTTGATAAAAAATTTGACTAATACGTTCAAATACAGGATTCCTGCGGTGGTGCAATGGTAGCGTTGTTGCTTCACAGCAAGAGGTTCTCCCGTTCGAGTCTTAGCTAGTGTGCGGGGAGTGCCTTCTGTGCAGAGTCTGCATGTTCTCCCTGTGGGTCGAGTGGCATTCCAAAAGACATGCGTGAATGGGCGTGCCTTCTTTGAAGGTTGGGCATCGAGCTGGCAACTTGGCACTG
The DNA here is from genome assembly GCF_019279795.1 of Protopterus annectens. Lineage (NCBI taxonomy): Eukaryota > Metazoa > Chordata > Ceratodontiformes > Protopteridae > Protopterus > Protopterus annectens. Next base: position 69,836,190 of record NC_056731.1, read on the forward strand.
TGAAAATCTACTGCCAATCATTAGCAGACCGGAGTTCCGCTGTGGCGACCCCTAACCAGGAAAAGCCGAACAACAACAACAAGTTCAAATACAGAACCAGCTGGGCTCTATGGGGATTACTGGTATGGCAATTGGCTAACAGGATTAAGGAGCAGTTAAGGAACTATTTCATGTGGTTCTGTGGTGCAGGGTTTGATTCCCTCAGCCTCCATTGCCTAACTGTGTGACACCGAGTGAGTTATGTATCCATTGCCTAACTGTGTGACACTGAGTGAGTTATGTAGCCACACAGCATTCCTAGGCCGAGTGTGGAAAAGGTCCATGGTAATCAGTGCTCTACCCCACATAACAAATACAGGTAAAATAACAAGTGATTTAGCTCTATGTCTAAGGGTAGTTTTATTCTTTTCCAGCACTGGAAAGGGATGCGGATTTCACTAATGTATTGTCTGTTCTGTTGTGAACTAGGATATACATGTCATGTTTTCATAGACATTCGCGGCTTTCCTTATTGACTCTGTCATGAAACTTTCAATGTTTCTGGTTTTGGGTGACTTCACTGTTTGAGATTAGGCTAATTTTTCTTGACCTTTTTTATCTGTAATAATTACATAGATTTCTATGTGCATGATAACCTAAAATCACTTCAGATAGATTGTCATACAAATGTAGTTACTGTAAAACCCAAAAGATGTAAATACATTCCTTGGAATCTATACTGCAGTGGTAAATGACAGGTCATTACTGATGATTTTTGGTAGGGAATTGCGCTAACGGTGGATGTGGCATAGGGTTGAAGGAAGGGCTGATATATGGTTTAGGACAGGGCAAGGGGTGCAAAATGTGTATGTGGCCTCTACCACCAAACTGCCTTGCTAGAGCTCTGTATGCAACCACAAAAATAATGCATACTCTACAGGAAATTGGTTTTAATATAATTTTACTGCAGTCTGAAAATTATGGAGGTTTGTCCCACTGGGACCTTGTATATGTGGAGTAATAAGTAAATGTGCCGAAAGCAAGACTAGGACACAAAATGCAGAAAGGCAGATTTAAAGGCTGAATTATTTTTTTAATCCCAGTATTATTAGGAAGGCTGAAGTTAATCTGCACGATAGTAAGTTCTTCCTTCTAAAGTCATTTCATTTTTGAGGAAGAGGTTAATATCACTCTGGACAGGCACTGGTATGCTTGGCAAAGAACTAAGTAAATTCATTACATGGACATGAGACAAGGAAGTTTTTCATTCTAGACAAGATGGACTGCACAATCTGTCTAGCACATGAAATTTCTGAAGAAGTCATTTGCTTGCTGGATTAGTTTTCTTCACCATAAAGCTATTTTGTTTTCAATTTTTTTCCTGTTAGTATCTTAACAGGAAGATTTTTACTGTGTATTTTTGCTGTAATTATGGTCTTGTCACTTAAAGCAGGCTTTCCAGTTCTAAAAATATATATATATATATATATATATATATATATATATATATTTCACTTTAATTTATTCACTAGAACTAGATCTATTACATTTAATAAACTTACGTTTGTACTTAATTGCATTCTGTGCAGCTATCCAAGTACTTCTTAATTCTGAGTCATGTGATCCCACATTCTGACTATGCAATGGGTGGGGTGGCAGGAGGGTAAATATCTTGTCATGGATATAGGCATGTTTCTGTAGTTTGTAGTAGATTTCAACACATAAAGTAAAACAGAATGCAACACAATCACTCACTCTCTATCAGGTACTCAGACAATAAATCAATAAGTAACTAGATGCATTTATATTCAAATAAAACTAACAAAAGAGAAACAGAATAGGATAATATTCCTAGTTAAGTGTAAAGTGCTTGGCATGTGTAATGATACAGATATAACACTGTAATAAATTGCTGTCTACCATGGATGGTCACTTTTAGGAAGATAACTAGTGGTATGTGAATTACTACAGTGACAGCTTACAGTAAAGTGTGTTATACATTGACTGGATTAGTGCTGGGATGAAAACTGTTCATTTAATTTAATGGGCTTCCCAACAAGGCAGAATACTTGTATGTGGAACTAAGTATTGTAGGCAGTACCTGATGGGAAGCTGGTCCACCTGCAGTACCAAGTTACACATATAGGCAGAGCTGTATTGCAGATTTCAGGAGTTAAAGAGGAGAGAGAGTCTATGACCTCACATGTGTGAAGTTTGGTGCATTGCAAGGCATTCCCCTGTGGGGATTGCTAACAGTGCTCTGTTTTCAAAAATAGATTTAATTCCCTGCTTGGTTAGCAGCTGCACAAGCCTGTCCCTTCCCTTGGATGAGGAGAATGTAGGTATAATAGCCATGCAGGTACATCAGACACAGCTCCGTGCCTGCAATGTGTATTCTGAAATATAGGTGGAGCTACTGTACTGGAAAACGTCGTCCAGACTCCGCAGCCCTGAATTTTACTGAATCTCAGTACCTTTTCCTGGAATTGCATGATTCCCTTCAATTCAATATCTTGAGATACTGAGCTTAAACTACTTTTCCCCTGTAGTACATTATCAGAAGGGGCCACAAGATGAAATAGAATAATTAAGTAATTGAGCTACTCATCTTACAGTACAAACACAGGTTTGTTAAACTTAATAAATATAAATTCACTGACATAACTAAAGTGAAAAGTACATAGTTTAGAATCAGAAAGAAAACTTTACATGATGACAACAGAATTACAGCAAAAAGGAGGAGTGACATTTTATTTTTTTGTCTTCCACAGCTGATCATTAAGAGAACCAGGTCTGCCTATCCCTCTGGGCCTCTCCCATGCTTAGTCCAGTAATGATTATGGTTGTTGTAGATATCAAGGCATCTTGGTCAATATCATACTATATGGCAGGAAGTTTCTTTCTTTATGCTCTGATCCTTCCCTTCTCAGCTCACTCACTCACCTGTTGACACCTAATGGGTAGGCATGCAATAACGCTGTCCAAGCAGGGGAAAAAAAATCGCTGCTCCGCAAAATAATATATATATATATATATCCAAACACAAAATAAAGTGTGCCCCCCACACAACCCCCTACTTAAATATACCAACTCTGAGATTGCACCACAGTGGAGGAAATGGCAAATTCCTGAAAATGGCCCAGTGATTTTTTTTTCCCCTGGGAAACAAAATCGCTATTCCATGTGTTTGGGATTTAGTGCTTTTGATTTTAAGGGGTCGATTAAAGAGCGTCGTTTGAGGTTATAATATAGACCCTTAAAGAACTGCACATGATCTTGATGTGATCCTGCAGAAGAAGGTTGTTCTATAATGTTGTGATTGTCTTCCTGGGCAGCAGGTGAAAGTTTTTCTAAGTCCCAAAACCTTTTTTTTAATCAGTGTGTGTTGTTTTCTTTTATATAACAGTGATGATAAGTATGGGACACTGCATGTTGTGCTGACCAGCAAGAAAACTGTAAACTAAGTCAGAGGTACCTACAGCTGCACTTCAGATGGTGGCTTAAAATTCATGAAAAAAAATCAAAAGGTGGCTCACTAACTGCCCATCATGTTAGTTCACTTGGCATGCCTCAAGTTGATGTGTAGCTCACCGGTGGGAAGTGCCCAAGAACCCATTAGCATGAATGAATATTTCCTTTGTGGGCCCTTTTCAATGACAACCTTTCTTCCTTGCCACTGATTCCTTTTATAAATGCTTAGAGGTCAGCCCAGTTACCTTGGCAATGCCAAATAGTGTTACAGAGATACTGAGGAAATTGCTTGACAGACATTGCTTAACAGATGTGATTGTATTGGACAATGGCCTACAGTTCATTTCCAAGGAATTCCAGGTTATTCTTACTGAGTAATCAGATCTGTCATACAAAGACAGCTCCCTTCCATTCAGCTTCTAATGGCTAAGTTGAATAATTGGTGAAAATCACAAAGATTGTGCTCAAAAGGGTTATTGAACTGGGAGTAACACTGACAAAATTGTTGCTGCAGCAGCAGCATGTAACCCCCTTGTGCCAACATGGGCTGTAGTCCAGCAGAGTTGTTGATGAACATGAGATTTCACTGACTCCATTCTGACCTAGCAGCCGACTTGTTGGATAAGTAGGAGATCAGGATAGGAGTCTCAGTGTTACATCTACTTAATTAAAAAAAAGAACTAGAAAGGCATTTTGATTATTCAGATGTAAATTGAGTAGCTGAGACAGTCAACAAACAGCCCTGTGCATTTTAAGGATAGCAGTAATCCACAGAACACTAACCCACAGCTTGTTAAGCCACAATATGATATGTGTTTGCCAGCAGTAGCTGATGCACTTCCCAGAGAGCCTCCTGCCACCATAGTTAATCCAAGTTGGAATTTCCAGAAAATGCGGTAGAATTCCACAGGAAGACAATCCACCAACTGATCTATGTAAGGGATTATGGCATTTCGGGGGAAGATATGTTATATATTATTGTGACTTTCTCCCAGGGTAGCAGGTGACACTATTGCTCATATGGGATTAACACCCAATTACTTTTTTAGCAGACTGTGTTGTTTTCTTTTTCTTCGTAATACTCACTGGCAATGCTGTTGCTGCTGTATAAATGGAAGAATAAAGTCTGATGTTTCCAATTTGCTGTCTGTTGTGGCAGTCCAAATCAAAGCTTGCCATAGTCCAGAAGCAGTCTTTTGTCTGCTTTCAAGACATTTATCAAGGCTTCCCTCAGTATCTCTTTGAATCATACAGTCACTGCAGGAGGAAAAATGAGTGAATGTGAATAGGGACAGCTGTAGCCTAAGCTCTGGTAAGGACTTAGAAGAAGAAATGGGGGTACACTTGAGCATTAAATATCATGTTGTGTAGAGAATGCCAGAAAAGTGTAAGATGATCAGAAAAGATCCATAACTGAAGTCTTAAAGGAGCAATTTTGGATAATTTGCACAGGAGCAGTTCTTGTCTGAAGGAACAGTAAATCTAAACTTATCAAGATGGTGGCCTGATCGGGTCTATATTAGAACACCGAATGTTCAAAATTTTGAGTGTTCTAATATCGGCCCATTTTCAGCGAACGCTGAAAATATCGAAGAAACAGAAAACCAAATTTTTTCCTAGGGAATGAATTTGGTTGTCCGTTTCTGTTGCTTCAGTATTTTCAGTGCTGCGGTGGAAAGTTATGGGCCAGGTTCAAGTAAATGTGCGATTGTGTGGACGTGAGGGTTAGGGCGGGTTAGGTGAGTTAAGGTTAGGGCGCAGGTCAGGTAAGTGTGCAATTGTGTGAACGTGAGGGTTAGGGCGGGGTAGGTGAGTTAGGATTAGGGCACGGGTGAGGTGACTGTGCGATAGTGACGGACCTCAGAGTTTGGGTTAAGTTAAGTGGATAGTTAGTGGTGTATGTATAGTTTAGTGTAGGGTTAGGTGTAAGAGTTTAGGTGCATGTGTGTGGATTGCTGTTTGTTTGGTGTGCTTGTGTTGTGTGTATGTGTTTTGGAACAGCAAATTTTTTCTCTAGGAAAAAATTTGCTGTTCTGTAAGTTCGATCATTTTAATTTTTTGATTCATAGGGTTCGATATTAGAACACTCGGAATTTTGAACATTCGGTGCTCTAATATAGACCCGCCTGATCAGGTGACAGGTACCACCATCACATGAGCTATCTCAAGTTCAGATGGTATCATCAAGTCAATAGAATGCCCCCTTGTCAAGTGTGGGGGAAACACATACTAGCCTGTTACTAAGATCTGATACAGTTTTGTCTCAGCTGCTAAACTCATCGCATACTAATAGGCTTTGGCAGATCACTTCAGATTTGATGAAGAAATGCATAAATTCCTTCAGGGATACATCCTTTCTGCCTGGTGGGCTGTAAATCAGGAGAATGCTGCACTTCCATCTTTTTACAATGAGAGATGGTGATGTAATCATCAGTCCTTAACAGGTTCAGCTTGAATGAAAGAAATGCCTACTTACCCATCCATAAAGCTGTCAGAAGAGAAGCTGCCAAACGCAGTCTACAATTATTTGTATTTAACCAATCTTCGTCAATACCCAAGGTCATGCTGATAGAGCTAACAAGATCATTACCAATTGTAAGCCTTCTGTCCATCACACTGTTACTGTATAACCCCATTCTGAAAAACATTTCCATGTTTACAAGAAAATTGGCCCTTTCAAGAAACTGACCATGACACTTGGCATCTGGACAAATGAATCTTTAAAAATAAAACTCCTTATCCCACATTCCACACTGGCCACCACAGTCCTAAGCCACTCCAAAGTATTCCTTTTCAGACATAGGCCTCATAATATTAACATCTATCAGTCTATCAATACATACAGTTTTAAAGCATTGAGTGTATCCTCTGGCAACACGGGCCATGAGGAAAGTTGCAGTAACATCTCTCTGGAGGGTAAGTAATGCCACTATTTGATCATTTTTACAGCACATCCTGGTAGATGTTCAAGCAACATTTTCTGTTGTAAAGTTGGTGCTAAGTTTAGAGGGTAAAATATGATGCAAAATCAATGTAAAGGTTACTAAATATATTCAATGACCAGGAAAAATAATTATCAGCTTAGGAGAAAGGGTCAGACTATTGAGTGGAAAGAATGACCTAGGGTTTAAGTTCAGCATTACTTGGGAGAAATAAAGTAGTTCAAGTATATAGTTAGACTCTCTCATCTTTATAGTCCAAGACAGTGCAACTTGGTATTCCATCACGAAAAACTCGATCACTATCCTTAAATTCCTAAGAAAATTGTAATAGCTGTCACAACTTTCACTGTTTTAATAAAGATAAATACGTTCAATTGAAGGTATAATAAATTATAAACAGCCCAGTATGTCACACTAATCAGCAAGCTGTCTTAATTTCACCAAACACTCTATTGATATTCTTGATTCCCACGGTAAATCATAATATATGTCATAATATAAACTATATTAATGAAAATAGATAAATTCATGTAAATCACATCCAGCTGAAGGGATAAGAAAAATAAACTCAAGAGAATGTAAGTTAGTATAGTAAAACCATAAAAAGTCCTGTCTATATTGTAAGTTTAAGAGTAGTTTTATATAGGATGTAGGCACAAGTTTTAAGGTGAAAGTTTATGTGATGATATGTGACTGTTGAATAGGGTTGGGATTAGATGCTGGGGAATCCTTTGTTAGAGATGCTATATTATCTATAAAGTAATGGCTGAACTATATTGCAGTTTTGAATGGTGAGTTATCGGGAAAGGGGTCTGGGTTGAATTTTCATCTGGGATGTAAATTTTTTAGGGGTGTGTTTAGTGTTATTCTGAAATGTATTAATAGCACAGTTTTTTTGTCTTCATGTATTTCCTTTTTAATATGATTCAAAGCATTCTGAAGTTTTCAGGACATTGAGACGTTTTATATTTTTGCCATTCTTTCCATGCTTTTTTTCTACCCTGCATTAACATTCTGCTCTTTTTGGACAGCCAAATTACATTATTTGGTTTTAGTTTCTTCCTTCTAGGAGGTGCAAGGCTATTTAGGATATTTAAAAAAGTTGCATTGAATTAATTTACAGCGTCATCTAAAGGGAAGATTTTTATGAAGTTCCAGTTACATAGATGATAGTGCAGTAATGAACATTTCTGGGTTAAACTTGGAAAGGCTGTGGGTTGTTTTATAAATACACTGTTTAACTGGATATGTGAAATGTCTGCTCATATAGATTGGGAGATGAACACTGACAGAGTCTGGCATTGTACCTGTGGTGATGTATTTGCTAGAGTCTGATACTAGGATCCAATCTAATAGGAAATTTGATGTCTTGCTATAATGTGTGGGGGCTATTAATTAGTTGTGTGAAACCATATAAGTTCATGTTAGATGTAGGGGGGTTAGAATTTATGTCCAACTAACTGATATTTGCATCACCTAGTAGTATTTTTCTTGTGGAAATGTTATAGATATCCAATGTAGGATATCTTCCAGTATAGCTGTATGTCGCTAGGAGGGATATAAAGTATTTGTTTATAATTGTTTATTTTGAGGAAAGACATAAGCAGCTCTGCTGAACCGAATGTTGGTACTGGCTTGCTGTAAGGGGAAATGTGTTAGATGTTGGGAAATATTAAAGCAATACCACCACTTTTCCTCTTTATACAGTCATTACAGATAATATTATAGCCAGGAAGTATCACACAGGAGTCGTTTATGATGAGTTTAAGTCAGGTTTCAGTTACAGCGAGAATATTAGGCTTATGTTGGGTAATCCAGGCATGTAGTTCAGCAATTGTATTTCTTATGCTTCTAACATTTTTGCAGCAAAAATTAGATCACCAGGGTTGGGGGTTGGCTGATGTTGAGTTAGAGAAGTGTGTGGGAGGGAATTATCTTTGTGTTCATTGTGATAGGTGAGGCCAGGATTAGGGTGCATATCTCCTCCTAGAAGAATTTTAGTATATTGGAAACTTATGCGTACTTATTTTTTTGGAGAGGATTCTTGAACTTAATTTTGTTTTGGTTTGAGATGAATCAGTCTATATTTGGAATAAAGGTGAGGGGTAATCGTAAATATGTTTGGTGCAATGTGTGGAGAGTGTAAAGAGAAGTACGAATAGGTGGTTGGGACAGAGTTGGAGAGATGCTGAGAGATATTCTTGAGTCATGGTAAGATGAATGATAGCACAGTAGGAGGAGAACAATAGAGGATAAACTGCAGAGTAGCATAATTAAGTACAGGAATCTGTATTTTATAGATGTCAAGTAGTGGGGAAGTAGCAATGAAGAAGAAAACAAGTTGCAGGGCAGTAGGACATTTAGTAATGGTGGATTCTGAAAGCTGGTAGAGGATTGGCAAGGAGAGAAGTATTTTCTGTAAAAGAAATGAGTTAGGTTGTCCTGGTATCTTCTCTGGAATGTAAGGAATATGAATGTCTGGAGTATAATGATGTAAACATCTATTACAGAGATATGATCTTCCACTGAAACTTGAATAGCACCTGTCGGTGAGATAAATATCTCAACCATAGAATCAGTCTTTTATGGAATATACTTCCTTTGGATGTAAAACAGAATAGATCCCTCACCCTGTTTTAGCATAATCTAGGCAGTCACATAAGTACGTTTCCCCTTGAATATTACAAGTTTTGGTTAGGAGAGAAACAAAACTGCATGTTTTGAGGAGTCATGGGAATTAGAAGAAATTAATTACTCCTGAAATGTAGGAAGAGCTGGGGTCCAGTGTTTTTGTTTAAGAGGAAAAGAAATATTCAAGGTTTTCCTCAGAAAGTTCACTTAAACGGCCTTTGCCATTGAGCAGATTGCTGTGTTGAAACAGCAATTTTTAGATTGTATTCCTCATACTGTTTTCTTCTTTGATTGTAGTGTGTATTTTTATTGTAATGTGTTCCTTTTTCCTTGCACATTGCAAGATGTTGTTAGTGTTTGTTCGGTTATCATAGGAATCAGAAGTCAAGTGCATGTGAACTGTGGGAGGAGCCAGAAATTAGAGCTTTAAAAAAAGTTGAAAGGGAAAAAAAAAGATGTTTTTTTGAGAAAGTTCACTTGACCAGCCAATGTCACAAAATAGACTGCTGTGTGTGAAAATGTTTTTCTTCTCCCCACCCTGTTCTTACAGCACAGTAAGTCTGTAGTTGCCCACCTCTTATGTTAATTTGACAAAAATGTGCTCCCATTCAGCTTTCATTGCTTGCTGCTAGTAAACATGAAGGTACCATTTTGCGATAGCACTCCCTTTAAACTAATTAAATTAATTTCCCCATCCATTGTACTCCACAGTCTCAGGATATTGACTATGCACAGATAACAACTGGTATAGACAATTTTCCTCAGACAAAAAATCTCATTCAAAATTAGTTCACCATACCATTGTGACTAAGTTGGCTATACATTGCTTGTCCTCAATCAACATTGTTTTGTACTGATTTTAGATATTTACTATGTCTGTATTCTGTTAATGCTTATCTGTGTTATTAACTAAATCAGAGAAAATATCTGTCACAACAGAGTCCCTATCTGCTATAGCTTTATCCTCAGCCAGCCTACTAGAGCTTGTTTTTCTGAGGCAGTGTTGCAACAGGCTCATGTTTACTGACAACCAGGCACTATTTCATTCCAGCTGCAAGACCTGCACTTATTTATCTAAACTGATGGCTAGTCTGTCCGTCTCTCTGTAGGTCTGTCCTCCCTATGATCAGCTACTGGAAATCATTTGGACTGCAAACCTATACTCTTAAGGTCCTATAAATCTACAGCATATCCTAGAAATATAGTGACTTCATTGTACAATACGTAGATATAACATTCACCAGGCTGACAAAGGATAGGGTGACAGGCGCTTCTCTGATAATAGGATAAGGGATGTTGCTAAGGACCTTGGTTCCCCTTCAGTAACATGGATTTGATTATGACCTTATGAGTGCCTATGTAGGGCCTGAACAATCCTAGGAAGGGATGCAGAGAGACATTGTTGAGCTACCTGCTCATGTATTTGAAAAATGCAAGGCCTAGTACTGAGCAACATACTACCTTCACCAATAATGCCACATAAATTGAAGTATAAAATGGCTGACTTCAACAATTGGTTAGTAATTGGTATCATCCTAGGGGAATGCATTTTGTGTCTGCATGTAATGACATGCTCAACAGACCTCCCTGTTTTGCCAGGTATGGCCTGCATCTCTCATCCTCGATGTTCACATACTGCTCTAAAATGTTTGTTACCCCCATGTTTAGGCAATGTTCACCTAATAGACTTCTCAATATAGCAAATTCCAATCTAGGTAATCTGAAGATAGCATTGCTGAATAGCAATAACTTAAACAGCAAAATACCTGAACTTGAGGCTTTCTTAGAAACCTGGTTTCAGTGTAATGAAATCAAACATTCTGATCCACTGGCAACTGAAGAGACCTTATGTATTTTTCACCCTATTGTTTCTTCCCATATTCCACACAATACAAATCTGGAAATGTTTGAAGTCCTAGGAGCACTAAACATAAATTAATTAATAATTACCATATCATAGCTAATTTCTTTAATTTTACAGTCAATGGAAATTCTGTTGCAAAACAACTTTATTAATTTTAAAGGTATTTTAGATAAAAGGGGTGGCTATGGGGGCTAGTTGTGCCCCCATTTATGCCAACTTGGTTATGTGGTCTTGGGAAAAGAAGCATATTTTCACTGAAGTGGAGCCTTAGATTCAGTAATTTCAGAACCACTCTATGACCACTTCAAAGCACATGGAATACCTTTAAAAGTTAGAAAAAAGTAACTGTCAAACCAAATATCTTTCTTATGGATGGCCCAAACATTGACATATAAACTGGTAAATGTAAAATGCCAATGGCAAATATGCTCTGAGATTTCTGGGCTTTGTGAGTGTCAATACACTCATCTTGCCCTCTAGAGATGTTACTCTTCCAGCTATTGTTTTCCCCAGTTGCATTGTTCCACTTATTATCCCCTTTGTAGTCACACCTAACCATCTCACTGTGACCTCGTCTGTGAAGACCTAGTTCATGGCTCTTAATAACTTCTTTACATTTAGGGACTATTCATAAATTAGCTACTATTTACCAATCTCATTGATAATTACAGATGATAAAGCTTCAGAGCAGCCCTTTTAGCCATGGCTGCTTCCTGTTCCTCTGAATTTTACTCCCTTTGGATGTATGTATAGAGGCAGCTGTTCCCATCCAGCATAAGCATAACAGTAAATTTAAAACTAAACCCACATGGTGGAGCTCCTACAACAACAAACTGTATAAGAAAAAGAAAAAAAGCTCCTGGTCAGATAATAAAAGATGTCCTCTTCATCAGTATAAAAATAATTTGAAACTGATAAACATGTCTCTCAAACTTAACATTAGGAATTGAAAGGCATAATAATTTAAGTGTGCATATAATTCAAAAGACAATCATAAGGTCTTCTTCAACACTATTAGGAAATGTAGAATTAGCCAACAAGTCTGTACTTATCTCAAATGGTACACATTTCTCTGACCCTAAGGACACTGATAATATTCGTACAGATACATTATCTTACAGTTTCACCATGCCTACCACCTCCCTCTGTCCCTATTCACTCTTAACACCTCCTCTTCTGAAATCACTCTGGGCCACTTATTTTTAGCATTTTCCAAAATTAAAAATATCCCTGAATATCGACTGATAAATACCAAGCACCACCTAAAAAAAACATCCATCATCTTTTCAAACTGAGTATTTGCCTGGTTCCATGGTGCAGAAGGATGAAGTGATGACATGACTGTGATCCATGTAAATGGGGTTCAGCTACCAGCCTCTGCACTAAAGGAACCAAGCAGGGAGGGATAGGTGTGAAGGGGTGTGACCCACTCACCTCTCTTGGGAAAGCGATGGTTGCAGGAGAAAATGCAGCACGCAAAGAAGTACAGTTTCTGTACTGGAGACTGAGGAGAACCACTTCCCATGTTTTATGGCTGGGGATAGAGATACTTGCTGGCAACACCCTTTAAATGAGGGATGACCTTGTCATCTCATTGCATGGCCTCCTTCCCCTGCTTAGTCAAGTGAATATAGGGGGATAAAGTCATGTGGGTAAAAAGCTCTGAACCACCCCAATGACTGTCTAAATGATGGCCCCTCCTTGTCAATTCTCAACCTGGTGATGGGGAATGAATGGGCTGATTGGCCAGGAAGGGGTAATGATCAACATGTGGTGGGGAAAAAAGTACAATAAAAACAAAAAAACTCTTTATCCTGAATGTCTCAGGATACCAAATATTAAAACACCTTTTGTGATGCCTGGGAATTACAGGCCTATCAGTCTCACTAGTATTATTTGCAAAGCTATGGAGCATATCATGGCTGAATATATAAACAATGATATAGGTAACCTTATATCCTGGATACCCACCACTTTGCCTTTATAAAACACAAATCATGCCACTCAACCTGAGTTCTTCAAATGAGTTGCAAAGCCTGTGGGTAAGGGGCACACAGTCAATGCTGCCTATGTGAATGACAAGGACTTCAACACTACTCCGTAAGTTAGGAATACTGATAAGTTTGCCCAACTCATCATTAACCTGTATATAGTGCATTGGCTGTCTGACAGAACCCATACTGCTAAGGTTGGGTGTATTTGCTGTTGACAGAAAAATGTCACAGAGGTGTCCTGCATGACACTGTCCTGAGTACAAATATTTGGTGTGGTAATCATAAGCTTACCCTCAATGTCAAGAAATATAGTGTAGTTTCCTTTGGTAAATCTAACATCACTACCACATGCCATATAGATAACAACCCAGTTAAATCTAATGCAGTCATCAGGGGCTTTGGTACTTATAACAAGTTCAACTTTGACCAAAATGCCTCTGTCTTGGTTAGAAAATCCAAGGTTGTAATACATCTCCTTTGTACGATCTCCTTAAGGTCCAGAAAAGTTATAGCCCCACTGTATTCCTCCATTTTCAGACCCGTCATGGAATAAAATACCCCCTTTGTTGAGTACCTTGCTAAGTACCCAAATCAGGTCATGAGATCTCAACATTTCTTCACTAAAAGGACCTCAGATCATAGTACCTTAGCTACTCTGATAGACTAAAAACCCTGTCACTCTGCTCAGTGTCATGGAGACTGTTGAGTGGTGATCACTGCATAGCATTTGTACTATGGATGAACCTGTACTCTTTGAACTCTTTTATTTAAACAGAGCCACTGGCAAAGCAAACATCTACTCTAGAGACCTAAACATGTATTGCCAAACTAATACCAGATGGCTTGAAAGGAACCAAACCAAATGCATCACCCCTTCTGGAGCAGGCTGCCATTACTTATTAAACAGTGTACTTCCCTGGACAACCTTTAAAACCAGTCTGAGTGACTGGACTGGATGGCTCATCGTAAATTTTCACGTGAGATATGTGGGGAAAATCTACTTAATGGGGAGCACACTGTTAGTCTTCCACTAGTATTGGGTGATTTGGCTGAGCTTCTTGATGGTCTCTTTAACTGTAAGCTTATTATGACTCTATCAACCTGTGAACTTGCATTATTTTAACTGCTGATTTACTCATTATACCATTCATGTTACTTGTTCTACTATTGCATTTTCTGCTTCTAAGTGTTTTATACCTCAAGAAAGATTTCTGACTCACCCAATCTTTACATATATATCTGTGGGCCCCTATCAGTTGATCGAGTTTTCAGAAACTTGAACTCTATATGTTTGAGACCATATGATTGAGTTTTTGAAAACTTAAAGCTTCTGAATGGCAATCACAGTACAGAAAGGATCAGGAAATTTACCCTTTTCTTCAGTGTAGTGTGATCTCAGAGTTGGTATATATAATTTGCAGGGGCTGTGGAGGGTGCAGGGGGCTTGCCCCCTGCAAAAACATAAAAAAGTAGACTTTTGTGGGGTTTTTTTTTGATGTTCAAGTTTTCAGAAACTTGATCATATGGTCTCTGATATATTTTTTTGAGTTTCTGCTACACATCCACAAATGAAAACAAAATGAGTAGAAAGGATTTGATGAAATGTGTTTGTAAACAAAATGAGTAGAAAGGATTTGATCAAATGTGTTTGTAAAAAAAATGAGTAGAAAGGATTTGATCAAATGTGTTTGTAACTCAACTAATCAAACACAATTTAAAAAAACATTGAAAAACAACTTAAAACCTTTTTTTTCCAGTGACACTTCCCACTTAGGGAACTGTGGCCCACGCCCTCTGCTACTTATATATACCAACTCCAACAGTGCAGTGCAGTGGAGAAAGGGCAAATTCCCAGTTCTCATTGTACTGTGATTGCACACATGAAAAGGCAATTTGTGATCTTTTAAGCACTCACTCACTTTTGATGGTCTTTTCAACACTAGTTCAAGCAACTGAATGTAACCCATATGTGTATGTATACATCTATACACACACACACACACACACACACACACACACACACACACACACACACACACACACACACACACGCACACACACACACACACAAACACAAACACTCTGTCTCATAATTTTGTTGACTTTGAATGATGTGATATTTAATGCTTATTTTCAGAATAAGGTTCTGTGCCTGCAATACTAAGCTGGCAATACGTATTTACTAAGGGATGCATACACCTACTTCTGCATGCTAATTTCCTTGGTAAAGAACTAAAGAACTGTGGATACAGCAAGTGATTGCTATTTCTGTCTCTATAATTAACACAATGAAACACTGTGGGTACAGTGAAATGACTGCTAACTCTGTCTCCATAATTAAACAGAAGCACATTTGTGGGTACTTTCTTTCTCTTACATGATGTCAGAATTGTTGGTTACAGTTCTCAGAAAAAAATAACAGGGAATGTCAGCAGGTGAAACAAAATCCAAATATAAAATCTTTAACAGAAACATCTGAATGTTTTCACTCTCTGATACATGACCAGCTTATGATTTTACAAATTATTTTTGTCAGATACATCTGCGATGTCATAAGTCACTTGAATATCTTCACTTATTAATTTTTTGAAATAGTTAAATAAAGAAGCTGAGACATCTGTACCTCATTTATTCTCACACATACATTAATTATCTTGCTACTTGCACATCACTCTTCACAGACATCATTTGATGTGGTTAGAAATCAAATCTGAATGATAAAATATATTTGCAGGTTTTAGTTAGCTTGAAATCATTATGATGGAAATATAACAATGGGGAGAAGTGTTAAGGGAAGTTTTAACAGGCGAAATCAGGACTTGCTTGGCCAAATTTAAAATCTAGCGAATCAGTTTTAGCCTTTGTGTCATAGACACCCTTCTCATATGCCTTTGCGCTATTTAACTCTCCTTTGCCATTTTCATAATTTTTTAAAAATCAGATATAATGATAGCAGAGTAAGACTTCCAGTGTTGTTTCTTGATGTGTATAAACACTGATCTTATTGGGATTCAGAGCCTGTTTTTTATCTCTACATAAACAGACCCCAGGAACTAGGGTTTCACACTGCAATATATTGTTCAGCCTTTGTACATCTATTTAATGTAGTGGGCCTTACATCTCAGTCTATTGCATTCTCTTCTGCATTTTTGCATGTGGCTTGCATTCTCTTGCATACTGAAACAGATTTCCTGAAATATATCAGAAACAGAAAGCCACTGACTTCTTCTGTCTTCCACAAGTGTTGTGCTGAGGTCTTTAGTATTTAATACAGGCTTACACTTAGAATTCTAATAGAAAGCTACTGCTGCCTTTAGGGAAATTATCCAGTATAAATAGTATCATGGGCATTTTCTAAAGACCCAGCAAGTACAGAGAGAAGATGCAAACACTTTCATGCCTACACTGAATGCAGATGTGTGTGTGTGTGTGTGTGTGTGTGTGTGTGTGTGTGTGTGTGTGTGTGTGTGTGTGTGCGTGTGCATGTGCGTGTGTGCGTGTGCATGTGTGTGTGTCTGTGTGTGTGTTCATGTGAAATCCTTAATGACTTAACTTTAAGTGTCATACAATGCTAAGAAGTGCACTGAATTGAATTTGTTAATCATAGAACCCTTCTATATTGCAATGACAATATATACCAGTCTGTCTGCTTGGCAGAATCAGTTTGAAAAAAAAAATATTGTCATGGGCAGTATGATCTCATAACCTGAATAAAATCTCATGCCAGATGCTGAAAATAAGGGTGTGATATGAATTAGTGCAGCACAACAGCGGTGAACAAACAAATATTTTACTAAGATTCTGAAAATGTCTGCTTAGAAAAAATTATTGCATTTAAAAATAAAAGAATTATACTAGAAGGATGAACACTATAGTGTAAATTATTTTTCTCCTTAAATTGAAAGTGTGGTGCATTTTACTTGATAGATAAGTACAGAATGTTAAATGTACTATATATGGCAGGTGAGAGTGTATGGTTGAATTAATTTTATTGAAATCTGTACAGGATGTGATATGGATGCATGCATGTATGTGTGTGTGTATATGTTTGTATGTGTATATGTATGTATTTACTAGTTTGTTTACCAGATGTGCAGATTGACCCAAACAGACCATTATAAAGTACTACCAGAGCCATGATCAAAATGGTATAATTCTAGGTTCTTAAATAAGGATGCATGAACTGCGAATACTATAAACTAACATAGCCCATGCTATAAGGCAACTAACAAGTGGAATAAACCAGCTACATAAACAATAGGATAACTCATAGCTCTCAACCTTCCATGTCCAAAATGAGGAACACTAGCCCTCATAATGTGGAACAAATGGGCAAAATGTGGAACACATACTAATGGTTTACTAACAACTTCAACTAGGAAAGTCATAGGATGGTTAAAATATGCTGGTTTTACTTATAAAGAAGATATTTTAATGAATTAATATGATTCATTTCTATTTACAATGGATTTCACTTAAAAAAATCCTAACACTGAATGTGTGACAAAGTCTTTCAATGTGGAACTTTGAGTAACTTCAAGAAACATGAACTTTTTAAGACCCCAAATGAGGTACGTTCCTCGTAATGAGGTACACTTGAGAGGTATGGGATAACTTGCTATACAATGTTAACTCAAAAGACACAAGCTGTAAAATAAATAGTGTGCATGTCCATATAATACTCATTACCTCAAGAAAATAAAATTTCTAATCATATGTACTTGAGGAAAATGGGAAACCATGCAAATTTGTAAAAGCATCGCTTAAACATTTCTGCAGGGAAATCCCAATGCATGCTGCCTTCCCTGCCCCCTCTTGTATAGGGGACCCTCCCCCCTTACGTATACATTTCACTCAAAGGTTGCTCCATCTTGGAGAAAGAGTGATCATTCTTATAACATAAAAAGAACAATTGCCTTTTCTCCACTACCTTTTGATCCTGAAAAAACATTAACATCAATGGTCCAAGCCTAAAGACATTATTACAATCAGCAGAAAGAATATGCAATAAGAGGAAATAACATCTTGAGCTGCCAAGGCTCCTACAAACCGAAGATGAGCTAATGCAGCTCAAACAAACCAATGTAAACAAGACTAATGCACAAGACAATGGAGTTAACAAAACAAAATACTGGGATAGTGAATTAAAAATATAAAAAAAAAATGTATGCAACTATATGCATTCAGATGACACTATATATGGACTAAACAAGAGTAGTGCTGAATCAAGTCCATACATCACAAACAAGCACAGCAACGTTTAAAAATATATATGTTTGATCCTATTCTTAAAATTCAGGAAAAGGGGCTATGAAACACTATGGATCATGCTACCTCTGTGGTAGAAAGACCTTCCAGATAACAGGGAAAATACAGATAGGGAGAGAGAGGGACTACTGTCACCTCTTCTGAAACTGGTTCTAGTAGGTCAGAGTAATACGGTATTATTCTGTCTGGATTTGAGTTCACAGCTAGTCTTTCTATAATGGAGTAGCCTGACCTGAGGGGACACTTGGTCAAAAACTTCAATTTAACAAAATAGAGTCCCTGTTGTAAGGTGAGGAGGTGCTATTTAGGGAATGACCCAGTGGTGTGCACAGACCGGGGACAGCACAGTAATGTGGCAAATGTAGCATAGTTTTATCTGAAAAGTTTATCCCGCTATAGACTATGTAAAGATTTTCAGTAGATGAAAGGATTTAGTTAAGCCAAATATTTAAACATTTCATATTCAGGATAACCAGAAAGGATGCACCATTTGAATTGTGTGACCCATTTTTTTTAGTGTGCTAAAAGCCACAAGATTACTGATTGCATCATTGCTATATTGATTGCAAGATTTTATCAGTTAAGCTCTCAAGCAAGCTGATAGGATTGTTCTAGGGAAAACCAGTATTATGTCAGGGAATGTAGATGACCTCAGAAATGCTGGTAAGGCATTTGTAAGGCAACCATTAAAGTAAGCATAGAAAGACCCACAACACAACCTTATAACACATCAGACACAAGCAGAATAGATGAAGTGGTGCAGGGATCCATTTTGTTAACTTGCTTAATCCTATGTGCTAGATAATCTTTCATCCATCAGCAAGGCAAGATGTACATCTTATCTTGGAAAATGTGTGCTTCAAAAAAAAAATACAATCCACAGAATCAAAGGCCTATGCTGAGTAAAAAAAATGCCCTGGTGAGCATTCCAGGATCCGTTACTGTAAGGATGCTATCCATTGAAACAAATATATAGCTATCATTGTGTTGTGCCTAACTCTAGAACCACATCAATCTCTGGAATATAGTCCATAATTATTAAGTTAGTCAAACATCTGTTTTAAAAAATATAGCGTTTCAAGCCAAATATTTTAGAAATGCAGGGGGGGGGGGGAGGAAGATGGGTAATAATGAAATGTTTTCATTCACTCAATTAGGAACTTCATCAGAACAAATAGTCTCACCCATTTACTCATAGTATATTATGATTGAATGGGTGGGACTATTTGTTCTGATGAAGTTCCTAACTGAGTGAATGAAAGCACTAAATCAAGTTTTTATCTTGCAATAAAGGTGAATTATGGCTTCTATATCTTCAGTGGCGGGTATTTCCTGTGTACCTATAGTTGCCTGTGGATTTTATGAGGTTTAATAATGAAATGTACTGCTAACCTTGCCTTTCTTGGAGATACAGATCATGAATCCGTCCTCACATATGTCTATCATGATGCCATGGGGGAGACATATGTTGAAGATATGTTGTATGGTCTTGTTAATTAATGAACCACAGAATGTCAGAAGGAAGTAGGAGCTTGGCCAACAGAAGGAACTCTTGCATGGTAGCTGTTGAAGAAGAGATACCAGCTGCTTATACAGGATCCTTTGGATGTAGAAAAGGAGTGTTATGAACTAAGAACAAAAGTGGCTTTTGATTTTAAGGAGCAAACTACATAGGAAAAAATGGGAATTGTGGGAACAATATATGTAGAGAAGGAACAATGTTTAAGAGGCAGGATTCAAATGAGTCATATAATGCTTAACTGGCAATAACTGGACAGATTATAAGTGATCTATAATGTTTGCAGCTACAGTTGTTTCAGTGGTATCTGTGATGTATAATATTTGCAACTGAAGTAGTGTCATTTTGTTTGTTTTTCATTTATATAACTGTAAGATTGCCCATGTCATATGTGATAATTTAATAAAGATGTTTATTTAAAAAAAGTAAAGTGCCTCTTGATTTCATGATTTTGGCTTCTGTTCTTACTTGATGTTCCACAAGACGTCTTAAATCAAATACTTACTGGTGACTTCAGCACAGTGTATGTCTTAAGTTTTATGCATTTCTATGAATTCTGTGTTATTAAAGAAGAATGTTATAACTATATTATGCTGAATCTGTCCCATTATGCTATACCTGCAAGTCCAAAATATTTAAAACCTATCTACAGCTACTAGGCTTTTACTTATTGGCTTTAAATGTATTACTAAAGCTGGGTGTGTTATTGTGCATACAAAAAAAAACGATGCTCTAGAAAACTTACATGTCTTAAAGGACCATGATATCATCATTAAAGGAGGTTTATAATTGTTCCTCACTGGTGGTATTCCACTTTTTGGTTCTTTCTGGATTGGTCTTGTATATCTTTGCATTGGAAACTTATTGTTTTTTTTTTTCATTTGGACCTTATTGCAGACCCCACACCTAAAATGCAGCAGTATGATGAGTTGAGCTCATCCTCACAGCTCCTAATTCCTGAAAGATCAGAGTACCTGTATCTTTTCCATACCCATAGTGTGTCTTTTTTTTTGGAAAAGTGAAATTACTATGCATTTCATTCTGGTAACTTAAAACCTGCAGTATCTAATTGGCTAATTTCTGAGGCAGCAGAGCTTTTCAGACTTTAAATTACCAGATGTTTGTTCAGTTCATTGCTTTAGTATTGGACTCATGAGTCCTGACACTGATCTAATATGCAGTTTGAGGAATACAACAAAAGGTTACAAAAAGAGGAGAAGACCACAAATCCCCTTTCCATCTGGATTCTTGCTGATTGCATGCACTGCAAGGATTTCTAGGAACAGCTCTGCAATGGACCAGCCTTTATTGACAATAGAAGCATCTTCATTACAGCTATTTGAGGCTGGTTTAAACTGAAGAACTGGACTGCCTGTTTTTGATTGGCTGACTTTTGTATGGGCACATATTGGATTTTTATTGGCTAGCTTCTAAGGAAGAAGAACCTTATAGATTTTAAATAACCAGAAAATGTGTAAATCCTATTGAGTAATCAGTGCAATAGCCTCATCTACAGCAGGGAGACAGCCTCTACATCCTTGTTTTAAATAACATACATTTTATTGCCCTCTTTGTCTCAGCTTAATTGTACTATTGTAACTGATTTTATTGTTAAGCTCAAATCCAGTACTTTGCAGATACTTATTCACTAGACTGATGCTTATTCATTCATTTTTTCAGTTAGCAATCAAACTAGATTTTGTGTGATTATTGCTTTAAGAGAAGCAAAACTTTTGCAATCTGCTAGTAGCTACTGAATGGCTATTCTGCTGTTGTTTTGAGTTCACCTTCCTTCATATACAATGTGTTTATTGATTATTTCTCCATACATTTTTGGTAACTTAACTTCATGTATCCCCATCTTTATTTCACCCACTCATTAGCTTAAGCCTTCTGTACAGCAGGAGTCAAGCTGCTTATAGTTCGTTGCTGCATCTAATCCCATCAAAGTAACTAACCTTCTATTGTAACCACTACATCTAACCTTTTCAAACAGCACCTTACCCTACCTGTCTGGTTGCCAACTATGGAGCCACATCTCATTAGTTCTGTTTCCTTTGCCAGCCTATTCTAGGTATCTTAGGCATCCTGAGGCAGTGTGCTAACTGCCTCATGTTTGCAGACAGTCCAGTGTTATTACTTAATACAAAACATCTGCTAGAAATTCATTTATGCACATAAGCTAGTGGCAGATCTCTTGCATCTTGTTAGTGAACATAAACATTTATATGCTGAAATAGTAAAAAATGCCCAAGTCTTCCAACGTACAGGGTATGACACATGAGTTACACATAGCCTCATACTTATATAAACCTGCTACTCACATAGGTACACAAACATCCATTCCTACTGTCATCACATCTACACATACTGTTACCAGGACTCACCAAGCTAAAAAAGTAATGCCCTTAAGACAAAGAAGGATGAAAGCTAAAAGTGATAATAATAATATCAGATATTTTATACTTTTTGCCAATTCCATTGTCAGCTACACAGACTCAGATTCATCAGACTGGCAAAGGACAGGGTGACCATCAATTTTTTTCTCAGAAGCTAGAATTAGGCACATCATTAGAGCCCTCTAATTCCCAAAACTTTCAAACTATGTGTATGACCTTGTCATTGCTTATGTTCAGGTGAACATTGTCAGGCAGTCCACCATGGATTGGAGGACATGCAGAGATACATGGTGGAGCTCTCACTGTACATTCTTAAGGGGGGGGATCTCTTGTGTTGAATAGTATTCTGCTCTCACCTAGAACTATGCCTAAGTACAAGTCTTCCATCTCTGACTTTAGTGCTTGGTTACATAAATGTTATTATTCTAGGGGGATCCAGTTTGTGATAGCCTGGGAAAACATGGTAGACAGACTTTCCTACTTTACCAGGGATGGGTTTTCTCATACTTGCAAAAATCTTTTCTACCCCCACAGTGCCTTATTTAGGCAAAGTGAAATTACTCAACATTTCAGCATGACAAATTATAATCTGCCAGGTGGCAGGGTGGCTCTGCTCAACATAAGTAGCCTCAGAGGCAAAATGTCCAATTTGGAAACTTTAATTTACCTGGAGGACATCCATATTTATGTAACTACTGAAAACTGTTTTCAGTCTATGTTAAACCCTTCTTCTCCTCAGGGGTTTGCCACCTATTATTTGTTCAGGATCACTAGTGTCAGCTAGGCCATATCCATACTTATTATGAAAAATTCCACTTGAGCTACCATGACTTAAAATTTTAAAACTTTATTATTAAAACACAAAATAACTGCTATGGATAAGTACTTTCAAGCAAATGCTCTTCATCAGATCCATTTCCAAATCTCACTCATTAAAATAAAAGACAAGTTCAGCCAATCAGAATCAAGAAATGAGCCTACGCCTTCATAAGGCTGGCTTTAAAGGTAAAACACCATTTAATCCTGGTAGCCGATCTGCTTGTAGTAGATCAGTTAGCCATTTAAGTTCACTTAATTCAGTTTGTTGCCGAATATCTCTACCTCTTTAATTCGTAGACTGTATAAATAACACTATAAATTTAAAAGAATGGCTTGGATATAATTCAATATGCTGAGCGAGTGCATTGTATTTAACTCTATTCCGAACATCGCTCATATGCTGCAAGATCCTCTCTTTTAACATCTGATGTCTTGCCTACATAAAACGAGTCACATTTTAAACAATTAGCAAGATACACAATATTCCTGGTTCTACAGTTTGCATACAAGATCGGTTTATATTTCACTTTAGTAACAGGGTGTCAAAAATAATTTGAAGAATCAGTATATTGACTTTTACACCATTCTCTTTTTACTAACGTGTGATTATGTACTGTGTCAGTAGATGGTGGTATTGCTCCACTTTTTAATACGCAGGAACCACCAGCTGGATATGTAGGTTTGATGATTTTATTTATTATGTTTTTGCTATTTGAACATTTTACATTTATTCATAGGTATATACAACGTAATGGGGTTGTGTTTTTTAAAAAAGTTTTTATATGTTTTGGATTTAATTATTTACTTTTGCATATTTAGTGGTGACTATGTTGGAGGAAGCAACTGTGTTTTAACATTTAAATACACTCATTTAATTAACTTTAATAAATTAACCGACTGTTACTTAATGTACTCAGACTATTTAAATGAGTTTATGATGAGTTTGGGATATATCTGATGAAGTCTTTACTTAGTAAAAGATGGAAATGTGGTGATTGTAGTTAAGCGTTCATGTTTTATGGTTCTCAGTAAAGATGGTGGTTGTCCTGCAGCTTTGTGTATTGTGATTGACTTCCTTTTGGTGCCGTTTTCTTTTGGATTTATTGTTTTTTTATTGACACTGCACCTGTAAAATTATCCAATATCAATCCGCTTGTTTGTCACTAAATACCATTCTACACAACTATGTTTCCACTAGTCATTATGATCCAATGATCAAAAATTTCTCTCTGTCCACAAACCTAACCAATTTGTTGGGCATTGTCTATACTTGCACCATTTTCTAAGTCCTGGAACTCCTTGCCTGTATCTATAAGGTCAATACCCCCCCTTTAGTCCTTCAAAACTATTCTGAAGGACTCCCTAGCGAAACTCTGGCTCAGTTCTTCTTCAGCCCCAGGATAATCTATATCCTAAATATGGACTTGTACCTATTCATACCTATCACCTCCTTAATCTTTCTTCTTTACTCATTTCCTAACTTCAATTAATTTCTCTCCCCTGACTCTCTCTCTAAATATGCCACAAGTCTGTTTTTGTTCTCTCTCTTCACATTGTAGTTCTTTTTTGTAACTTACCATTCATTTCTCTAAAATGGCTGCAATTATCTTTAAATATTAAGTTATTGTCATATAAGTTGTGTCTACTTTTAATCAATGTTGTCACATTATGTTTAACTTGGCATAATTATTTAAACTGTATATGCTTTGTATAATTTTTGAAGCTTGTAAAATTGTTGTTCTTAAAATGTTTTTGGAAAACTTTGGAGTTTTTCTCTTTGGGCCTTTGCTGAAAATGGGCCTCTACATAGACATTATTTCCTAGTAATCTAATGTCAATAAATAAATAATTATCTGGACTTTGCCAAAGCATTTTATACCATCCCCTCCAGCATCATAAATAAACTAACCCGACTAAACATTAACCCCTTTGTAGTTCATTGAAACATTAACTGGTTATCAAAGAAAATATACTTGATCAGAATAAATTGTACAATGTCTAAAAAAAAAAGAAAAAACAAAATATAACTAGTTTAATTACTCAAAGCTCTTTCCTAGGCCATTTCCTCTTTAGTATCTATTTCTTTGAAGTAAAAGGCAGATGATTATAATCTTTGTTAATTAACTTTTCAGATAATTACAACCTGGAAATCTTCCTAAACTTCCTTTCAGACTCACTAACACTCAAACTAAGCTTTGATCACACTAATAACTGTTGCTCTATTCACAGTCTAACCCTAAATAGAAAAGAAATGTGATACAGTCACCTTTGGTAAACTTAGTGGTCCTCCACAGTATCACATGTTACCCAACTTTATATTGACACTTAAATCACCCCTTAAATCAACATAGCTCCAATATAGTTAAAACATTCCTTATACCCCGTCTCCTCTCATCAGTTATGGGTTCTCTTCCAGATCAAAATTCCTTCTAATTCCCCTGTGCTTTTTCCTTATTCACCCCGTCATAGAATACAATACTCCATTTGGGGTATATAGCTCTAAACAACTCTCCCAGCTAGAAAGATCCCAGCAATAAAATAGTCGCATCAAGGGAGAAATATGGGAATTATTGTGAGCCTCTGAAAGATACTTCTGTTTACCTGTTGTTTACTCTTTACAAGAAACCCGGTCTCAGTAAAAAGTGCACGTTTATGTTACCGAGCTAAGGAGTAGATTCACAGACAATGAATTTGGTGAGTTACATGATCCATTTAAAGAGACAAAATAGCCTGTGGTATAATACATTTTTAGAAAAGGGACTAGCTTTTAAGAAAAGCATATCTGACCTCATTTAAGTCTAAAACTCTTGGTATATGCAGAGTGAGTGAGATTATAGACAATGTTAAAGAAAAAGGAATTTTCTGAGGAGGTAGAAGTGTATAACATTAAATAAGAGTCAAATGATGAAGAGATAATGAAGCTTAAAGTAAAACTGTGCAATAACTGTAATGGCTACAGGAAAGAGAGACATCATATGCCCAAGGAAAATGGTGCAATTGATGGTGGAAAATGCATACAACACTGCCCTGTCACAAACTCAAAACATCTTCAAATGTACATTTGGATTGACAAAGGCTTACTTCCACAATCTAGATGTCATTGGTGGCACCCTACAGTGAAATCCAGAAACATTCAGCAATATATTAGTTATGTGTACAATATAATACAACATGTTGGCATGCAAACAAACAGCAGGATATTGGCATTTTGGAAGAGGAAGTCCTAGAGTGAGCAGTGGTGATGTCTGTTGAGGAACCCATAGAGTAGATGGCCACATGGAAGGACCATGTGAGGTGGAAGCAGGTGCAGTATGCCCTACCAATGGTTAAGAGGCAGCATTTGGTTAACAACTATGAGCCAGATTAGACATAACAAAGAATAACAATAATGGATTGAGCACTACAAACAGTCTACCATGCATGGACAGGCCATACTGTGCAACAGACCAAGGCTACCATAGTAACAGAACATGGAAGACAGAGCACAGTTGTCATGCTATACATATTGTGAGGACCAGAGTAACAAGTGTCAGCAACAGGTATTGTGGGATTGAACTACTGGTCTGGATATGTGTGTGTGTGTGTGTGTGTGTGTGTGTGTGTGTGTGTGTGTGTGTGTGTGTATGTCTGTGTGTGCACTTCTGTGTCTTGGCCTGATGATTGAGGTGAGCTCAGAAGAATGGTGAATGAGGGGATGATATTTATGGTGTGGTGTACCTGATGAGAGGTGGATGGTACTGGTGGGTGTGTGCATGGACAAAGCTCTTGGAGAAGTTGTACTGTGCAGTGTTCTCTGGCACAAATCTAGGGTACTCATAGTAGTTTTCTGCACCAAATGTGTGTCTCTGTCCATGTGCTCACCCCCTTGGGGATTGTCACTGGCAGAATCCACAGTGAGCACAGAAGATGAAGTGCTCCATGAGTTTGAATGATGGGATGTACTAGGAGTGTGCATGGTGCATGCACCCCATCTGCATCCATAGTGTGCCACAGTGTCCTCAAATTTGGTTGGAGGTGTGAAAGTGGTAGTGCTACAGGACTTTGATCATGTCCTTGTCCTACCAGGGTGGACTTCTGCACCAGTAGTGAAAGAGGATTGACTACCAAAATGGCAATGCCCACAATGTGCAGCTGCATGTGGACATATGACTCACACAGCTCTCTATGGTGGCTTTCAAAAACAATGCATAAATGGCTAATCCCTCTGTGAAGTCATTATGCAGACCACAGACTTCACTCTGATAAGCCTGGCTACGGCTGTGGTGGTATATATCTCTGCCTGTATAATAGCCCTGTGTATTCTCTGTGTGGTAGACGTGGAGACACTGAGCTCAGGATTGGAGTGGGATCCGTGGTATTGCTAGCCAGTAGTATGCTGAGTCCTTCTCTCCACATGCTCAAGGGAGCTATCGGCAACTAAGGATATCTCAACCACAGGGGAAGAAGTTGCACCCTGTGCTTATGTGTCAGCCAATGTCTATCCTTCTGTGGCATCCTGAGACTGAGGGCTGGGTTCATACCTCTCAACCTCTTAGAGCAACAAATCTGGACAAAGCCATGAATAACAGGGGGACAAAGGACCAAAAATAGGGACATTTTTAAAATATTACTGTTACAAACTTACAAAGATGATAAAATAACAGGTTTGCATTAGCATGAATTTTCTGAAGGGTGTGAAGTCTGAAACTTAAATGTCTGTCATTATCTTTTGACTTCAATCCTCAATGATTTGCTAAGGAGTTTCGAGAAAACCACAATTTTTTGAGAAACAGACCAAAAATATGAGGCAAAAGTCAGGACATTCTGCAAAAAGCTTGACAGTTGAGAGGTATGGGTGGGCTGCACAGGCATATGAGCAATATCTGAGGAAGGGGGAAGTGATATTCATGCCACATTACCCATTCCTGACAGTGCCATCATGACTGCAGAACGCTTTGGATTATGGCAGCCATCATCATCATTGGGCCCTAACATCAGGCATGTCAATATCTAGAGTAGAGGGCCCCGACACTGAAGGACCTGTAAAACACATAAATACATCCCAGTGCTTTAATGCACCCTTCTCAAACACCTACATCCATGTAAAGGTACTGTTATAAAGCAGAGTGGCATCAACATGTTTGGGTTACATACCTTGTGCAGATGTTGCTGCTGTTGTTCTGATGTACCTGTATGAACAAAATGACCATTCTCATTAGTGGTATGGGTCTGACTCGGCAGTTTACCCTGCATGGTATATATGTTAAGTAATACTCGCTTAGGGCACCACTCACTGACTCCTGTGGCACTTGGTACTGTTCTGCACTGAAGCTGAGTCCTCCACTGGCTAGGAGGGACCTGTCATGCCTCCCAGACAAAGATGCTAGAAACTCCTCTGTGTCAGTAAGTGATGCCCCTGTACATGGAGACCTACTCATGGCCCTCCACGCCTCTGCCAAGCAGGTTGTCTAGTTGTGGGCATGAGCAATCATCTAGGTAACACTATGCCATACTTGGTCATGTGTATGATTATGGACATTGACTGCACTGACCTGTTCAGCAAGGTTCTGCCAGACAAGCTGGTGAAAGACCCAATCTTTCTTATCAGTAGAGAATATCCATTGAAAATGTTCACAGAGGGCCTGCAATACAATATTATTCTCTGCTTGGTAGAACTTAGAACTTCTCCTTCCTCTTTCTATCCTTCATATGCATTTTTTATGAAAATGTGAGTATACAAACATGTAAGCTGCTGACATTTTATATCTTTCCTACCTTCATCTCAATATCCCACAACAAAATCCAGTGTTACCACAAACTGTTGACTCATGAAGATGCACATGCTACCTGTACAGGTGCCTGCTGTTTAGCTGTGCCCTTCTCTGTTAACATTGCTGACATCACTGCTGTGTCACCTGACTGTTTCTTCTGCTTGTTGTCATCATTGTCATCCTGTTGTGCTGGATCCTCTTTGAGTGGAAAGTGTGAATGCATGTGACAAGTCTGGATCACTGGTGTGACACCCACCATCATGCAGTACTCAAACTGCTACGGTCAATCATATACATAGCCTGTGGCATATACACGATGCACCTGAATGGCATTAATGATATATGTGTGCATCTGAACAAAGCATTCACAGGTGAAAGTCAATATGATAAGTGCCAGCACTCACCTAGGGCATTCCCCTACAGAAACTCCAACAGTAATCTCCAGCACAGCTCTAACATCCAAGCCAATGCCATGTATGAGGGTTCTCTCACTTCCCCCAGTGAGAGATATCAGGAATTCCTCCATTTCTGTAAGGCACCTCTGCATTGGTGGTCCACCTGCATTTGGTCAATCTACCTTAGGAATTGCCTGTACCCTGGTCCTGCCATGTTGTAACATATTGGTGATCTTGGGACTCACCTATTGTATCGTCCAGTTATGACCACCCACTGCTGCAGTGTTGTATGTCAATCCCTATAATGCTTGGTCCCAGAAAACGCCATCAGCTTTACTTTTCTCAAGGATATGCATGCTATATGTGTGCTGGGCCCATAGTAGAATCTCTGTTTCGTGTGCAGTGTCCTACTCCAGCTGTTGCCATTTGTTTATGCTCATGACAGGACATGTACAACCGTGGCTTACACATGCAAATCAATTTGTATATGCATGACAGTCCATGACAGCCACCAGTTACCTCCATACTGTTCCCAGCACCCTTACAATAGCCACAGCCCATTTTCCATAGTGTAGCAACTGTAGGCATATTAGCCATTCTTGCTGGCCCTTGCACATGTACTGATAGACACAGTCTGTGCATGGGGTAATGAAGGGCCATGTCCCCTCTAACATATCATACTGTTTGAACACATATGACACAGTGTGGCATCACCTACACTGAAAGATACTGACTGACTGTAAGCCTTGTGCCCTGTCAGGTTGAGACCCTCACAACCTTACAGTCCCCAGTCATACCATGTGCAGTGGTACCCATCCATACTCAATGCTATGTAACAGTGAATGCTGCTTCCATGCACCTTTGGGTGGTGATTGCAGTCTTGAGGTCCTTTGTCAGTTGTCCTGTCTGCAGTCAGTTTGCCTATATGGCATACACTCTGGTATTCACTACAGTGTATTTAGCTACTGTAATATATAATGTATCTCCCCAAAAATGATTACTGCAGCTTTTGTTGACCTAAAGTGGGGTTCATAGCCCAGTTACTATGCTAATGAGGTGGTTTAGTGTAATTATTTCTGCATTCCACCAATAATGCAATGCTTTTGCACCTCTAGCCTGTTCTTTGGGGCTTGTTTCTGCTTATTCATCACTTCGGAGGTCAGTCAGGGTATGCACACCTGTAAAGCCTGACCAAACTAATATTACTTTGCATCATACTATTGACCACTTGACTTGCACTGATGTTAATGGGCATTGTGCTACCCGTCTGCCCATTGATTCTGATCATGTGGTGCTAATGATGTATGACCTTATGCCCCACCTGCCATTTTATCTCTTGGCATTGACCTAGTGAGCGGACATAATCTGGCAGGCCTTCCATCTAGTGCAGCAATGAGTGCAAAATATTGTTATACCTATTGCACACAGATTATCAAAAGTACCTGTTGGGGACTATGAGGTTCTCCATTATAAAGTGGATGTCTAGCATTAACTTGCCAGGGCATTGAGGGATGCCACTGACATCACCTGTCCTGGCAAGAAGTGCTGGCATAAATATGGTCAGTAACCTGAAGAGTCACCACACAGAACATCCCCACCAGTGGGAAGAAGAGTTTAAAGAGTTTAAGACTGAGAGATGTGGAAAGCCCCAACATGTGAGATACAAGCTTTTACCTATGAGGTAATACTTTTTTTGTGATTGTCTGCTTTTCGTCCATGTTTTATCAAAAAAGCTATCTGTTGGCATTGTTTTATTTTGTTCTGGACTTTAGTCTTGTAGCTTCATTTGCATTTGTCAGAGGATTGTGTACAATGCAAAATGTTAGCATTGTTTATACATTATACTGCACTTCTGTTTCTGTAAGTAGAATTACATATAAAAGGTATCTTTTTGTATTTTGAACCTAGTCTGGAGTCTCAGTCTTGTAGCTTCATTCACAGTTGTTGCAGGAGTATGATCTACTGACAGATTTGAGCCTTATTTAACCATTTATTACAGAATTACTAGTAAATTTCTGTCTAATCTGGTGCCTTAGTCTGTGATAGGATTGCAGTAGTGGCAGTTTTGTGAATTCTACTCCAGAATTTGTATTTCAGTACTTTTTATAGCTGTATATACCCTCTTAAAGTTTCATTCCACTACCTTTATGTTTACCTTGCTACTTAGTTTTCCCCTGTTCTTGAGTCTGCCCCAGCCCCCATTGAGATATTTAACTAGAAGTTTCTGAAATTCTAACCATAAGACTAGAGCTCCAGTGTGAATTTTATCCCAGCCATTCCACCCTTCTTTTGTTGTAGTTTTAAAAGGCTATGTATCTGTCTTCCACCCCTTATGGTAAACTTACTTCCAAAGTCCCATTCTACCCTCTTTCATTGCCATTGTCTTTTGTGCAATCTATTTAAGCACTTTCCCATCCATTGTTTCCCATATATCCCTACTACTAAGTGCCTGCTCTGCAAACCAGTATTGCTCTTGAGTAAAAAGTACACATTGTCTCCTGGTAATTTTTGCAGAGCTCCCATCTACATTGTGCCCTTGTCACACTTACGCTTAGAGAAGGCCCTGAGTTAATCCTACTCCATCCTTGGCAGCTAAGACATTTATTTTATGGTTTCACTTCAGTTAACTATAATGTTACTCCTTTATTTTTTGCTTTATTTGTTAAGTTTTTAGAGCATTCTGAAGGCCCCTAATGCTTGAAATTGCCCTGTCAAGGTAAACTTTTTAAGTTGTTTTGTTGTAGCACTACACTCACAAGCAACCTTTCTTGGTGTTATTGCATCAAGAGGTTAGCAGTACCTTGTAGAGACACAAGTGCCCAGAAAGTAAATTGTATCTATAAAACTTCCCTTAGAACTGAAACCTGTAACTTAGTGTGGCTAAAACAAAGCCACTGCATGAAGACAAGCTTAGAGCAGCTAGTTTGCACATTAAAAAGAACTATTATCAAATCTTAGCACAATCTAACCTAGTGTAGTGCCAAACCCCCAGAGACCATCCAAGGAGACCTGTATATAACCTATTCCACAACCTACAATAGCTCACCCACATACAGAGCTGGACAACATGAATATGCAATTTCCAAATGTCTCCATAGCCATCTTGGTAGATATGGGCATCCTGAGACGACGTAACACTTGTTTCATATGCAGAGGCAACCATTTAATCCTTAAAGAAACAAACACAGTACTCAAGAGATGCACTTACACAGTTTTACTGGAGGCAAAAATCTCACATACAAACAAGGTTATCAAGAACACAGATAGACTGCATCCACCACACATAGTGTCCATCACACACATAGACCAGATTATGCTGAGGCACTAAAAAATAATCTTTCCAAACCTCAAAGACTTCTCAAACCTATAAATGGTCTTGCCTGCCCTCAGTAATCTCTAAAGCACTCGCCAAATGCAACACCAAATACTACACACATATACCTACACCCAGTGGAGCCCCAAAAGAAAGGTCTGTATAGAACGCAAATACATTACCCAGAACTCTAGTCATAGGGGAGTCCATTGTATGGCACACAGATGCCCCAATCACCAGACTGCACTAGGAGAAGATAGCAGTTAATTGCTAATCTGGAGCCAGGATCTGCCCGCTTATATACTCACTCAAGTTACTATACCACAGGCACCAGTATGATTCTATCTGATAATGAACTGTGACATACTTCCCTGGACACTATGAAGAGACATTATTTTTTTTAACACATTTGTTGAATTATCACTTATGACATAGGCAAACATACATTTATATAAAAGAAAACAATCCATATTGACATATGCCCAGTTACGCGCATTATATATCACTTTTTTTTGTATAACTATCATCAGTCCAGCATTACATAAATTGTTCAATTCCTGCCTTATCTTAAATCTCACTCCTCCCCCAAAACATTATTCTGCATGTTTTATTCCCACAAGTTCCATTTTTATGCAGATCACACATTTTTTATCTCTGTTACAATATTCAATACTTCAAATGCAGTTGATTCAGACTTTGATTTCCATTTTCTATAAATTGCTTTCGAGCAGCCACCAAAATTAAAATTAAGAAGGTATTACTATGTCTAGGCAATTCAGATATTGTATCCCAGCTCAAAAAAAAAATCCCATTTGCTCACCCAATATTTCTGACATAGAACTCTGTGGGGAATTTTTGAAGTCCGCCAACATATGTTACTAGTAAGGTTGCCACCTGTCAGGAAATTTTTCTGACAGTCAGGAAGTCCGTGTCTCTGTCAGGAAATCTGGAAATCAGTATCTCTGTCAGAAAATCCAGTTATTGTGAATACATGAAAAGTATTTTGAATAATTCTGAGACCTAATATGTTTCTGAGGTATATCTCCTAAAATGTTTACTGTTTCACTTGGATTTCCTGCCTGCATTCAAGTTTGATTCTTGGCTGGGGTGCCTTCTGTGCAATCTGCATATCCTACCTATGTCTGCTTGGGTTTTCTCCAGTTGCTCCAACTTCTTCCCACATTCCAAAGACATGCAGTAGGTGAATTAGATACTCCAAATGGATCATAGGTGTGCGCGCACGTGTGTGGTATGGAAATATAAACACAGCAAGGATGGCCATCAGGTGGTATGAACATTAGCTCTTGATATTTATCACTGTTGATGTGGCACCCTGACCCCATGTGCAAACAAATGTAAAAAAAATGTGGTCGTAGATAGATGGATTCAAATGCAGTATAAAGGCAATCATTGCTGTGGTTATGCTCGTGTGTGTGTGTGTGTGTGTGTGTGTGTGTGTGTGTGTGTCTGATGATGGTGAAGTGTATATAAGTGCATATGAGAGCAACAAGTTGGCCATAATTTCTTCCTCTTTGCATCATTGTCAAATATCAGCATTGCAAACAATAAGTGGCAATTTTTAGTGGTCTGGGTAAGATGAGTGGGAAAGGAAGACATAATTGGTACAGTGGCATAGTGAGTACTGCCGCTATCTCACAGTTCTTGTTTCCTCTCTCTGAGTTATTGGTTGTGGCTATATCTGGTTGGAGTCTGCATGTCCTGCTTGTCTCTTTGTGGATTTTATTCGGTTGCTTGTTTTCTCCAACACCCCA
Organism: Protopterus annectens; assembly: GCF_019279795.1. Classification (NCBI taxonomy): domain Eukaryota; kingdom Metazoa; phylum Chordata; order Ceratodontiformes; family Protopteridae; genus Protopterus; species Protopterus annectens. The sequence goes on from NC_056731.1 coordinate 69,870,306, forward strand.
AAGACATACCATAGATGAATTGATTTTTCAGTTTACATAGAGAGCATGGTGTGTGTGTGTGTATGTGTGTGTGTGTAAATAATATTAGTGGGTAAACACATCAAGTCTTAGTTAGTGAAAAAAAACACAAGGCATAAAATCCATCAGAGAACATCTATAACCGCAAAGCTTTTGGGGGTCATCATTCCTGGCTGTATAAGTTGCTTAGTGGGGTCCTCAGCCATGGGCCCACCTTGTCTAAAACTGAACCCACTCACCAGTGTGCAAAAAGATTACTATTGTTTGTGTGGGGCTTGAGGATACTATGGTCATTATGTCTTTAATTTTCTTCACAGACTTCAGAGGTGCACATAAAAGGTCACTATAGCTTGTCTAGGGCCACTTTACTGTGTAGGAATAACAAGCTGGAATGAATTATTGTATGTTATTTTTTCACTTTCTTCACAATTGAATTCAGTTGTGTGTACAGGTGGATATCTTCTGGGGATAGGGGAAAGAAGCATACTCCATATGTACAGCTGACAGCAATAGGTTAAAATATGTTGTTATAGTCTATGTGTTCTTTCACGTTTATCCTAGTTTGACTTCAGAGGTCTATACAGACGGCATCTGTCTTTTGGGGTCAGGGTTCAGGATGCTATGTTGTGTAGATGCATGACAGCAGCAGCAACTTGAAATATATGACTATATACTGTTCATCTGTTCTTTCACTTTCATCTCAGGTTAACAAAATATGGGTGCAGTCAGAATTCTTATCTTTTTTTAGGGGGATGGTGGTGGTGGTTGAGAAGAAAGCAGTCATTCTAGATATGATTTATGTACCATGATAAGCATTTTATTCTCAAGCTTATGGATAACTGCTACTCAGTTTTATGATGATGTCTGGATCATCAACTTTGAACATTAAGCCTTGCACATAACCTATTTCTTCCTTGAAAGGAAAAAAAAAACATATATTATTTTTGTTCAGGCCATCATTGGACCAAATGTTATGAAAATAATATATAAAATACACCTCAGAGCATTTAGAACATATATCTTTTGGGAGCTTAATAGACCATTGACCCCCAGTATAATTCAATTCTTTCCTCCAAAGTTATTACAGTACAGTAAGGATATGTTGGAAGGGTGTAGAAAAAAACCTGACAAATAAGACAAGCAACGATAAAAAAGGCACTCTGGATAGTATGAGAAGGGAAAGATGAGAGGAAAGCAATGGAGAAGTGGGTCATATGCCATAGTGACAGTAGGGAGCAGGGGTTAGAACTGCCATGGAACACTGCCTAGGGATCCATATCATCTAAGGCTGCACATACAGCCACTGTATATGGTGCTTCTGATTGTGGCTTGCTAAAAGGGCTGTGGCTACCCTGAGGCAAGGGGCATGTGTTTCATTATGTAGGTAACATGGCTTATTTGTCAGGAAATGGAAGTCTGCAAAGGTGGCAACTAAAGTTCCCAGTTACCTCTTTCTCCCCCATTACACCTTAACCTTTTCCATATACCTGAGGAAAAATACTCTGGAGTCTGCTTGAGGTATAAAAATACATATGCAAACACTTCCAAGCAAAAATCCTAAATCCTGATGAGAGAAATTGTTCCTCTCTCTGAATATGTCTCAGGCAGGTATGTGTCTTGCACAGAGCAGCATTCTACCTTCACCAAGGATGATGCCACAGTACAAACAAACAATAATTGGCTTAGTTTTTGGTGGGGAGTCAATATTTGTCAGCATGGGAGGACGCGGCTAACAGACTACATTGCTTCACAAAGAATGGTCTGTACCTGTCTCCCCTGGGCTTCAGAATATTGGCAAAAAATGGATCAACCCCCTTAGAGGCGTTTTAGTCAATGCCAGATTGACAAACCTACCAACATAACAAATAAAACCCAAACAAACCTAAAGGTGCTTCTGCTCAATGCTAGGACCCTAAACAAGAAACTCCACTCCCTACAAGCTTTTCTCACTCTGGAGAATATAGACAGCTGTGTCGTTACTGAGACATGGTTTAAATCTGCAGAAAGTACTCTGGCAGACAAGGCTTCAGTGCCTTCCACATATTTAGACCATCAGCTGTACAGACAGGGACAAAAGGTGGAGGAGGCTGAATCTGTATTAGCAACAAGTATAACTCTAGGTTGGTTAAACAGGATGATGCCCTGGAATTTATCCACATGCAAATCAACATAGACAAAGTTCCATACCATATCCTAGTAAGCTATAGGTCTCCCTCTATGTCCCTAGAATCCCATAGCTCATACATAGACCTACTGGAGATACTCACCATTAAACCAAATACACTATTCATGTGAGACTTTAACTAGATCTCTATAGACTGGGAAACATACACTGCCTTATATTTGCAGTCACAATGATTCCTGGACCTTATTAGCACAAATAGCCTTGACCAGATAGTGCGCATATCCACCAGCAGTTAAACATACTGGACCTGATACTAAATGATATGGGAGAGCACTGTACTCCCCAGTGTCACATCCTCACTGATAAGGTCAGACCACAAAACTGTCTCCTTCGAAATAAAAATTAACTCAGTAACCCCATCAAACCCTGTAACTGTTAGGAATTATTCCAAAGCAAACTACATCCTACTAAGCTTGTCAAACTTCAATGCTTCCTCCTCCCAACCCCGAGTTTACACAAACATATGTGGAATTATTCAAAAAGGCCTTGTACAACCACGGAAATGGCTGTATAGAGGTTGATGTACCTACTAGAAGTAAGTCCAAAACAAACTCTAAAAACAAACCACAGTGGTGGAATCCTAACCTTAATATGGTATATAATAAAAGGAAAAAAGTTGTGGCTAAAATCAGGAGCTCTCTAATTAAACTAAACAGGAACCTAGGAGAACTAATTAACTAATTAAGTCCAACAAGGCCAATTATGAGGTCAAGATAACTTCACATGTGAAAGACAAGCACAAGAAATCTACAGCCATGTCCAAAACCTCAAAGGCAGCACACATCAGTGTGCTGAATTGGTGGTCAGTAGTGCCAACTTCACTGAGCAGAGTGGCAGAGAGAATTTGCTGTCTGACAAATTCAACTCAAACTTCAACCATTCCTCCGCTCCCCTCCACCTCTCCCATGAAATACTTACTAGCAAAAACCCACCAACTATTAACAGGGAGTAGGTCCTAGAGGTGGTAAGGTCAAAAACACAACCTCAGTGGGCCCTGACAGTATCCCAGGATGCCTCCTAAATAGCTTGAAACATGATCTATCAGGACCAGTAGAGTCATGTTTCAGCTATCGGCTCAAAATAGGCTTTGTACCATGAGAATGGAGGGCTAAAATGATTATCCCACTTCACAAGGATTGACCATCAACTGAACTAGGAAAATACAGACATATTAGTCTAATATGCCAAGGCACAGAACAAATTATCATGGAAATGATCATCAGATACATGGGCAACCTTCAGACAGTGGACCCATCTTTTTTTAGCTTCATCAGGGGAAGGTCATGATTACTAAACGTGGTGGAACTGAGAAGGTCATCAAGGCAATGGTTGAGGGGAAAATGGTGCATATCATCTTACCTGGACATGGCTAACACACTTGTTACAATACCCCACTCAGGTATAGTTAACAAACTCACCAAACTGGGCATAAATCTCTACATAACTCACTGGATTGCCAGCTGGCTCACAGAAAGGACGTATGAAGTCAGGATTAGTGAGACCATCTCCTCTGTGAGACCAGTCACCAGTGGGGTACCTCAGGGGCCCATCCTGGGATTGCTCCTATTTGGCATCTGCTTCTCTGATGTAAAGGCTAATGTCTAGTACCTTTGGCTGACAAAGTTCACAAATGACTGCAAACTGGAAGCTTTCATAGATTCTTCCCATGACAGAAACATCTTGCAAGACTGTCTAACAAAGACAGATGAGTGGTACCAAATTCATGGATTAAAAGTCAATGCCATGAATTTCATTTTAGTGCCCTTTGAGAAAACTACCACCCAGGGTAATTACTTCATTTACAGCACACCCTTAAGAGTTGACCCAGTAGTCAGGGATCTGGGAACATATGTAGAGAGTGATATAGCCTTTGACCAAAATGTGACCAAGATAGTAAGAAAATCATTCTATGTTGCCCAACTTATAAGTAAGAGCATGGAATCCAGGTCCAAGGAAGTTATAGTGCTACTTTATTTGGCCTTTATTAGACCCATCGTTGAGTATAATGCCCCCTTCAGCATGTACCTGACTAGACATATGCAACAGCTGGAATGCCCACAAAGGTTTCTTACCAGGGGAATCCAGGATATAAACACATTTTCCTATGTGGATAACCTTAAATCCCTATCCCTATGCTCATTCTTCTACAGGTTACTGAGAGGTGATTTATGCCTAGCATACAAGACATCCTCAGATCCAGTTTTGATGGACTTTTTGCACATCTGCAAATGAACAGCATTAGAATCACTAGATCCAAGGATTTAAATTTTGCTTGTGACATAAATAAGACAAGTTGGTGAAACTGATATGTGTCTCAGAGGATCCCCATACTCTGGAACAGGCTCCCCATCCATGTGAAGCAGAGTCCATCCCTAACTCTAGTTAGACATAACCTTAAACAATGGATGGGAAATCAGAAATTCACTCTGGGTCTGGCCCCCACACCTCTGATAGACAGAGGTAGACAGTAACATAACATACTTCCCCACATATCCTCTAGAAATTTCCTAACTAACAAACCCCCTCCTAATAAATGTCCATGATACATAGTGACACAATCAGGTTGGGTTGTATGGCTAGGCTTATACGGCCCTGGTGAATTTTAGCTTAGTATACACCTACGAACCAATGTGTATATGTGTGTATATAATTTATTTTTACTTTGTATTGAACATGATGTAACATTACATTTGGTGTCTGCATATTTTTTCATATGCTAATTTGAAAAGAAATATGTAAATATGGCTTTGCACCTTAAGAGTATGTTTAACTTGTTCTTTGTACAGGTTCCTTTAAATTGCTGAGATAATTATTTTATGTTGTTGCTGTCAGAAATATTTATCTTTAATCAAAATGTTGTACATTCCACTTAGATATCATCGATGAAGGTGTTTTTATAACACTAAAACTGGTAATTGTTCACCTGAGCTGGAATTGCTTACCATTTTGCAGTATCAGATTTTAAATTGATGAAGCTTTCTGCAATAAGTTATGGCTTTTACTACTGGACTGGTTGTCCTGAAAGTCATGTCTGACCTGTATTTTACAGTACTGATTTTGAGTTGTTTTGTTTTTTCCTCTTTATTATCTTTTTCTGCAGGATCAACTATGGTGCAAGCAGAGATGAACTGGCAACTTCAGTGTTCTACGGTGGTCACCATACTAACCGCTGGTACTAAGCAGTCCCTAGCCTGCCACTCTGCAAGGTGACAAAGAGAACTCTATAGTATGTGACACAGAGGACATGCTGGTGGTCTCACCTGTTACTTCGTTGGGTGGCAAAGGCTCTTCATCTGATAGTGGTTCTGAGGAATTCTCCTGGGGTACCTGTCATGAGGTGTGGTGGCTAATATGGACCAGGGTAGACCAGTGGCTTCACGCCATCCTGGAACATCTGCTCTTGCATTTTGTAGGGTCACATAGCAAGCTATTACTGACCATTAGGTCAACAGAGGTAGACCCCACAAATGATGTCAGCCACAGAGGTAACTGACTTCTGGATGGGTTCCTCTCTAAGCTGGCTTGGCAGGCCTTCCTCATCCCTCCATGTCTCCCATCATTTTCTTCCCCATGTTTTGTCTGACACTTCATCTCCTCTTTGTAATCAATTCCTAGTCCCAGAAAAAGGGTGAACCAGTAGTGAAATGGAGAAACACAAACCAAAAACAGCTTCAAGCTAGAAAAAAGTAGTACTCCACACCGTCAAAACACTTTAATAAAACGACAAAGCTTTCAGATATAAACTATCCTTCTTCAGTGTCTTACATACAGTGGCCATAAAAACAGCATTTATAAATGTAATCTAATCACACCACATGACACAGCAAACCTATCAGCAAATCAATTAAAAATAGTAATAAGTCTTCTTAAAAAACAGTCAACCATATAAAATTCACGAACCTACATATATTAAAAAGTGCATATACCAAATTTACATATTAGACTATTTTTTCCTCACTCTTTGTTGTTTAGACTTTAAAACTGATTTTAATGTAACCTGTTTATTGAGACCTGGATGTTTATCTGCTTCTAATCGAATAGTCCATGCATATATACAAGGATTTCAACATATTTAATTATAGTAGTTTGGACATTGGATTGGTGCATTTTAACTTGTTTTGTAAGGGTTTTAGTGAGTGACAATTCCAATGTATTGATAGACTTAAAACTCTTTTTGAGGAAAAAGAATTTGGAACTTTTATTTAACAACCAAGAATCCAATCAAAATGTTATTAAAAAGAAGAGTGTCTATAATCCACCCTCCACCCCCAGTTAGAAAACTTTGAGACCCAAGTAGAGCTGGAACTCAGGGGTTGTTAGAATAAAGCTAAGAAAAAATACAACTAGAATAAAGAAGAGAACGAATTGTTGCAATCTATGAGAAACAACAAAAATATCAGGGTTATGAAACCTGATAAGGGGGGAGGTTTGGTGGTGATGGATAGTATTGTATATTCAAGGAAAATGTTGAAAATATTGAACAATACTGATAGATATTCTAGGGTGTCACGTAATGAAATCAATGTGGCTTATCACAAAATAGACTTCATTCTCAAAGAAATGGTGAATGATGGACTCATTGGACCAGAAGTGTACCAATATCTAGTTATGGACAAAACCAAAATTCTATCCATATTTGGTATCCCTAAGGTCCATAAAGATGTGGAAAACCCACCCCTTAGACTAATAGTGGCAGCTACAGGATCTAAGACCTACCCTGTGGCTAAATACATAGATTTAAGCCTTAAGAAAGTATGGTCAGAAAAGGTGGGTATTTTGAAAAATTCATGGGACTTCCTTAGAAGTGTTAGTGAAGATTTATATAATGAGGAGTTAATCTTTGTAACACTGGATGTGCAAGATTTATTTAATGTTATACCTCATAAACTGGGGTTAGAGTGGTTTGAAGAAGCATTGTATAGTAAAGGGAGTATTAATATTAACAACATTCAGGGCCTGGTTGAACTAATGGACCTAACATTGAAACACAATTTTTTGTTTTTTGAAGGGGAGTTTTACAAGCAAACTAGTGGGGTAGCAATGGGGGCCTGTTGTGCCCCCATGTATGCCAACTAAGTGTTGTCCACCTGGGAGGAAAAATATGTGTTTCATTCAGAGTATTCACCTTTTTTGGGGTACTATAGGCGATATTTAGATAATATATGCATTTTTTGGAAGGAACCAGAATCTACACTATTTGAATTTATTACATACCTTAACATGACCACAGATTTTTTGAGATTTACTCATGTAATATCGTACGAGAGATTACACTATTCTGATGTATTAATAGAGAAGGAGTTTGAGACAAAAAGGTTCAAATCTAGAGTTTATAGGAAAGAGACATTTTCTAACTCATATTTAGTCTTTACTAGTGCCCACCCTTTTAGTCAAAAGAAGGGAATAGTGAAAGGGCAATACATAAGATGCTGTAGGATGACTTCATGTGATAATGACTATTTGGAGGAAAGTAACAAATTGAAGAAAATGTTTTTGGATGGAAATTACCCCTTAGCCTTGATAGAGGAAATAGAGAAAGAAGTATTTAGGGAAAGGAGGGGTAGATTTAGTCCAATTCTAGGGGTACCAGAGGTGGTTAACCCTCAGGTTAAGGACAGGACAGAGGATATACAATGGAATAATAATTTTGTGTTAAACTTCAGTAGTAATGTCAGTGACATCAAGGATGTTATACTGAAGAATTGGGAAAAGTTTGGTAAATTTTCAGATTTGGTAAAACGAAAAGATAGACTTCCACAAAAAATAGTAGTACAGTTCGGTACCAAAGAAGGCTGTCTTCCAAAACCACGAAATCAAAGCCACACTCCACAAAATCCACTCGTTTTTCACAGATAAGACACTGTTTATTGGACAAATAGAATGAGTGGATTTTGTGGAGTGTGGCTTTGATTTCGTGGTTTTGGAAGACAGCCTTCATTGGTACCGAACTGTACTAAATTTTCAGATTTGGACAAATTGTTTAATGAGCCTTTAAAATTTACGTATAGGAATGGTAAAATATAAAAAATATGTTGGAAAACAGGGTCAATAAGCAAAGTAAGCAAAGGAAAGGAACATATAAATGTGGTTCCTGTGCCCAATGTTCTTATGTTTTGGTTGGTAACAAGGTTAATTTAACGGGTAGAAAGGTAGATATTGAGACCAATGCACACTACAACTGTGAATCGTTCAGAGTGATATACATGGCTATATGTAAAACATGTAGTTGTTTCTACATAGGTAAGACCCACAGAAAATATAAAAGGAGAATTTACAAGCATTTGAACGATGTTAGGAAGCAGGATTATAATAATGCCCATTACAAACACAGTATAGAATGTAAAGAAGCATGCTATGGTTTCTTTGTTATAGGGAAAGTTGATATAGACCCACGGGGAGGGCCTTGGGAGACTACTATTGAATTTAGAGAATTGTTTTGGCAGTTAAAACTAGAGGCAAATAGGCATCCTGATCTGAATGACCATATCTCCCTGGCCCCAGTTGTGAAACTTAGGTCAGCCAAACTGTAAACAGACTTTTGTTTTGACACACACATTTATTGTACAAATTTAGCTTATGTACATTCATTTTTTATTTATTTTAAAATGAATTAGTGCATATTTTAGGTGCACGTTTCATTATGGAAAAATGTATTGTCCATACAACCAAGGGAACTTGTCTTTGGTTATAAACATGTAGGTTACTAGGAATCAATATAGCTGTTTTACCATTAGATGGTGCTGTAACACATTTTTTAAATCTCATGTTGTAGGTAGAATACATATTCACATTTTGTATTCATTGTATTTTACTTATTTGTTGTATTTATTATGTTTAGAAGTTTTTAATCAGATTGTACATGTTTTTACAAAAACCTACACGTTTTAGCATATTTTTCATACATTTTTTACAAATGTGGAGAATGCATATGTTAGGAAACAACACGGACATTAAGAATGTTTTTTGCTTGGGGATGAAATGGTTAAAAGGGTTATTTGTATTTGGTTTAATTAATGAACTGTGTTTTAATTGGTATATAAGGAACATCTGATGGCGTAGTTACATTTCTGAAGAAGTTCTGACTCTACAGGACGAAAACGCTGTATTTGTATTTGTGGTACGTTAAAATAAAGCTACTTTTTTCACTTGTGGAGCCATGGATACTATTCTCCTTGGAGTGCTTTGTTCGTAGTGACTGTTAGCACTTTTACTCCATCTTCTTTTTGTTCTTATTTCACTTTCTTACCTAATGGCTCTGTGATTTTGATAAAGTCTTTTATAAACTATGAACTGTAATTAACCATTGATAAACAACTTCAGACTTGTTTTGCATTGGTTTGCATTGGTCAAGGTGAATTTTGAATATTGCTTTTACCCTCTTTGGATTAGGTGGCATGCCATTCTCCAAGACTATGAGGTCATAAAACTGAGGTGTATGTTGACATACACTGCTCTTTACTAAGTATAGGAATATTCTTTCTAATTCTTTCTACTTCAGAACTTCATCTTGCTGTTTCTCATCTGTGCCACAGACTATATCATCACTGATATTGTTATTTTGATTTTTTCTCTATGATCTGCTGAATTTATACATCTCAAAATTTCAACAGTTGAATTCACCCTATCAGTCTTTGGTATTTCCTTTAGCCTATATAAGTTGATGCTTCTGTGACTACTATGAAGATCAGGTTGGTTATACCCTGACCAGAATTTATTGAAAAACTTTTCTCCCATTATTTAGTTTATCATGTCATTAACTACCATCATAATGTGCCTTTCCATTTTATGTTAGCAGCTGTCATATCCCACTCAATATCCACACCCAATATCTCACTTCTTAGGCTTAGATAATATCACTATGGGTGAAACCTATGTTGTGGAGCCTGACACTTCTATCTTGCCAGGCTTCTTTAGTTTCTCTATTTCATTACATTTTAAGTGGAATGGCATTCTTCTATGAAAGTGTGCTAAAGGAGTCATCTTATGGCTTGTTGTGTAGTTTGATCACTAAGTTCTTAAGCTTCCCATTGCTATTAAATGGGAACCTGCCAATTGATCAATAGCAGCTCCCAGAATGCCAACAGAGAGAAGAAAAATTGCCAACAGGACTTTCAGTAATAGTGGAATTTTTCTTTTTATTCAAAGTTGCTTGACTTGGAGCAGGTATACTTAAGCTTAGGGTGTGTATGAGGTGTCATCCTGCAAAACATGCCCTGAGGTTCGCTGGAACTTGTTCTGGCATTATTTTTTTACTGAGTCACCATTCAGTGTACTTACTGTTGATCAAGTGACATGAATTCCTGTTAAACGTACATTTATATTCACTTCACTTTACTTTAAGCCACTTCATTGTTTAAATATAATGTTGTTACAACTTTAATCAGAACGCACACCTAACAACGCAATATTCACAATAAAAGTATGTGAGCTTATATATTTATGAAGTTTCCCACATTCATCATTGCAAAATTTGAACAACATATGAATAAAAGTAAAACATCTAGAGAGTACAATTTATCACTGTAAAAAATAACATTCCATAAAATTCAAATAATAAAAGAAGAGCCAGCAAAAAGGTAGAAACATACTAAAGCATTTATACATAAACATAACATGGTTTAAAATTGTTTTACAAATTTTCCAGTACTCTGAATTGTTTGCACAAATGTTAACCCCTACATAACTCATTTGATAGCAAACTGACTCGCAAATAGAGCCAAGGAGGGAAGGGTGGGCAGCTGTATTTCCTCCAAAAGACCAGTCACTTGTGCGGTGCCCCAGGGCTCAGTCCTTGGGCCACTCCTCTTTGACATTCACTTTTTGGAGGTCAAAGCTAATATTAAGGGTTAATGGCTGACCAAGTTTGTAGTTGACTGCAAACCTAGTGTCACCATAATCTCTTCAGAGAACACCAGGAACATACAAGCAGGCCTATCCCAAACAAACAGCTGGTGTCAAAATATAATCATATCTTTCACAAGTCATGAATTCCCCTATAGTTATGCATTTAGGTACCTGTTTCGACAATGATCTGTCTTTTGATCACTGTGTATCCACTATTGTAAGGAAGTCTTTTTTTCATTGCACTGCTTATATCTGTGGTGTTTAGATCCAAGAATATAACTGTTCTACTATACTCGGCTATCATTAGGGTGATCATGGAGTATAAATTCTCTTTCGGTATTTATATGTCTAAACACTTGTCAAAACTGGAATGACCACAATGCTTTTTCAGTAAAAAAAAATTCTAATTTCTAAATCATAAAAACTATGCACACTGATAGAAAGCCTTTTTGATCTTTTTGGCATCAAACAGGCTATTGAGAGGTGACTTCTGCTTCAGGCATTGAGCTTCAACTTCTGTCAGACTTGATATATATTCACAAGTCCAGTGGTATCATAACTACCCACTCAAGGGACCTCAATCTCTTTTGTAAAGTTAACAGAACATGCAAGAGAGGTAGGTATTTATTTTATTTGAACAGGAAAGGCTAACTAGGATATAGCCCAATTTTAGAAGAGACCTAGAGAGAAATGCTCCAAATGCAGGTTTTTGGAATGTGGGAGGAAACCAGAGCACCCAAGGGAAGCCTGCGTGAATGCAGGGTGAACATGCAGACTCCACACAGAAGGCACTCCAGCTGAGAATTAAATCAGAGAACCTCTTGCCGTGAAGCAACATCACTAATCATTTCACCACTGAGCCACATGGATCATGTATGCATTACAGATACTAACACTTCTGTGGAACCATCTTTCACTCCACATAGAGCAGCATACTTCTCTTATTCTATTCAAAACTAATTTGGGTGAATAATTGGGTAAACACAAATTCATCCCTGGTTTAGCATCACTGGCCCTTCTGGATAGAGGAAACATGCAATTACCCCAACAAATACTTTTTTGGCCCATCTTTGGATATTCATATTCCAAAATACATGGACTAATAATTACCATGAGAATGCATGGTAGGCTTCTTTTGATCCTCACAGATCAATAACCTAGTAGTACCTATGAATCTATGTATATGTATGTATGTATGAAAACTGCAGGAGGTATAATTCAGAATGTGTATATATTTATGTTATGGCTAAATATCCTACAATTTTCATAGACTTGTCCATATTGTGGTGAAGTATATGTAATTGTGGATTGAAACAAAACAAAATGTCAAAAGAATATCGCACTTTCATTAAAGAAGGGAAAATGCATAACATTTTAGACCATTTTTCTTTATTTGCTTTTCTATGTAAGTGAGGCATTCAGAAACACTACGTATTTAAGTACCATGAGACAGTATTTTTTTTCTTTTCATGAGTTATACTGAATTTGGCCAACAGAGCTGCTTATTAATCTGGGATACATGTTTGTGATGCAGATCTTTCCACATTCCCTGAAACTAAGTTAAAAAAATCATAGTACTTAGCATTTCACAGAAGCGCTATGCATCTTTTAATTCCCCATGGTGTTAAATAAGGTAATATTCAGGGATCTAATATTCAGGGATCTAGCATCTCAGTAAGAAGTGGAAATAGGTGGATCCAAAGATGAATATCAGCTTCTAAAAATAGCATGTGTGAAGTCCACATAACAGATATTTGACTAAGCCAAGTGATGAAATAAGACACAAAACTGGCTGTGGAATACAAAATGTAGCAGTTTCAGTAGCTCAACAGGTAGTGCACTTGCCTTCTTTACAAAAGCTGTGGGTTCCATTACCACACCAGGTAGGTGGATTAATGTTTCAAGACTGATACTGCAGTGCAGTAGAAGGGGAGGGAGTACTGGGGTGCTGCTCTCCTGAGTATGCTGTCCTTTGGATGAGATTGTGGCAAACCAAAATGCTGCCAGCCCAGCTAGCTGGAATTTTATAAATAATTCTATGTCATTTGTGAATATTAATATGATTTTTATAGAAATGTAACAGAAGAAAATACTGCCAGACCAGCTATCTGGAATTTTGTAAATAATTATATGTCATTTGTGAATATCAACATGATTCATATGCTTGTCTTATAAATGTAAGAGAACTATATGTTGTGTGTATATTAAACTACTGATGCAGAAGTGTATGTTGAACAGGGTTTGTACAGTACTGAGTTTCAGGGATGTGTCCACAGTGTACCCTACTGGAAAAAACAGAAATGTATATAAACTATATACTTGTGCAAATGTATGTTTTAATAGTAGAAGCTGGAACATACAAAGCTAACTTACAAAACTTCAAGAAAATATGTTGAAATTAAAGTGTTTTATGATTGTGTTATATCTCAGTTTCAGTTTAATAGCAGACACAATGTCTAGAGCTAGACGTTTCTGTATTGTCTTGAAGCAGAAATAATTACTAGGTTTCAAATGTAAAAGCATTTTATTGTTTTACTACTTCCAAGTTCTGCAAACTTCTGAGAGATATGTACTTCTCACACAGAGATGTTAAAATTCTATTACTTTCTGTTTTAGCCTGGGAACTGAAGTCAAGTGACAAAAAGTGATGTCATCCAGTCTAACCCAACAGTAATGTCTGATATTAATTTAAGAACTCTCTCAGAGAGAGACTAGGCATTTTGTATTTGTCTTTGCATCTGACAACATCCACTCATCATCATCACCATCTGCACTTGTTTTGCTAATAGTAAGTAGGGAAATAATTTATTTTAGATATAGATAGAAATATAGTAAAGCTTAGTTTAGATGTTTTCTGTATTTATTTGAGACTGTCCAGCAATGTTGTTTTAAAATATTTCCTGTGATTTTGAACTCTGAAGTAACTGTGTTTGTTTGTTGAGTATTATTTTGTTATTTTATTATTTATTATTAAATATATTTAAACCTATCTTTGTTACTGATATTTGTGAGACATATTTAAGCTCTTAGAGTACTTGCATATGTATTTGGTGACACTGTACAGGTCACTCCTAAATAGCCTTGCTTGGTCAGACTACCATTTGGATTATTAGTGACATTACACAGTAGGATTGGACACCCTTTGTAAGGGCCTTATAGTAGCTAATAAATAAGGGTGGCTGGTGGCAGCTGGTGCTACCTTATAGTCTGGGCAGAAGGGGGCATAGCTAGTAAACCTGTGCCAACCTTTCCCACGTGTGTGTGTGGGTGTGTGTGTGTGTGTGTTTGTGTGTGTGTGTGTGTGTGTGTGTGTGTGTGTGTGTGTGTGTGTGTGTGTGTGTGTGTGTGTGTGTGTGTGTGTGTGTTTGTATATCAATCATATCTCAAAGTGTGTGTGTGTCAGCTACTTGGGCAGGAACACGAAGCACTGGTTGGACAGAGAGGGTGCTGGAGGTCTTAGCTTGGCCACTCGGCTGAGATCTTAACCCTATAGCTGTGCCAGTGGGGAGTCTTATTGGAGATCTGGAGAAAGAGGGAGAAACCAGCTCCAGACTGACTGTGATCTCTGAGTGCTCTTAAGGGAAATTGTACTTTACTGTATGTGTACTTGTCATCCTCCCATTGTGTACATCCCTCACTGTTGCCAGTGGTGAAGATTGAGGCTCCTCAATTACTGGGCCAGTGCAGGGGCATCACAGAGATATCAAACTGAGGCCCATCTGCTTGAGTTGGTGGTAGCTCAGGTGTATAGAAAATATCCCATGGCACTTATCGAAAAGCATATAGGGAAGTCCAAATTTCCTCAAGTCAGTATGAATACCACTTTAGGTGCCTCCTGAAAAGAGGTTATGTGCCTAGTGGGACTAAATCAACAAAGTGAAAATAAATAAACAAACTTTCACACATAGAAGTGCTTTTTCAAGTGATCTGAAAAGCCTACAGCGCAAGGTACTTATACAGCAGAAGTCTTACAACAAGCTAATTGAAACGCATTTACTTCTTAAAGCCATGAGATTTAAGAACTGGTGTCAGGATGGCATTGACATTTTGACCTGGATAGCTGTAAGCTTTCAGCTTAGTGATCTATATATATTCTCACAGTTCTGTTAATATTCACTATACCATCATTGCTTATATTTTTGTGATGCAACCTACAGAAGATTAAATAGAAATTCATTGTCATTTCCAGGTTCTGACACATTTATATAGAATATTTATTGCAATCTTCATTATCAGAATAGTGTTCACATATATTTGTTAAATTGCCTTGTATTGACCTAAACAGTATGTGTCTTGCACTGTGCCATATAAATAGCATTCTGTATTTCATAGCTTGTATTTATGTTCTAGTTATTGGATGTATGAGCTTTCCTTTAGCATACATATACTTTTACTGAGATAAAATCCAACAAATGACTGACATTACCCCCTTTGCTAGTACCCATTTATCTGTGACACAATACTTTCTCTCACACTTATAGGGAACACTAGATCTTTAACTTATGATGCAATTCAATCTTAAAAAGGATGTGAGAATGCCCCAGTGTCTGTTAGTAATCTTTTTATTGCCCTCATACTTTTATTATGGGAAATGGAATATTTAGCTGCATTCCTTTGTCTTACTTGAGTATCCATGCTATTAGATGTCTCATGAAGATCTAGCTGTGTCCCAGTCATTCTGTCACTCTTTAGTCTATCTAGTTCTTCTTCAAGAATCTTTTCCTCATAGCTTTTGTCATTCAGTTCTTTGCTTAGCCTTTCTAAACTTTCAGCTAATTGCTTATTATCACTAATTCATCTTGAAGTCCAAATTATTTGACTGTAGGCTATGTTCTTTAACATGTACATGGAATGCATGCTTGTATGATACAGGTAACTATTAACTTAAACATCTGTCCTGTAAATATTGGTCGATAACTGCCAATTTGCATGAAGCTGTTGATGAACATCTATAAAACCAATAATCTTAGCAGATATATAGAAATGCTACAACAACAGGTCTCACTGGTAAAACAACTAATAATTTGTGTATCTTTAGTGAAGTGTAGTACATAGGAGTTCTGGGGTACAGTACAAAAATTTGCTACCATATCATCATCAAGTGTCTGGCTTCATGGATATTTCAGAGAACTTTTGACTCTTAATAAGCTAATATATCATTCAATAACAGATGAACTGCTTAGATATACTTATAATACTCATAATAATTATTGAGACACCTTTATCAGAGCTTTTGATAGTAATCTCAGTAGTATTCTTTAAGTTATCCAAGGCTTTTGTCTCAGTCATTGTTAAATTATGAGTCCCTCTATTATTATTATTATATAACTTATGTTGGTCAATTTATGCAATAGTGAGTGATCCAGCTTTTTGAATTTATGTTTCATGTCAACGAAAAAGGTTCCTCTTAAAATGTTATTGCCCATATTGTTGTAGATTTATCTTTTAGTGTATAAATAACTGTTTCATGTACTAGTCAGTGGCCAGAGACCAACACTTATCTGTCAATATATCATATTTAGTAATGCAGTCCAGCATTTGCTTTGTAGACTAGCTTCTCTAGAGGTTTTGCAAGTGGACGCAGATTAGCAAAAGACATAATCTGAAGGTATCCCGAGGCGGAAATGTTGAGTACAGGTGTGGTTAATGCTTTTTTGAAACTGTTTGGAAAGGGGCA
Source organism: Protopterus annectens (assembly GCF_019279795.1). Taxonomy (NCBI): domain Eukaryota; kingdom Metazoa; phylum Chordata; order Ceratodontiformes; family Protopteridae; genus Protopterus; species Protopterus annectens. The sequence goes on from NC_056731.1 coordinate 69,887,030, forward strand.
GGAAGTCAATGACAGATTGTGTATAAATGCTAGTGAATGACACAGAAACTGCCAGGATATGATACTTTGGGATGAATTGTATGGAAGCATAGTTTATATTTGCATCAGTTTTGTCTAGTAGTCCTTGTATCTGGGTTTTGGAGATCTGTTAAAAATAGAATGGGGGCTAGTCCATTTATCTACAGAGTGGGTGATTGGTTGAGGAATGGGACATCTGTAAATAGTAATGATTAGACAAATAGTGGATACTTTGTTTTGCGGTATGCCATTTATTAGCTGTACAATGATGGAAGATTTCATGTTAGTCTGGGAAAGACAGTTGGTATTTTTATAATATGCCAGAATGTTTCTGATTGGTTTGAATTTTTTTTTTTGCATATTTCTCAAGTAGCTATCTTTGTGAGAATTAGTGCTGATTCTCACTTCTTTACACAATTTGAGATAGTTGTCCTGCTTTGTTGCATTATTTGGGTATGAATCCGACTAGGGTAGGGGAAATTTGGCCAGTGGACTGGTGAACTTCGCCTATTCTTTTGATAGGTGTCATGTCATCTTTTACATCTACTTGAGCTATCACTAACTCAGGCAGATGGGACCTCAGTTTAATTTCTTATCTGAAGGATGGCACACTCAGGAGTGCTGCACCCCCCATAGCTGCACTGCAGTGTCGGAAATTTAAAATATTAATCAAATTTCCTGGAGTGGAAATTGAACTCAAAGTCTTGGTTCTGCCAGCACTAAAGGTAATTGTGCTACCTGTTGAGCCATTGAAACTGACACTGCGCTGCTTTCCCCTGACTTTGTTTTTTTGAGAGACTACAATTTCTGTTATATAAGTCTATGTATATTAAAGAAGGTAAATAAGGCTAAAGTCATATTATTGCAGGAGTAGAGCGGATACCAGTCAGTTGCCTGCAGTTTAGCTAAGGGCATGTCTTGTGAGCTTTCCCTCACAGGCTTAGTGGTTATTATAACTGGTGGTGCTCCATTTAATTTAAATGACTGGTAGATAAGGCTTGGGCAATGGATATTGAGATAGGTTGTACATGAAGGGATTTGAGTTTTTCATACAAATTAGTAAGAATGAGATCAAGAGTAGTGGATTTGTTTAATTTAACATTTGACCTGGGCCTGTCTGATAGTAGCTGTGTGAGACATGGTGAGGAGGTGATCCTTTGTTGTTGGCTTTTGATTGAAATCACCCATAACAATAATATAAATGCTTGCTTGTAATGGCTGTAGTTTGTTTTTGAATACGATTCACTAGGTCTGTACTGGATGATGGGGGATGTAAATTACTACTATAGAAAAGTTTAGTATAGATGACAAGGTCTGAGTTTGTACTAGCAGACAGGTTCTGTATCAGTAGCGGAACAGAATGTAATAATCTGCACTGGACTGAGGTTTACTGTATTATCTACCATAATTGTCACACCTCCATCTTGTCTAAGGCTTGCCTTATTATCAGTGAATATGGTATAATGTTGAGATATATTTTACAGGGTCTCTATCAGATTGCTAAAGTTTTAAAAGTTAGAACATCATACAGCCGAGACCATATGATCAAAGTTTTTGAAACTTCGAACGTTTTGAATGGAGATTGCCATACAGAACTGAATGGGAAATATACCACTTTCCTCACTGTAGTGCGATCTCATAATTGGTATAATAACAGGGGGTTTGGGGGGTGAAGGGGGGGCAAGTCCACCTGCAAAAATGTAAAAAAAAAAAAAAACATTTTGTTTTTATTATTTTTTTTATTTTAATTTTGAAGTTTCAAAACTTTGATCATATGGTCTCTGCCATATGATGCTCAAAGTTTTGAAACTCTAGTAATTTGATAGGGGCCCATTTTACATATTTGTACCAAGCTGTGGTTATATTAAGTTATTTTGTTTTCATGTGTAGCTGCCCAGAGATCCCAGTGGCACTATTTGTTGTTAAGATTAAGACTTCTGGCATTTAAGTAACCAATGGATAAGTCTTTGCCTTGTGGTGTATAGTTAGTTTCGGTTGATCAAAGATAAGTTTCATTATCTCCAGCTTGTAGGATAGCAATTGATTCAACAATTATGATCTATCTGCATGCCTTGGGTGTGTGTGTATGTGGGTTGTTTACAAATGAGGAGTTTAACAGTTAGTAGACATACCTATCAACCTCTTAGCAGAAGAAATCTGGACAAAGTCTAAAATAATGCTGGAACAAAGACCTAAAAATAGGGACAGATTTTAAATATTGCTCTTATAAATTTAAATAGTTGCTAGAATAACAGGATTTGTGTTAGCTTGCATTTTCTGAAGGATATGAAGTCTGAATCTTACATGTTTAGCATTACTTAATGTCTTCATTCTTCAATGATGTGCCAGAAAGCCACAAATTTTATGAGGAACAGATCAAAATATGAGGCAACAATCTGGACATTCAGCAAAAATCTGTACAGTTGAGAGCTATGTTTGTAGGTAGTATCACCTGGTTATTGGGACTAAGTAATTAGGATAAGTATTTCACTGACCTGGTATTGCATTGTAAAAATGTCTGGATATATAGGGGAAAAGAGTGTGTTTGGTGTGAGTTTTTGTTATGCATGTTTAAATTACTTCTGATGAAAGCTAGTGATAATCAAAGCAAGTAGATAAAAGTGTTAATTGATGTAAATTAAATGTAGTTGGGGGACTTATTATTTAGTTCCAGATCCAGGAAGTGATGTGTGTTGTGATTGGCTGATTATTTTGTGAGAGATGGAGAGTAGATAGTATAAAGAAGGTGATGTTGGATGTGGGTGGGTGAGATGAGGGTAGGGTAGGGGAGTGCAGCACAGCCTAATGCAGCAAGGCTAGGTGGACCAAGCCTCACACTATATCTTCAGTGTCAGAAATTAATCAGTGAATCAACTACAGTGAAAGCTCATTAAAACCAGATGAAAGAGTAGCCTCCCCTATGGCCTTTTAAATCTCTTTTTGATTTACTGATACACCAATTATAGAAAGGTGCATCTCTTTTAATGTATATACGATTGTGTCCCTGCAATTCTGGTACAGTTTTTCACCACTCTATTAAAAGCTAAGCAGGACAGCTTGGGGACAGTAGGCGTTGTGTGATTATCTGTATCATTATGTAGCTGTGGCAAGTGACATTATAAGCAGGAAATGTACAAATAAGAGCATTTGCTGATCTGTTACACTACTTTATAGCTAAGGATTTCAGCCACTTTATTTAGATCACCTTGTAGACAGGAAGGTGTAGTTTTAGCATTTTAATGAAAACAGTTTCAGTGGGTGATTTTCTAAGTGTTCATTTAGCAGGCTGCTCCCTAATTGAAGAGATTTTTGAGAGATGTTGAAATGTTCAGTATGCTTGAATTGGTGTGTGTTAGGGAGGGTAAGCAGGAAGTAAGGGAAAACTATCTGGACAGTTTCAGTAATGAATATAAAAAAATGATAGTCAAGACAATTTAGACAACTTAGTCGGATGAAAATGTATACATTATGTAGGTAGTAGCATTTGCTGACTGTTTATTTAGTTATTTATTTATGTATTTTTTTATTTCTTTACCAGGTAAAGAGATTGGTCTATTCTCCCTTTTCATCCACAACCTGAGTCAGCAGCGCATTTAATCTGTTAGACAATTTTTATTGCTTAACTGCAAACTATTGAAAGATGGCATCTTCTTATGGCAAGGAGGTAATACTAGTGTCTCTAAAGGGGGTTACTATACAGCGCTGAACAGCAAATGGCTATTTTGGCTACAAGTTGCATACAATTATTCTGTGGTCTGGTCACATAACAAAATGGTGCCTCATCTAGCAGTCATGATCACACATTGCAATTAGAGAAACAAAACCCTTCTACTATACCAAGTGGAAAATGCCATACTCCTGTTTGCAAAATAAATAAATAAACAAATAAATAAATAAATAAATAAAAAATTCTAACTAAGCTCTACAACAGCATTAGTAGCAGTATCTAGAATGTGCACAACAGTATATCATATAATTAAAGTTTAGCATAAAATAATGTTGGTCATGCCATATTTAATGTTCTGAGACTTATTTACTTTTTATACAGTTAACATAATTCAACAGCTTATAAAATGAAAAGATATATGTGTATATGTTCTATGTGTAACACACACACACACACACACACACACACACACACACACACACACACACACACACACACACACACACTCTCTGTCTCTATTTCTCTCTTTCTTATTTTGTTAGGAAAAATTGCAATATATTATGATTTTCTACATTAGTTCTTTTCTGTGAGTTATACAGGGACCTTGAGTGTTTAGGTTCTGAAGAAGCACACAATGCAATTAGGAGGTAGTGAAGTCTTTAAACCTCATGCAGTCTTCAGTTAGGATGAGTAATTTTAACTGTTACAGTAATAACCAGAAAGGAATTTACTGTACCTAGCATTCTACACTTTCATTGTACCGCAGACACACACACACACACACACACACACACACACACACACACACACACACACACACACACACACACACACACACACACACACTTATTGTCACTGATAATAAGCAAAGATGTTCAAGCAGCCCACATGAAGTAATAATGAATATGCTGACACTTTTTCATTTATGCACTTGGACGTACTCTTAAAAAGAATGAACACTTAGAAAATTGCTGGAAGTTCCTGTGGTGTCCTGACAATTATGTTCTAGTAGTTAACATTATAATTGTTATTTGTGTCATTTTGATGTTGATTGTAGACTGCAATGTGTGATTATTGTCAACAGGAAAAGAAGTTAGTCTGCTGTAAAAACGAAAAAGGATTTGTGGTAAAGTACAAAGCAAGACAAAGCTGGCATTAAATTAATCTGCAAAAAAAAAATGCAGAAAGAGTCACATAAGATCAGCTGGAGACTGTGTAAATCTTCTGATAGGTAATAACATTCAGACATTGTGCCACTCATATAGTTCTGTTCTAATTGTGTATAAAATGCAGTAGTACGCAAAGATATTTTATTCAGAAATATTTGCTTCATAGAGATGCTAGTTTTCACATTTACAAAACTGAATCATTCACCTTGAAATAATAGACACATACATTTTATATTATTTTATCATGCTGTTTTCTGCAGACTATATCAGTTGTTCATGTTATTGTTATTTACATCACTCTTTAAAAACAAGACCTTATTTTAAGTTTTGTTTTGTTTTGTCACCTCCACACTACGCTTTTGACATACACCTTATAATATTCTGAAGATGTTATTCTTCTGGTTTGTCTGAAAGATATTTCTAATATTTTTTCACTCTAGTTAAAATATTTAACTAAAATGTAATTCCCAAATCTTGAGGCTTCACTGTAATTCACTAAATAAATAAAGAAATTACATTAGTTCACTCCTATACTCGATATTCTGCTGTGCATACATTTAATTAAAGCTTTCTTCGCTGTGTATTTTACCTCAAAATATTGTAGTATAAAAAGAGAAAGCATTACTTGTAGTTTTTGTTATTTGCACATTTTGCTGCATATAACCTTTGCAATGATGCGTGAAAAGCAGATTGTAGAATAATCTTAGCTAACCAAAATTTCTTGCTGTTTAGCCTTATAGCATTTCTCTCTCACTGAGGAGGATTCAGAGACAGTTTTGCATTGCAAATGCACGAATCAAAGAAAAAGTTTCACACAATAAGGAGTGCTAAACAATGAACTCTGAACTGCTGAGAGAAAATAGTGCACAAGATACAAACGAAGTAACATGCAACGTGTCACTGTGTGTGCCATGCATTCCACACAACCTAAAGTGCACAAGAAAGCAGCACTAGAACTTTTTGCAGTGTGTCTTATATTGAGTAACAGTATAATAGTGTGTGAATAGTTTGGAGCAAAAGGGGGCTTGTATGTTTCAGGCATCTGGTTTAGGAGACATTGGCATGGCAAGAGGTGCTGAATGCAGCAACAGCAACACTAACTGACAAACTACTGAGCAATATGCAAAGATGAAAGGTAGTAATATTCTAACACATTTGTCCATATCACTGTACAAACCACTAAAAAGGAAGCAATGTCTCAATACACAGCATGCTGTCACAGTATATGATGACCATGCACACTGTGGTTAGCTGTAAATATCAGATGAGGATTCATGTTGCCACTAGTATGACTGCACAGTGTTGTTACCCTCTTGCTGGCTCAACAGACAGCAGCACCCCAAATGGCAATCACATTATTAAGAGACAACACCAGACATCAGTGTCTGTGTCTGTGCATTCTCCGAGAAGCAGCATAAAATGAGAAATATTATTGTCGACCTGCTGTGACTGAAATGAGGCATGCTATGGAACAGCAGAATAGTACAGGTAACATGGAAACATGCAATACACAAGTTTATTTATATGAGACTAAGTGGGACTTCCATCTGCCTTTGTTGTGGCATGCACTGTGGCTACAGCAGTTTGAAGCATATAATTGTATTTTATATATATATATATATATATATATATATATATATATAGAGAGAGAGAGAGAGAGACATTACACACATTACATTTTACATATACAATTTATATATTTGTATGGGTATGTGACATTACAACAAAATATTTTTTCATTGAGTAATAGAAAAGCCAGTACAGTTGACTGAAAGTCAGCTGAATAAACTGTGCTGGCTTTTTCTGAACAAGATCACAGTATAGCTGTGAGTGGGAAATATGGTCTTTCCCCACTGTAGAGTGATGTTATATATATATATATATATATATATATATATATATATATATATATATATATATTTAAGCAGTAAGCAGGGTGTGTGGTGAGGGAAGCCCCCCCTCCCACATGGCTCCCCCTGCAAAAAAATATTTTTGTTTGTTTTTTGATGTTTTGAAAATCAATCATTTGAGTCTGATCCTTTGAGTTTTGATGGTATGACATTTCATTGTAATGTCATACATCTATATATCTGATATTTTAGTAAATCACTGACTCACTTGTTTGTCAAGACTACATTTTCTAACACCTATACTGCATTATCCCTTAAGACATAGGCAAACATTCATTCATATAAATGAAAACAAACCATACTAACATGTTCATGGTTACAGACACTATACATCACATATGCTTTTTTGTATAACTATCATCAATCCAACATTACATAAATCACTCAATTCCTGCCTTACCTTAAATCTCACTCTTTTTGCAAAACATTATTCTGAATGTATTGTTCCCACAATTTCCATATAATTTGCTCCTACTCTTTTCTGAAGATCCCCCTTCCAGACATGCACTACAGTGACCACAAATGGTTGGAACTCACTAAATGAAAAAAATAAATAAATAAAAAAGGCTAAAAACAACTCTGAGATCATGTAGCAGTGGAGAACAGGCAAAAGTGCCAATTTCTACTGTGTAGCAATCCTGCAAAACAAATGCCGACATCCTGTGAGGAACCAGCATTTCAACAGAAAGAGCCAATTGCCAAAACGTTTGATGTGAAGAATGTATGACAAAACGCACTGTGTGTGTGTGTGTGTGTGTGTGTGTGTGTGTGTGTGTGTGTGTGTGTGTGTGTGTGTGTGTGTGTGTGCATCTGTTGTGGAGTGCATTGTACCTCCAACAGAGTGAGGTATGGAAGCAGAATATGTGACAGCAGACACTGAATGTGGTATAAGAGTAAAGCTGCCTAGCTAATGTACAAGTATGGTATCAGAGATCTATGTGTCTTATACCTACACCCACAGCCACGGAAGGGGCAGGGTGGATAGAATTACTTCCCATGTACACTAACTAGTGTGGGGTGCTAATTAACTGATTATTTACGTATATATTGTATTATTTCTGTATGGTTAGTTTAATGAAGAAATGGCTGGCATTTTTCAGGTCCTTCCCAGCTTATTTTAAGTTTCAAAATAGAGTAGTGTATTTTAGAAAATGGTTAGGAAAGATTCTGAAGGAGTACATGAATGAACTGAAAGTGCCCACCAAAAACAAGACTGTCTACTTACTTTCAATGTCAATGTGTCAAAAGTGGGATGAAGTCTTTGTTTTCAGCATATTTTTTTCATTTTTTACTTTCTAACTCACCACTGGGAAGAGCTATTTTCCTTAAGCAAAAAAAAAAAAAAAAAAAAAAAGAAAAAGATGGTTGAATTAGTTATGTTGATACGTCCCTCTACATTTTGACCCAAAGATGCCCCACTTACCAGACTTGACAAGCAGAAGATTACAGTCAGTTGCTTATCTGGAGCCAGCGTCCCCCAAGTTGCACACTTACTCAAGTCACTGCATAACAGGTACCTGTATGATTCTATCATAGTCCATGTGGGCGTAAGTCACCTGAGACATAACCTATCTGGATTATATGAAGAGACATTATGGACATCTCTGAATATGTGTCTCAGATTGGTATGTGCCTTGCACTGAGCACCATTCCACCTTCACTAAGGATGATGCAACAATATGAACAGAAAATGATTGACTTGAACAACTGGCTTAGTTTCTGGTGTCAGTCCAGAAGGGCTGAATATCTGTCAGCCTAGGAGGACATGTTAACAGACCATGTTAATTTGCCAAAGCTAGAAAGCACCTATCCCAGCTGGGTGTCTGGATTTTGGCTAAAATTTTATCCACCCTTTAGAGCCTTTTTAGGCAATACCATAGTAATAAACCTACCAGCATGGTAAATAAATACTGGAGGAACTAAAATGTGTTACTGTTGAATGCTAGGAGCCTTAACAAAAAACTCCACACCCTACAAACTCTCCTCACTCTGGAGAATATAGACAGCTATGCCATTACCGAGACATGGTTTAAAGACACAGAAGGTACTACTGCAGTCAAAGTTACAGTGCCTTCCACACATTTAGACCATGAGCTGCGCAGGCAGGGGCTAAAGTTGAAGATTTCTCAATCTACATTAGCACAAGTTTAGCTCAAAGTTGGTAAAACAGGGTGATAACTTGGAATCTGTTCATGTGCGAATCACCTTAGACAGAGTCCTATGCCATATCTTAGCAAGCTAAAGATCACCATCTATGCCCCCAGAATCCCACAACTAGTATCTAGACCTACAGGAGGCAGTCTGCATTCAACCAAACACTCTATTCATGGGAGACTTTAACTATCCCTCTATAGACTGGGAAACATGCACTGCCACCAACGTGGAGGCACAATGTTTCCTGAACTTTATTAACATATATGCTCTTGATCAGTTAGTGTGCAATTCACCCAGAGGTTCAAACTTACTGGACCTTATTCTCACCAATATGGGATAGTGCAGCACCACCCCCTGTATCACATCCTTACTGGTGAAGTCGAATTACAAAGCTGTCTCATTCAAAATAAAAATAAACTTGGAAAACTTAGCAAAACATGTTACAGTTAGAAATGATTCTAAAGCAAACTACATCCTATTAAGAGACAGTTTGTCAAATTTCAATGCCCTGCCCAACCCAGTGTTCACATCAGCCTGTACAGAATTATTCACAGATGCACTGTACAAACAAGTAAATGGCTGCATAGAGGCTACTGTATCTACCAGACGTAAGCCCAAAACAAGCCACATTGGTGGACTCCTAATCTTAACAGGATATATAACAAAAGGGAAAAAGTCATGCCAAGGTCAGAAAGAGTAACTCTCATAATGAAAAGAGCTCAGCAAATAAAACTATACAGGAAACTAAGAGGACTAATTAAATCCAGCAAGGCCAATTATGAGGTCAAGATAGCTTCTCAGAATAAATGTCTGAAACCTCAAAGGTAACACACAACAGTATGCAGTACTGGTAATAAATGGTACCAACTTTACTGAGCAGAGTGACATAGCAAATCTGTTGGCTGACAAGTTTATTTTTTTTATTTTTATTTTTATTTTACATTGATTTACCAGGAAAGTCCAGCTGTGTGGGTACCCATTTTCAGTGGGGGCCCGGGGAGAAAATCCTCAGAGACAAATCACATATTACAGAGCAATAATGATCATTTTCACATGCAAGAAAGAATATATAAGAAAGGATAGCACATCATTTTTACAATTACTAAGTGAAACATACTTGTACATTAATTACAGATGCTAGATATTACATGAGATAAGAGTTCTTTACAGTTGTATGATTCAGATCAGTATGATGCTGTATGTTAATTAAATAATTATGTTAATTATAATGTACTGAACATACATATCTTATAGTAAACAGATGAGATAGGAGGGGAATTGCAAGAGAGGGATGGAAATGATAGAAGCTTATAAGCTCATTAGTAAAGTGAGGGATGTGGATAGGGAGAAGCAATAAAGAGATAAGGAGAAAGAAGAGATGGACTGTATAGGCATGATAATAATGAAGGGTATGGGTGGAAGGGACACGAAATCACCAATTGCATCAAATATAAATAGCATAATGGGGTAATGCTATTACAGTTACAATTTGGAAAGGATGGAGGAGTTATTTGATTAGCCTGGTGAAGAACAAGAGCAGAGCCATGTATTTTTCAAATAGTCATTAAGAGAAAGTATGAAGGATTTGAGGGACATGTCTGTCCACATAGATGTGAGGGATAGTATTCCATATTTTAGCTATAGAGTAAGAATATAGCGAATACGCTGCTAATTTGGTTGGTTTATGAGCAGTGAGTTGTACTTGGTTATTTGATTGCAGGGGACGCTTAGGAGAGTGTTTTTGTAATATAGTGTTTAAGGCTGGGTAGGTGAGAGGGTAATGAATAATTTTATGTGCAGCAATTAGCTGAGTATACTTTATGTAGTTGGGTAGTTCTAGCCAGTTAAGTGATTTCAGTACAGTACAATGGTGGGTTTGGCAGTGAGAATTTGATGCAAATTTGGTGATTTTTATTGTAACATTGTTCAAGCTTTTGAGTAAGTGAGATTTGAAGATTAGTGAAGATGGGGCTCTATATAGAAGAGAAGGCAGATAATACCTATTTACAAGGGAGTCTCTGTATATAGAGGTGAGGAAGTTTCTAGCTCTGTAGAGTAAGTCTAGTTTTGGTGAGTTTTTGATGGCATTTTGTATGTGGAGATCAAATTTAAAATCGCTGTCTATAGTCATACCTAATAGTTTTGTATTGGTTACCACTTCTATTGTGATACTATTGAGAAGTATATTTTAATTTGTGTTTTTCATGGGATAGAGCTTTAGGAAAGAAAAGTAATAATTTGGTTTTCTTTGGATTAAGCATAAATTGGGAGTTTTTTAACCATTTTTCAGTAGCAGTGAGGGATTCTTGTGTAGTTTTGTTGAGTTGTGTGTGGTAGTTGGAAGTACATATACTGTAAGTGTTCAGTCATCCATGCACTGTATGGGATAATGTTGTGTGCAAGTGTGAAGTGAATTTGTAAGGATATTAAAGAGGAGAGGCCCAAGCACAGATCCTTGTGTGACACCAGTGTTGACAGGAAGGTGAGGTAAGAGCAGTGACTTCTTTTTACTTATTGGCATCTGCCAGTGAGATATCAACTCACTTGAACCAGTTTAGGGTGTTTAGGGTGTTTGATGTTAGACCTAAAGTTGACATTTGCTCTAGTAGTTTAGTATGGCTGACCTTATCAAAGGCCTTTGATAGGTCAAGGTATATAATAGAGACTAGGTGGCCACTGTCTCCAGCTTTGTTCACTGTATCTGTGAAAGATATAAGAGATGTATTTGTGCTACGAGAGGGTCAGAAACCAAACTGAGTTTGTGTTTGAAGTCTTTCTTGGTTGAGGTATTGTAAGAGTTGTTTGTGGATGCATTTTTCCAAGATTTTAGAGAGGGGGATAGGATTGCTATTGGTCTGAAGTTAATGATATGTGTTGAAGTACCACCTTTATGGAGGCGGATAATATGTGACTTTTCCAGAATCTGGGGACATAGTTTTCCTGTATGGATCTATTTATGAGTATGCATATGGGGTAACATATACTACCTGCTGTCCTTTTAAGGAATTCAGCTGGTAGGTTATCTGCAGAGGCAGAACAGATTTTTAAGTTTGTTTAAGAGATTTTTTTCTGTAGGCTGTAGGTACTAGTTGAAGTGTAATGAGGATGTAGTAGGTATTTGTTGCTTGAAATCTGCATTACTATGTCTAAATTGCTTTGTAATAGATGTTATGCTGTCAATAAAGTAACTTTTGGGTTGTGTAGCAGTGTCCAGAGGTGTACTATTTGGACATGAATTAGGGTTATATTTTTGTACTGGTTGCAGTATTTTTGATAGTTGACCAGAATTTCTTTAGATTGGCTTTACAATTATTTTAGGGTTTGCTATAATGTGTTTTCTTGTCAGAGATTATGTGTTTTTTAGTCTGGTTGTGAATACTTTTGTATTGTTGGAGGTTTTGTGTGGTTTCGTTTGTCTGCCACCTTTTTCAGGCTTTGTCTCTAGTTTACATTAGTCTTCTTGTTGCATTGGTTTACCAGGGTGTGTCTTTTTGTTTTTATTCTTTTATTTCGGGGGGTGGAGGTGGGTGCGGGGGTGGGTGGGGGGCATTTTATTTACAGTATTAAGAAAAATTTAGCTATATATTTCAACGGCAACATTTAGTAGGATCGTTCGTAATATATTCCAGTTTATTGAGGAGAGTATTTTGTTTAATGCCTGAAGGTTAAAATTTGCTAGGTGTGGTGTTTGGTAAACACATGGAGATGGTCACTGAGGAGATTTGATAGGGTGCCAGATGAGATAAATTTAGTAGGATCAGATACTGAGATCCAGTACAGCATGGAATCTGAGTTTTTGCTAAAGTATGTTGGAGTTTATATCAATTGTTTGTACCTCAAAATATTTATACCGGATTTAGGGGAGGTAGATATAAGGTCAAGCCATTTGATATTCACATCTCCTATTATGACTGTTTTGTGAGGGATGGATGTTGAGGTCCAGTGTAGAATGTCTTCTGATATATTAATATTATTACCTGTGGGGAATATATAAGGTAATTATATTGAATTGTGGTATAAGAGTGTTATAAGGAGTTAGACTGAGACCATTTGGGTACATTATTGCCACACTACCGGTTTTCATTTTAGAGTGATCATTCCTTATTGTGTTATAGATTGGTCGTAATATTTTTTTGTTGCTAATACTTGGTTGTAGCCATGTTTCTGTTATAGCTAGGATGCTGGGTTTTTGAACAGCAATCAATGCATGGAGTTCTGTGATTTTATTACAAAAACGTCTAGCATTTAGAGTAATGACTACTGTTAGATGGGTGAGGTGGCGTTTGATTTTGTTTAGTATTACTGAATTTGTTTTCAGTTGAGATGAGTGCTATTGGTCCTGAATTTGGGTGAATATCACCAGTGGTTAGGATTGATGTATGATGGGCTAGTGTTTCTATATATTTTTTGGTGCTATTCTAGCACTGGATGTTAGCAGGGGATGTTATTTTATGTTTTCTAGATGGCACATTGAGTGGTTTAAATTTGGAATAGAGGTGTGGTGTGTCCTGATAGATGCTGGCTGCTATTATGACATTAATTTTAGATGAGGTAGGCCTATCTGGTAGGTACTTAGTTGGGGAGATGATAGTGTGAGTCTGGTGCCTCAGGTAGCAGTAGTGGACTCAAGCTTGCAGTTAAACAATTCATATTGTTATTGTTACTTAACTTGGGACTAAAATTGCGGGTCATGCAAATAATATCTGTTTGATATTGGAATAGACAGAGATTATATGAGTGGTGGGAAATAGTGATTATATGCGTGCTGGAAGTAGCAATGAAGTACAGGTGAAAACTGAGCTCCAACTAGTGGAGATGTATAATAGGGAGCTAAATAAAGAGGGGTCCTTAAGTGCTTGGCGATTAATTAGGATGGGTGGGACTTGCTATTGCTGATTAGGTGTGGTTGGATAGTATAAATGTTGAGGGGGTGGGGGTGGGTTGGAATTAGGGTTAGGGTAGGGGACCAAAGTGGAACCCAAGCTCAGACATTGCCCCATATTCCCCCCCACCATCCCTTGTGAAATCCCTACTGGTAGAACCCCCCCATCTATCAGCAGGAAGCATATGATAGAGGCATACACTAAGGTGAAAAACTCAGCCTCAGTATCCCAGGTTGCCTTCTAATTGACCTGAAACATGAACTATCAGAGCAACCTGAGTCACTTTTCAACTACACCCCCAAAACAAGCTACGTACCAAGTGAATGGAAGACAGCAACAGTTATCCCCTTCACAAGGGTGGACCATCAAACAACCCCATAAACTACATACAGACCTACTAGTCTGACTAGCCTAATATGCAAAGCAATGGAACAAATTATCATGGAAATGATCAACAAAGACACTAGATCCATCCCAGTTTGGACATGCCTACTTAACTAGGTAGACTTCTTTGAGAAGGTAACCAAGGCAATGGATGCAGGGAGATGGTGCATACTGCCTACTTAGACCTGGGTAAGGCATTCAACACAATACCCCACTCAGGTATTGTGGACAAACTCACTGAACTAGGAATAAATCCCTGCACAACTCATTGGATTGCCAGATGGCTCATCGATAGGACCCAAGACGTCAGGACTGTTTAGACCACCTCCACCAAAAGGCAGGGCACCAATGGAGTACCACAAGGCTCCATGTTGGGCCCACTCCTTTTTGGCATCTCCTTCTTGGAGGCCAAGTCTAATGTCAAGGGCCTCTGGCTCAACAAGCTAACAGATAACTGCAACTTGGGAGCTATCATAAATTCCCCCCCATAACATTAACATTCTGCAAGAGAGTCTAACACAGACAAATGATTGCTGTCAAAGCCATGGATTAGAACTCAATGCAAAGAAGTGCATTACAATGCCTTTTGGGGAAAAGTCTACCCAGGCAAATTGGGTCTATATCAGTTTATTGAACTAACTATTCCCCGAACACCTATTTGTCAAACCTAATTAAATGAATCTTAATCTGTCGAACAATCAGCTCAACAAAATACTTTCCCAGGGTAAACAACCAGTTGGCCAACCCAGTGACTGCAACAAAGGCAGCACTATTTAAAACTCACCCTTGTGGGGGGCTGGACCCTCCACACCTTTCAGTGAAGTGTTGTGTGAGTACATGTGATATCATCCTTGGTTTTTGATTGGTTAGTTGTATCTTTTATTTTAACTAGTTATTTTTTAAATGGTTTTATTGGTCTTAAGAAGCATCTGTTAACTGCAAAAGCACTAACCTATCTTTAATCATTGTTTAAATATTATCCTTTTAGCAGTGTTGGTTGTACAAGGATTTTTTTTCTTTGCCTTGGCCTTTTACTTGTTTTCAACTTTTACCTGCGGACTAGTTCTTGTGTCTTTTTACACCCCCACACCCCCCTAACTAAATATACCAATTCTGAGATCACACTACAGTGGTGAAAGGGCAAATCCCTGATGATGGTCCACTGTGTTTTTCCCCCTGGGAAAAACTTTGCTGAAATAATCGTTCAGTGGAATAAGATTTTGCTTAACAGCGTTCGATGAAGAGGTGTTTGGTAAGCAGTGCATTCGATAAACTGATAGGCACCCAGACAAATAACTCCATTGATAAGACTACCCTAAAAAATGATCTGGTAGTTGGGGATCTGGGAACATATGTAGACAGTAATCTGAGCTTTGACCAACATGTAGCCAAGGTGGTAAAAAATCATTCCATGTTGTCCAACTTATAAGTAAGGATTTGGTATTCAGGTCCAAAGTAGTTATAGTATCTCTCTACTCATTCCTTATCAGACCCTTCATTGAATACAATGCTTCCTTTGGCATGTACCTGACTAGGCATATGCGACATTTGGAAGGCTCACTGAGGCTCCTTACTGAGAGAATCCAGGATATTAACACAGTGTCCTATACAGCTCACCTTAAAGCCTTGTCTCTAAACTTGGTCTCCTACAGGTTGTTGAGAGGCGATTTGTGCTTGGCATATAAAGCATTCTTTATATCCAGCCTTGATGGAGCTTTTGCACAGCTACAAAATGAGCAGCACCATAAACACTAGATCCATAGATTTGAACTTTGTTTGCAACACAAATAAAACATGCTGGTGGGAAAGATGCGTGACTCCAAGGATCCCCATGCTCTGGAATAGGTTCCCCATCAGTGTGAAGCAGAGTCTATCCTTAACCCTATTCAAATATAACCTTGATCACTGGATGGTAAATCACTAATTTATCCCTGGGCTGGATCCCATGACTTTCAAAGTGAGAGGTCAATAGTAAATATTCCCTAACTAACATTGGATGGTTAATCATAAATTCATCCCTAGGCTGGTCCCTATGTCTCTTATAGGCAGAGGCTGACAGTAAAGATTTCCTAATGAACATACCCCCCCAGATAACTTTTTGCAACCTTCTAACTTACCCCTTCTAACTTGCATACTCCTCCTAATAAACATACCCCTCCTAACAAACATAGCGGTCTTAAGAAACATACCACCCCAATTAAGACACATATATTACTAGGGGGTGCAGTTAGGTTGGGTTGCATGGCTAGGCTTATAATGGCCTTGCTGGTTGTTAGTCCAGTGCAAGAACTCTTGAAATATAAACAGAGGTAATCCAGAAAGCTTGAGTCAGGTCTGGTATCCCACCTGTGACCCAGAGGGTGACAGGACTAACAAGAAACAGAGTACAAAGGATTAGTCCAGATAAAATCCCTTTAGCTAGCAGATATAGGAAACTCTCTCTGATACCCCCTCCCTGTGGAAGGAATAAAGACACCTTGTTGAAGTTTCAAGTAGTTTATTTAACACACATAATAACAACAAACATGTAAACTAACATTAGAGATTTCTCATTTTCCAAGCACATTACTACCCTCCAGAGTGGGTATTATTGGGAAATAATGCCTATTTTTGGGGTAATGAAGCCATCAATCTATCATATCTCAGAATGCCTCTAGGTTGTCCTTAATTTCCCCAGTAACATCATCCTTGTTAGGTATTATTGTTTGCTTGGAAGAGAAGAACTCATTCTTCAGATCCCAGCCTTAAGCTGGCCCATAACTTATGAAAGCACCAGAGTGGACAAGCACCAGTCCCAAAGGCATTCTCTCCTGAGAGTCTGAAGTATTATTGTGGTGTTTAAGCTGTATGTAAAACTAATGTTGTAGGCTGAGGTAAACTGGGAGCAAGATTTTGTGTATGCATTAATAATGTTGATATTTAATACAGTTTGTTCAGCGATGGCTTGTTGAGCAACATGTCTTAGTTTGGCCAATAGCCAGAGTTTTAGTTTTAGTATTCACACTGCAGTTGTCCTTCTTACTTACTTCAGTATTTCTGTCATGTCTTTCAATATTAGTTGCTCCTTATCTCCACTGTAGCTGTTATTATTAGCTTTTACCACTTTTATGTTACTGCCTTAATCTTTTCTACCATTGCTCTTCATTTCTTCTTCTTATTTATAACTATTGCACTATTAAAAATGAATAACTTCATAAACAGAGTGTAGCCTAGACAAATATATGAGTCCATGTTTTTACATAGCATTATATGTTTGGTGACATAATTTACTGTGTATGCTGTTTGGGTCTGTACAGGGACCAGATGTCCTACTCTTTTTACGCTGTAATAATACTTGTATAATTGCATTGATTATCATGCCAGCACCATTGTTCTTTGATAGGATTTCTAAACTCTTTACATAATGTGTAAATAGATTTGCACATTAAATAAGAGTGAAATTGGCTACCTCTGATCCAGAAATAATGTGCCCCTGAACTATTTAATACAACCCAGGTCACTGCTTGCTTTCACAACGAAGACATTTTGCTTTGGAGGGGGATATAAAAACTCTGTCTCCAGAAATGTTCTGATGTATTCTCAAATTTGGATATTGACAAAATAAAGGGGAGCTAGTAACATTGAAAAAAAAAAAAACTTAGTGGAAAGATTGTATCACTGGCCATATGCATTATTAGAAATACTATTGGAAAGGAGGGGTCCATGGGGCTGGGAAAGGAGGAGGTGGTATTGTGCCAACCAGTGCCTTCTAGGTGGCACAGTCCTGTGGCAGCTACCACTCATATCCTTCCGGTCCACAAAGCTAATCAGGCAGTATAGTCAGGACTGCCAAGGAATACATAATACTTGTATCACATTGTGGCCATACACTAGTTAAGCAATATACCAAGGCACTGCAGAGTTGTATTTTGTGTACACAAGCAGCAGATGTTTCTGTTGATGGATATGTACAGAAACATGGAACTATATTAGAAATTATACATGCCGCTGGTGCCAAGTGTGAAGAGAGAAACAGGGATTGCATTTTAAGTTAAGGTATCATTGGTGACAGGTGTATGGTAGAGAAGGGGCACTATTTTGGAAAATTAGAGATACTGCCAGTGGCAGATTTATGGGGAAGAAGGAATTACATCTGAAATTACAGGTACTGCTGATACCAGGAATGCACTGGATAAGTGTAGTGGCCTTATCAGGAAGTAGATGTACTTTTGCCAGGTATGTTTATAGGGAATTGCATTGCATCAGAATCCGCAGTCACTCTTGGCACTACATGTGTGGAGGGGTAGGAAAGGAGAATAAACTAGAAGTTGCAGATCATCAACTGTTGGGTATGTAGAGAGGGGGAGTAGGTTGTATTTTAAATTATAGATACTGATGGTGTTTGGAATGTTAATAGGTGGAGGATGTTGTTTTTGTATTCATACATTTCCTACATAAAGGACTTTGGTAGGGACAGCTGTGCATTGGGAGATGGGGAGGAAATGGACTCCCTGAAGAAGACTGCCAGGGACTGGTGTGAAGGATGATAACCATATTCCATGAAACAATTTGTGAGCTACGTGACTTTCCAAGGACCTGAGTTTGTTTTAGGGAGGTAAATTAATGAACACAATAACCAAGAAAGGAGGGAGCTGTGTTTGACGTGACAGTCATACAAATGACAGTCAATGTATTTTTTGATGCATCAGATACATGTTTTTCTATATACTGTTTCTGTTTTTTGCCTAATGAACATTGACCCATCCTCAAGGTGGCTCAAGCCCATTCATTCTGTAGGAGTCCAGAGAATCTTGTTTATGCAGAGTTGCTATGGTGAGAACCATCTGGCAAGGCCAGGTAAACACTGGGGGGATTTGGTGTTCTCACCCACATCCTGGAGATGAGAGCTGTCTTTTTATAATGTTCCTAATCCCTCTCCTCAGGTTGTAACATTGGCACCTACATCCCTATAGGGATTGTATATGTCCCTTTACCAACTTGTAACATGTGTCCAAGTATGTTTCCATCAAACGTTACTGTTGCCAGCTTCGATGGCCACACCCATGCTGTCTCTGCCACAATCCCTACTTGTATGACTCTGGCCCTGCCCTCCAGCAGGGGTGGTCTGGGTGAGGCAACTAAGATGAACAGGAACCACCTCCAGGATGGACATGCCTATCCTTCCTTGACACACCATCAAGTGCATGAGCTGTTAATTGAACCTAGGTCACTTGAGTCATAGTTAGGGCTTTATCCTTTCACTACACTGGTGTTTCATAGGTCATATGTTTTCTAAACTGCATATGACCAAAGCATTGTGAAGGATGTCTTCACTATGCCACCATGTCAAACTGTTAATGTAAATCTGTGCTGCAACGCATAAACCATCTCTTTTTCTGTCACCAAGTGCAGATTGTGATAAATATGATTGCATTCTGAATAAATTACATCAGTCTCATATTTCTTCTCATTTGACCTCAGTATGATTCCTCTGGGTCAATTTCACATAACTGAGTTTTTAAAATGTCGAATTTCATATAGTCAGGATCATATGACTGACATTTTAAAAAGTTGAACTGGTTGCACTGAGATTGCTGAGCAGTGACGATTGTGAAATGTGGCTTGTTCCAGTTGTAATGCAATCTTGGAGTTGATATATATATATTTAACAGGGGTGTAGGGGTGCAGGGAGGCTTGCCCCATTCAAAACACTGTTCTGTTGGCTTGTATTTCGACTTTTTAAATGTCGATTGTATGGTCTCGACCATATGAAGTTCGATGTTTTAAGAAGTTGATCATATGAATTAGCTCAAATGTCTCTCTTCTTGTTAGGAAATGTCTCCTGAGCATTCTTTCTTTGAGTTTGCTTCCTTCATTTCCACTCTACTATAAAATGGCACTACCAAGGTACCTTCTAAAACAGATAAATACGTAATTGCTTGAAAGCTATGGTTAAAAACAAGCATTTGGCTGACTGATAACTTATTTGTTTTTACTGATAGTTATTGTATCTGATTCCAGAATAAATATAGTGGCTTTATTCAGCTGTGTTTCAAGAATTAAATTAGTGACTTATACATGTACATTACAGATAGTTAAAAGAAAAAGGGGCAGTCAGAAACAATTAGCACGCAACATTGCACAAAAATAGTATGGAAAGCAGTGATGCAGAGTGGGCATTTCAAAGGCACATGCCATGTAATAATACTGGAGAAATGTATCTCACACAAATGACTGCATAATTCCATGCAAATGATTGCCAGTGTGGTAATGAGAGCACTTATGCATGCAAATGACAAAATCAAAGAAGGAAGAGCAATGCAGAAACTTATAAAATTATGGGAAAGAGCTGTGCTGGTCACCTGTTTTAAAAAAAAAACTGTATTATCAGGGTCTTCACTCATGTTGTGATACCAGGAGCAGCATTATTATTATCATTATCACTATCATTATCATTATCATTATCATTATCATTATCACCATCATTATCATTATCATTATCACTATCATTATCATTATCATTATCACTATCATTATCATTATTATTATCATTATCACTATCATTATCATTATCATTATCATTATCATTATCACTATCATTATCATTATCATTATCATTATCACTATCATTGTCATTATCATTATCATTATCACTATCACTATCATTATCATTATCATTATCATTATCATTATCATTATCACTATCATTATCATTATCATTATCATTATCATTATCAGAGCAGCTTGTCCTTGTAGTTATTTTCAGAGGCAGCGTCTGCAGTGTTGCATGTCATCACCATGTACTTTGCCGATAGGTCCACCAATAACTGATATACCATCACATCCATGACCAGGACATTCTACACCACTACTGTATGGTTAGAGATACCATACGGGAGATATTAGACCTATGCCACCCATACATGGAATCAAGGGAGATGCATGGAATGCCTATCTCAGTGAATACAAAGCTTTGTGTAGTCTTAGCCATTCTTGCTGCAGGGACTTTTCAGAGTCTGACAGGGAACATGTTAGGAGTTTTGCAGTTATCAACTTTGTGAATCACATATCAGTTCAGTGACATGATGCTGCAGCTTATATGGTTTCAACAAGCAGCAGAGGAGAGAAGAACCAAAGCAATGCAAGCATTCTATGACATAGAGCATTCCTCTGAAGTCCTGGAGAGCCATTGACTGCACCTACATTGCTATTAAGGCCTCACCTCCTTCCTGTGGCACTCTCTATATCACCTGGAAGGGGTTCCACTCCATCAATGACCAGGTGTTGGTCAATGCACAGGGTATTATATGCAATGTGTTTATATACCATCAAGAGGTTCCATTGATTCCCACATATGGCATATGACCTCTACCAGAGTTTGTGTGGTGTGGCTTTCTCCAAGGCTAACTAGTTGGTAGATGCACACATTGCCAGCTGCAGAGTTCTGGATAAACCTTTCCCATTGATGTAGATAGCAGTCCACCTATAATGGTGTCCACTGCAAGATATGCCTTTGAACTGTAACTGATGAGTCTTCCATTCAAAGCCCCCAGACTGTGGGGAAGATGGCATAGAGCATCTCATTGCTGTGGACAAGGAATGTTGTTTATCATGGGTTCAGGCTCATGAATGTTTACGTCCACTGTGTAGACACTTCTAGTAGCATACTGCAGTACAAACCTGAGACTTGCTATAAGATATTCATGATCTAGACTATGTTACACAATATGGTACTTTTCAAGCAGATACAATCTGGGAACATTTATTTAATTTATTTATTGATTTTCAATTGTTGACTGGGATACCCACTGAACTTTGAAATGTCCATATTTAGATACAGATAAGAAACTGTATATCTCTCTCTGTACACACACACACACACACACACACACACACACACACACACACACACACACACACGCACATATATATATATATATATATATATATATATATATATATATATGTATAGATATAGAAAGAGCGATAGAAATGTTATCAATGGTTGAATGCAATTACAATGATCCAAAAGATTTCTGTAATCGTGTTGACTACACAGATAATCTCAACTATTAAATGCCAAAAACACTGATCATGAAAGGAAACAATGTTTCTTTTTTTTTTTTTATATTTGTAACTATATCCTCCAAAACAAGAAGGAGAAAATAGAAAAAAAAGAGATCACTAACATGCAGGCACACTTTATATTGTACTATTAGGGAAAAGGTGTTTAGTTACCTAATATGCAGGATTGGGGTTAGAGACTGGGTTAGGGTTCACATTAAGATTAGCTCACGAGTAAGAAGGGCAGGAGGACTATGATCTCCTGCACCACCTTGCTGATGTGTTTAAAAACCCTAACGCTATTCCTGCCCTTAGCCCAATCCTACACATAAACATACTTTCCCTAATAGTGTCCTGATCAAAACTCACAGACTATCACACACACACACACACACACACACACACACACACACACACACACACACACACACACACACACACACACACACACTCACAAAAGGAAATATTGGCAGCCCTGCTATCTGGAAATGTGTAAATAATTATTTGCCATTTGAGAATATTAATATGATTTATATAGAAGTGTGACAGAAGGGGATACTGCCAGTACAGTTATCTGGAATTTTGTAAATAGTTATATGTAATTTGTGAATATCAGCAGGATGCAATTTCTTGTGTTACCACTATATTAGAACTGTATGTCATATTGTATAGACTTGTGCTGAAGAGATATTTTTATATACACTATTGTAATTGTTTGTTAGCTTAGTTAGTCAGGGAGAGCAGGCAAGAATGTCAGCAGAGGAGTATTTCAAGCTGACAAGGAGCCAATTGGCTGAGATGTGCCAGGCTAAAGGACTGGTGTATGCCAACCTAAGGCAGAAATGATTGCAGCCTTGGGCACAGCTGCATCATGGACCAGCAATCCAGTGGACAATCAGATTGGCCTTAGGGAGGTACAACACTCAGAAAATGGACAGCTCAACCTTTCCATAGAGGATTTAAAAATCTGTCTGGAGTTAAAGAGACTTGAACTGGAGGCCAAATGTTTGGAAATAGAACCAGCAGAGAGACTGTGGCAGGAGAAACAAATGGAATTAGAAGCAGCAGACAGACTGAGATGTCTGGAAGCTGAAGAGAATGAGAGGCAGAGGCAACTTGAAAAGGAGATGCTGACTCTTCGCCAATGTCATGGAGGTAATGGGGAAGGGAGTAACCGAACCCCAGTAGCAACAAGGATCAGTAAATTTCTTCCACAATTTACAGAGGAGGATAATTTTGATAGTTTCATTCATATGTTTGAAAGTGTATGTAAACAGTATAATGTTGACAAAGGCCTCTGGGTATGGTTCCTGACCCCCTTACTCCATGGTAAAGCTGTAACTGTTATTTCTAAATTGTCTGATACTGATTGCTTAAATTATACTACTGTTAAAAATTGTCTTTTAGGGTGTTTTAAGTTAACATCTGAAGCTTATAAAAAAATGTTTCATGAGCATAGATGCAAGGCAGATGAAAGTGTGTGTGAATATATTTCTGAACTAAGCACTTATTTTCATAGATGGGTGTCGGGTCACTACTTTTGAGGGGCCGGCAGAACTTTTGGTGAGGGAACAAGCCCTTAGCACATTGCCTGAGTACATGAGAATCTGGTTGGCAGATAGGCAATGCAATACTGCAAACGAGTTAAGGAAGAAGGGAGACCTATACCTAGTAAGCAAGGCATCACTGCACAGGAATGGGATACCCAGTGCTGCTCATGGGTCTAAGGGAACCCATGATGGGCAGTCTAAACCACCCCAACAGAGTCCACCAGTAGCAGAGGAAGCCACTAGTCCAAGTACACATCCAGGACCAAGGGTTAAATGCTTTAAATGCAATCAGTGTGGCCATGTAGCATATAGATGTCTATGGAGGCAAAGTGGGGAACAAAAAGGGGGAGAACCAGTAAGTGGGAATGCCAGAATGCCAGCAGTAAGTTGTCTCAAGACAACAAGGGTACCAAACTACCACAAGAGGATATATCCTATCTTAATAAATGGGAAAGAGGCCACTGCTAAGAGAGGCACAGCCTCTGACCTAACCATTGTGAAGCCTGCAATGGTTAAAGAGGTGCACTACTTGCTTGGGCAGTCTACTCCAGTCAGAGCTTTACGTGGAACTTCATTCCAAATACCTTTGGCTATAGTTCACCCTGACTGGGAGGGTGGAAAAGGAAGCCAGCAAGTAAGTGTGTTTGAGAATATCCCTGCAGATGTCCTGATAGGGAATGATTTTGATAATGCAGTACCTTATGTGCATGCAGTGGTACACAGTCAGGCCTGGAAACAAGCATGTGGGTCTGGTAGCCTAGGGGAGACCCAGACAGACTGCAGACTTGAAGCCAGGACTGGTGTAGTGGTTACTTCAGAGAGGGAGCTACCCTGTAGCAGTGAGACTGAAGGTGAGCCACAGTTGCTTGTAGGTACTGATGTTCCCTTGGACAGATTGACTGCAAGGGCAAAGGTGAGTAGTAGTACCCAGGCTGACAGTGAGGCACCTCTGTCAGAGGATGCCAGACTTCCTGTGGAAGGGGAGCTGGGGAGGGTTACAAAGAGAGATTTGAGACTGGCTCAGCTCTCAGACCCTACATTACAAGGCCTGTGGACATAGCCAGTGAGGCACCTGATTGTCAAGGGAAGGGAGAATCTGTATACTGGGACAAAGGGTTACTGTATAGAGAGTGGACCCCTGAGGGAGGGCTAGAGGGTGAGAGGATACAAAAGTTGGTAGTGTCCAGAGCCTACTGCCTGGCACTTCTAGCCATAGCCCATGACATTCTCTTCGAAGGTCATATGGGCATAAGGTGTATAATGAGACATAGTATGCAGAACTTTTATTGGCCTGGGATTTCCAGAGATGTAACAGGATACTGCAGGACCTGTGAGCAGTGCCAAAAGGTAGACAAGGAAGGAGACAAGGTGAAAGCGCCTTTGATGCCTTTGCCTGTGATGGACGAGCTATTTCAGAGGGTAGCTGTGGATATTGTGAGGCCTCTGAGTACCCCAAGTTCCACAGGGAAAAAGTATATCCTGGTGGTAGTAGATTATGCTACCAGATACCCTGAGGAGGTGGCTCTGTCCTCCATTGAGGCAGAAAAGGTGGCAAATGCTTTGTTAGAGATTTTCAGCATGGTAGGTTTCCCAAAAGAAATACTGACTAACAGTGGTGCCAGTTATATATCAGACTTGTCTGTGGAAGCACTGTAGGGTGAAGCACCTAAAGACCACCTCCTACCATCCCCAGACTAACGGTCTGGTTGAGAGGTTAAACTCTACACTCAAGACCATGCTACAGGCATTTTCAGACCAGTTTAAAGGGGACAAATATTTGACCCATCTGTTGTTTGCTTACAGGGAGTTGCCCCAGGAATCAACAGGTTTTTCATCCTTTGAGTTGCTGTATGGGCGTAGTGTGAGAAGACCTCTAGATTTTATTCAAGATGAGTGGGAGGGTGAGTGTGAATCCCACAAGGGTCTGTTGTGACATCTGTCCTAAACCTCAGGACAAGGCTCAGAGAGCTCATGGGCTTGGCCCAGGAGAACCTGTCAGAAGCCCAACAGCAGAAAAAGGTCTGGTATGACAAGAATGCTCGAGTTAGAGAGTAAGCGGTAGGGTAGCAGGTTATGGTTCTCATTCCTGTCAGACACAACAAGCTGCAGGCAGCTTGGGAGGGACCCTTCAAAGTGGTAAGGAAGGTCAGTGATGTTCATAGGTTCATAGAATGATACTAGGCTATTGGCCTGGAAGCCCTTATAAGCCTAGCCAAAAATTTCACCCATGTTCCCTCAAAGTCAGCACCTGTTTCTCCTGTCCAGCAGGAATGCAGGTGGGATCCCAGGGGTGTATTTTCTGTTTCCCATCCAGTCGTCCAGGTTCCTCTTAAAGAGGGTTAAAGAGGTACTCTATTTGACATAGAGAGGGAGTCTATTCTGCAGACAGTGGAGTCTTTGGGACACAAATATATCCCACCAACAAGTTCTATTAAGATCACAGACCAGGATGAGACCTTGCATGTGGGTTGCGTGAGTGGAGTCTGACTTACAGATATGCAGCAACTCCATCAAGGCTGGGTCTGAGATGGCCTTGTATGTCAGACAGAGGTCACTTCTGAGCAGTCTGTATGAGACTGAGTAGAGGGACAGGGCTTTTAGCATATCTGTATAGGACAGGTGTTTGAGACCCTGGATTTTCCTGGTTAGGAGCTTCTGTGGTCTCTGCAACTGCTGCATGTGCTTGGCAAGGTACATGCCGAAGGGGGCATTGTACCTGATAATGGGTCTGATAAGGGAGTACAGGGATGTTATGACCTCCTTGTTCCTGAATGAAATACCCTTATTTATGAGATGGGCCATGTAGAATGCCTTCCATACAATGAAGGCAACATGGTGGTCAAAAGTCAGGTTGCTATCAACCTAAGTGCCCAAGTCCTTCACAGCTGATTGCATACTTAGTACATTGTTATTAATGTGATAATTAGTGGGGATACCATTTTCCCCAAAGGGGATACTGATACATTTCTTGGCAATCAGTTTGAGATCATGCTTCTGGCACCAGTCATTAGTTTGGGTAAGGCCCTCCTGGAGGATGTTCACATCACTAGGAAATTTAAGATGGCACCCAGTTTGCAGTCATCTGCGATCTTGGTCAGCCACAGACCACTGGTTTTGGCTTGCACCTCAGAAAAGTATATTCCAAACAGTACAGGCCCAGAGACTGATCCTTGGGGTACACCACTCATTACGAGTCTACTACTAGAGATGGCTTCCCCTACTTTGACTGAATGGGCTCTATCATTGAGCCAGTTAGCTACCCATCTGGTAACATATGGGTTGATGCCTAGCTGGGAGAGTTTGTCTATTATTCCCAAGTGAGGAATAGTGTCAAAGGCTTTGGCGAGGTCAAGGTAGCGGTGTGCACTATCTTCCCCTCATCCATGGCTTTGGTGGCTGTTTCAAAGAAGTTTACCAGATTTAACAGGCATGATCTCCCTTTGGCAAAACCAAACTGTGTGGGGGTCATGTGTTTGCAGGTTGCCAATGTCCTTGTTTATAAGGTCCATGATAATGCATTCCATGGCCTTGCAGATCAGGCCAGTTAGGCTGATGGGCCTATAATTGCCTGGGTCAGTCAATGCTCCACCTTTGTGTAGAGGGATGACAGTGGCTGTCCTTCATTCAGCTGGGGCAAAGCTGGTACTCAACCTCTGGTTAAAATAGGGTGTCTAATGGTGCTGCAAGTTCCTGCCTAAGCTCATGTAGGATACAGCCAGGGATGTTATCGGGTCCCATGGACACTGTATTTTTTTGTCTTTGTGAGGACATTATGGACCTGCTCCCTGGTGATGAGGGGAGGGGGGCTGGTGCTGGGATGTCCTGGTTTACTGGTGGGGGGGTGAAGTTTTCACTGAACCTGTCTGCAAGCAGGTTGGCTATGTCTATGGCATTTGTGTATGTGATGTTATTGACCACCAGTTCATAGCAGATTTGGCTATGTCTATGGCATTTGTGTATGTGGTGTTATTGACCACTAGTTCAGAGCAGATTTGGGTATTACCTTTGAGATTGTGGACATATGTGAAGAAGACCTTGTGATTGTCCTTAGTGGATGTGGCCAATTTGGACTTGAAGTTAGCCTTAGATGATTTTATCAGTGACCTTATTGGCTTGTTCAGACAAAGGAGAGATTGCTTCCAACTTGGCACCTGCTCCTTCTTGGCACTGGACAGCAATTTTTTCCTTTTATTATAGAGTTTGTTTATTGCTGCTGTCCACCAGACAAGTTTACTCTTCCTTGAGGAAGATGATTTGGTTCTGTCAAGTATTGCTGAGTCCATACAGCTATGTAGGTGCTCATATAGTTTTTTGATGTAGGCTTGGATATTAGTGCTAGTTCCAACTGAAGGGATGGTGGTTGTGAAGCTGCTTATATCTGCTCTGAAGAGACTGTAGTCAGCTTTGGGAAAGTTTTTTCGTTTGACCCTGACAAGGGGGTTAAGGGAGATGGTTACTTCAAAAGTTATCACTTTATGATTGGATCTTACCAAGGAGGATGACACAGTAGGAGTGCTACAGTGGCTACTCATATTGTTTAGAACCAGGTCCAGGATATTTTCACATCTCGTAGGGGGTGTCAACAAGCCGATCCAATTCATTGGCATTGACAAAGTTGAGGAATCTCTGGGGATTTATGTTTGGGATAGAATAGGTCTTCCCCCTCTATGGTTGGGTAGTTAAAGTCACCCAGGATCAGGGTAGAGAGTTGAATCTTGATGGATTCACATAAGTACAAATAGGTGGAGTGGGTGTCCTGAGTCATGGTTGGGGGTGTGTAGCTAGCTATGATTTGGAACAGGTGTTTTGTCAACAGTTAACTGCACTTGGAGAGTCTTTTGTGTGTCATACCATTTGACTAGCCTGGAGGTGTGCATGTATTTGATAAATATTGAAACTCCACCTCCTTTGACTTTGTAGCCCTCCATTTGAGGTCTGAAAGTATGTTAGGATGAGTACCCTGGTAAGGCTGGGGTGCTCACTGCACAAATATCAGCATCCTCCAGTTACAGGAAGGTTTGCAATGAGTGGAGTTTCATGCTAAGACTCCTAGCATTTAGCAGACTGACCTTTACATTTCATTTAGAAGAATATTTCATATTGGTAATTTTGTGCTGATGACTTTGCCTAAAGAAGGCACTATGGGGGAGGCAAGAGCCTTTGCAAAAGCCTGAAGCCCAGGGGAGACAGATGAAGGTCATCTCTGGAAAAGCATCGTGGTCTGTCAATCATGTTCTCCCAGGATGTCAGGTACTGGATCTCCTTGGAATGACACCAGAAGCTAAGCCAATTATTAAAGTCAATCATTTTCTGTTTGTATTGAGGCATCATTCTGGGTAATGATAGGATTCTGCTTAAGGCTAGGGACATACCTGCCTGAGAAACATATTCAGCGAGCTCAAACATGTCTTTCTTCATATAGTCCAGAGAGGTATGTCACAAGTCATTCACACCAACATGGACTATGTCAGAGTCATAACAGTACCTTTTGTTGAGAGACTTGAGTGTGTGCATAATATGGCGAATTCTAACACCTGACAAGGAACTTACCGTGACTTTCTCCTTGTCTAGCCTGGTGAGGAAAACATCTGTGTGTCTCACGATAGAGTCTCCTATGACTAGTATATTGGGCTTGTGGCTGGGCCTTAGAGACTGTGTGACACAGACGTGTAATATGTGTGATGCTCGGTGATTTGGGTTGTGATGTGCGTGTGTGTTTTTTCTTCGGAGGTCTCTTTTGTTTAGGTATGTTTTTGCTGAGAATCCCCACATACGTGGGAGTGTGATGTACAGATGTGGGTGGTATTAGAGGTGTGGTGTTCATAGTGTTTGTGCAGACAACCTTATCAGTGCAGATGTACTGGCTTGTGATTGAGACAGAAAGGGCTCTAGGTTCATAATGTAATTGCATCTCTCACATATTGTGTTCCTAGGTGGTAGTAGTAGAAGGTTGTCTGTGTATATAAGGCAGTTGCTACACTGTCTCAGGATGCCCATATTAACCAGACTAGCAGGAAAAAGTATAGGAAATTCTCCATCCATGGTTATCAGCATCTGTGGAAGAGAGGTCAGGGATAGTATTGTGGGTACTGTCTGAGGAGATTATCTATAGGTATGAGTAGGGCTGGATAAACTCAATACAGTAGCTGCAGGTGAGGGTCTCACTTACACAGGAGTGCTGGTAAGGGAAAAAATGCAACTGAGATACGTTGCAATGGGTTAAGACAGCAGAACAGTGGTGCACGACTAGCAAATGCTGGGTTTAAATACCATAAAAATGAAAGTAAAATAGAAACACTGGAATTGACCAATCAACCCTTGTCCCTGAGATCTTAACGCAACACCCTATGCCAGGCCAGTACCAAACAGTTCACTTACTCCCACTAAGTGGAGGCAGGCCCACATCAACACAAGATGGCATAGCAGGAAACACAGGAATCACACAAACAGATCTGGATACAGCAAAACCTGTAACCAGACTATGCTAAGAATATTTAAACTCTGTTTAGTTTGAATTAACACAGGAGAACAGATACACACTTAAATATAACAGTAGCAAAGAAGAACAAAATAATTTAAACATATTAACCAATTAACCAATAAAAAAGCTCAAAATTGAGCCCTGTTCCAGCAGTCTTCAATGTGACAAGTTCTAACTTCACACGCCTGCCACTAGGGTGCAGGGGAACCCTCTCCAAAAAAGACAACCTGGATTAGTGCTCAAGTTATAGAAACAGACCTAGATTTAGCAGGTCTGAATCTAGTCTATGCTATAACAAACAAGGCACACCAATTTCAGAAAGAAACAGTTCAAATAAGCAGACACATTAAGCCTTCAACCAGCAATTCCCAGCTAAGAAGGGCCGAATCTACCCTCTCCTGCCAAAAGAGTACAGACCACAAACCTTCTTAATGTAAAATAACTGGCCTGGAGCCCAAGTGCTTAAACCAGAACTAAGACACTTAAGAATAACAGACACTAAGCCTTCAATCAGCAATTCCCAACTTAGACGGATGTAAGTTACCTCTCCTGCCACAAGAGTGTAGACCACAAACCTTCTTAATGTAAAACAACTGGCCTGAAGCCCAAGTGGTTAAACCAAAAGGCTTAGAATAACAGTTCTAATTTAATCAGGTGACTAACAAGCAGTAATAAATGCATCAGACTTAATGCAATTGAGTACTTTTAAGAACAAGCAGCAAAAGCAAAATAAAGTAATAAAGTAGGATGAAACACAAATACAGTAAAAGCTGATGAAAAAAGTGCATTTTTTAAGAATGAAACATGATACTTCAAGGTTGAGAAACTAAGGGGGTGGGCCTTCCGAAATGATCTCTCTCTACTCAGTAGAATAAGCTCATGAGATGGGACTGGGAGGAGTGTCCAAAATGAGATTTATAGTAGGGGCAGGCAACTCAAAAGCCACCAAATTTAAGCACACAACAAGGACTGGATGGGAGGGGGATACAAAATAGAAGTGAGCAAACCTTAAATAAAGAACTTCAAATCAAAATTAAATGCAGAGATGAGCAAAATTCAGAGCAACGCAGACCACACAAACAATTCAGCTAACTACAGATATTTCTAAATAAAAGAGCAATGCTGTTTCTCAACTCCCCCCACTAACTAACTGATGTTATTCACAGTTTGCAAATGAATTCTTTAACTTTTTTAACTGACCCTTGCCAAGAAATCTTAAAACTCCAACAGAACAGAAAACCTAAAATAAAACAAATGCAATACTAGAATAAGATACAAAATAGAAGTGATCAAACCTTAAATAAAGAACTTTAAATCAAAATTAAATGCAGAGATGAGTGAAATTCAGAACAATGCAGACCACACAAACACTTCAGCTAACTGAAGTTATGTGAACTACATGGCAGAACTGCTAGGCAGGAGGTAGAGGCACAAATAGTACCATGTTAACATGATGAAACCTGAAACCTTACCATGAGAGTGTGGCCCTGGTGCTAAGCATTTACAGTACAAGGCAGGAGGAGTCTGAGGGGGGGGTTATGGTTACAGGGAGCCAGCCAGAAAAATCCCAAATTGTTATGGTGGAGCCTAGGGTTGCAGGCATATGATAGAACAGTGCAGCACTGTACTAGGGTCAGCAATGTCAAGGCAGCTGGAATCTCAAGACAGGATATGGGGTAGTGTATTCCCAGACAGGCTCACTCTCTCAAGCAATGTTTTTCAAGGTTCACTTGAAAAGCTAGCTTGAGTCTTCAGGGGATAAATGTCACAAAAGGCAATA